>NC_045672.1:19569133-19908061 GCF_003331165.1 Xiphophorus hellerii | reverse complement strand
AATAGCTGTCAATTACAACTAGTTATTAGATTTGGATGAAACATAATTTGAAACATGCTTCTTGTATGTTTTCAGGTTGTCTTTAATACAAAAGTTTTTTTACTGATCTGAAAAAAACAAACAAAAAAAAAAACAAAGGAAAAGCAAAAAAAACCCCAGAAATCTCAGAGGGGCAAACACTTTGTTTGCATTACTGTATTACACATGTCATTGTTGCTCAGGAGATGCTGTTCCTATTCATTGGACTGTGTATATTTGCAGGTGGGAGTGACCTGCTTTTGAAATAAGTTCAAGGTTTGAGAAACATTTACGGAACAGGAAGATGTCAGTTCTCCAGTGTATAATGAGCAGCGAAACGGAGAATAGGAGGAGCAGAGGGAGCGAAGGGATGAGAGGAGGACTGCAGGAAGGGAGGCCTAAAATATGCATGTCATCATGCGCATGGGGTTGACTGATAGATTTATGTGAAGGCATGACTTGATGGGCGCGCACAAGGCAGGTCTCTAATTGAGCTTCGCTGCCAATCACAAGCCAACTCGCGCGGTGTCTGAGAGCAGTTATTGTGTAGGTTTATTTGCGGTGCTACATTCTCCCGCTGAAGCATTAAGCAAACACACAGAAGTCTGTGTCTTTCATTATCTGAGTGAAACTGTTCTCTCCTTGTTGCAATTAGCTTGGTTTCAAACAGAAAAGAAAAGCAAGATCAAGCAGAGACCCAACAGACGCGCATGCATGGTGTGCAGCAATTATATTCAACTTTCAAGAATAGTCTGTGTATCATTTATGCTATCACAACAAAGAGAAGCATTTTTACTTTCAATCTTCTCAAACCACTCTTGCATATTTATAATGCCGTCTCCCACGTCTTACATTTGACTTCTTTTTATCTCGTCCTACAACATGAATATTCAAAGCAGCTGGAGAAGAAGCCTGTAGATTTAATGATACAGAAACCATTTTCTGCGAGGAGTTTTGTGCATTAATCATCTCCGAAACACAGAGTTAAGTGAATCACTGCTTGAGTTCTGATTTGTCATGTGGACAGAGTGAACTTGTTTGATTGATAATGTTTGTCTGATATTTCAAATAAAGGAAGCCTCTTATGTATGTTTATCATCTCCCACATTGGGGATTTCAGGTGTTCAAATAATTTAAATAGCCCCAATGTGTTTACAGTCAATCAGCTTTTCTAAAATGTAATTTGCAAATGCTTTCAGCAGACCTTTTAGGAGCACCCAAAACAATCTCTTATCCCACACAGATGGCATCCCCGGACATTAAGAATATGAATGTTTTATGCTCAAAGGAAGTTGCCTGAAGGTCTGTAGGTACATGTCAAATTGTCTTGTATATGAATGAGTTTGTTTTGCTGATACAAAAAGTCAGAAAGCTTAAAAGTAAGCATTAAACATTAATGTTAACTTTGAATGTGAACTCTCTTTATTTAGTGAAAGATTTACATGTTTGCAAACTTGTGGACAGTTTTCCCCTTAATACCTGAAGTTGTTATAGATGCTAATGGAGGCTAAAGGTTTTGTTTATGCAAGCAAATACTTTTGACAATATAATATATGTTACATGATGAATTTTCACGTTAGTTGAACACCTTCCTTTGAAGATGGTCCCACATCTACATATCTGTTTCCCATACAAGGGAAAAGAGTAACTCACAGAAGAGACTCTTTTCCAATCAATACCTCTCTTGTCCTCCATTTGACATAAAACAATCATTTGCTCTTTCAGTGTTTCTGCTCTTCAGTTTGCAGGTCGAGAGCTGCTGGAACTGCAGACTCTAGGCAGCTCACAGAGGAGTTATATCAGTGTCTGCCACATAACCACAATCCTTTATTACCTCCCTTTTTTCTGTCCCTCCCACGCTTTCTAGCTCTCTCTCTTTTTCTCTCTCTCATGAATAAACATCTCTTACATTCACTCCATAAGGGCATGAAATGGCCACACAGCCCCTGGCACACGCAGGAGTAATGCTGCAATCATTATTCCACTGCAGTGGTCCCACACAAGCATATTTCACCAATCATGTGGCTCTCTCCCCTGGCTTTTGTTTGGATGACTTAAACAAATGATGTGGCAGCGAGGAGGGCCCAAGTAGCACAGCCCGTCCTGTTAACACAGCAACCGTTGACACACACACACACACACACCCACACCGACACACACACACACACACAGGCACACACTGCAACATTTGCATAAGAGCATGCTCAAGTGGTACGCCGGCAGTTCCAACAGGGGTCCACGGATTTTTCCCTCCCTTTTCGGTGTGTGTTATTTTTAGTTCTCCCTGGTCTCCTCCTTCCTTTCATCCTGTTCCTCCCAAACTGCTCTGCTCACCAGAACTGCCAGCTCCGCTTTTCTCTGAGGTTTAGAGTTTAAAAGGGAAGGAATGAAAGATGCACATAAGCCATAGAGCTTGGCTTGGCTTTCAGCAATGGAGTATGGAGGAAGTCTGTTTGGCAGAGCTCTTAAACACATGCAGAACAATGATGGCATCTAAGAGTGAATCCAGTAACAAATGACTAAGACCTCACACTGAATAGGCTGATATTCAGACTTACAAGTTCCCCGTGTGCAATAGAAAGAATGACTCTAATCTGGTCTGCATTACCTTGTAGTTTCACTCCTTAAACTTTGATGCTTTGTCCAATGCCAACCATAGCATTCTTGCCACAAACTTTGGGTTATTCTTATTCTTACATTGTCTTCTTGCCACTTGTGCTGGGAAATTGTATTATAGCATGACATGACAGGCAGATGTTAGCTCAAAATAAAATTTCCCACTACAAAGTGGTGGCTCTCATCTCATGTGTCTGATATTAAATAAACCTGACTGAGTGATTTTCACCTAACAGTGAAAACCATGCATCCTTCATGTTCCATTTCACCAACATGTTCTAATTTCCATTCATCTATCACATAAAAACTCTCATTCATGTTTTTGGTTGTAGCATTACAGAATTTTAAAACGTTTAAGAGGTTTGAATATTTTTTTGTGTGCCACTGTATGTAACTGAGGGGAATATAAAACCCTTATAGAAAACATATATCTAGAAAATTTCATAGCAAAACAGAAGAAAAAAGAAGTGCATTAAGACAAACTAACTGAATTGAATTTATTTGATGATAGCACCTCTGAGAGCAACATTGGCACTTTATGACCGCAGTCAAGTATTGTCAAAGAGGATAAAAACACAACAAAGTCATTTCCATTTTGGTCGTCCAGATACCCAAGAAAAAAAACAAACAAACAAAAAATCCCCCAGCAAGTTTAATCATCATGAGGAGCCGCTACACCGGCCTTTTATTTGTCTCTTACTCTATAGTTCTCCTGTTACTGTTCCATACATTTACCTGATCTCACATTTCTGTAATCACAGGATATAAATGTGAAAGAAATACATGTGAGTTTTTTTTTGTTTTTTTTTTACTTTTTAAAAAAGTTCTATCTGAATTCCATCAATTTTGCTCCCAGTTGACTTTCGGCCATCTTACAGTGAGGCTGAAGCTCACAGGAATATATAAAAAAAAAACATCCACCATCTTCACAATCTTCTGCGTTTTGTGTTTTTGCATCTCAGCATGCATGTCCATGCATGTGCAGACGCAGCAGCAAGTCTGCTGAGTCCTTGGGTGGGTGTGGCACACTTCTGCTCAAAGGTTGTCTCCATGGTGATAGATGTGGGTCATCTCCATGACGATGGATAGGAGCCGATGCCGGCCGCCAAGGTCGTGGACCAAGGACAAGACGAGAGTGATTGCAGCCACCCAGACAGGAAATCGAAGAGAAGCACTTCGAGGGTGGGGAGTTGGTGAAAAAAGGTGCAATTTCACAAGCCAAATTACTTCTGGGATGGAGGAGAGAAAAATATCACAGCAATAACAGCACCGGGGATGTGAGGATGAGGAAGCAGTGGGAGGAGGCAGAGGTAGCAGCGAGGAGGAGGGAGGGAGGTCCCAAACAAAAGCTCAATTATCAAAGTCATCAAACATGTATGCTGAGATAAGCAAACAGAGTGACACCCTATTACCCAGAGCGAATAAACTTCCTCTCACTTGGAGGAAATCTCTGAAGTATCTACCAGAGTGGGGCTGTGGTTTTCTATATGCTTTATCAAGCTCGCTTTATTCCTGAGACCAACGCCGACTGTGACTAGAGAATATTGATTAGGTTGTGCAACGTGTTCTGCTGCAGTCCTACAGATTTCTTTATTGCATTTTCAGTTCTCACTCATCGCTCCTGACCTGGCCTCTGTGTAGTAGAGCAACAACACATCAAGAACACCGCATGAAAACAGTGGTAACCTAAAATTTCCGCCTTGTTTTAACTCAGCAGGTTTTCCTCATGCGTGTGCGTCGAAGCAGGCAGTTATAGTATGAGTCAAAAGTTTACATACCCTCATTAGAGGCTTGGATGTTGTGTTAATTTTATGATTTCAAGGATGCATTTAACCAATGTATTTTTCAATGTAAACTGCTGATACAGGATACAATTGCAATGATTTTTAAAAACAAGAATTTGTTGCTGAATCTTGAATGTGGTGTGGAATTCCTGTAATCTACCACGGCTATATTTACGTGGATTTTATAAAATAAAGTAATTTATTTCATAGCACTTCTGTGATCATTGCCCCTTTGCACTTAGCTAAACACCCCTCGCTTCCAACCTATTACTAGAGTTATTAAAAACCTGTCATGTTTCTGTTTGCCCACAGCCTGCTAATTTAGAGAATTTTACACACATATGCTAAAATGCAGGGACTTGGGGGTAACAAGCACATGCATATAAATACCTAATGAATACGGCTCTGATGGAGAATGCACACATACTCTAACCCTCTTTTCAACATCAAATCATCTGGGCCTCTCAGCTTATTCGAGAGTGTGATGGAACAGGAGGGTGCCAATGGAGCTGGGAAATGAGAGCAGGAACTTTCAGCATGTGAGTGTATAGGCGTGGGTGCGTGCATGCACGATGTGTGCGCCCGTGTGCGTGTGTGTGAATGTGTGAACTGCGGTTATGTTGTTAGCAGAAACAGGGGATTCACCTCCCGATAATCTCTCACTAATCACCTAATCTTCCATCCCTCAGGTGAACAGACAGGAAAGGAGTACTTGACAAAAATAGGAGCCTAACATCGTTAAACTCACGGAAACACAAACGCACAAATATGTGGAGTTGTGTATAAATATGTGGGGGTGCACACACAGAGGTGCAAATTAATGAGTAAAAAAAAAAGAGAGAGCTAACCACTTGGCCTCTGCCAGACCCAATTTTTTAAACACAGATATACAAATTTTCACAAAAAAATGTACACCCCATCCTTCTGTTTCCATAGCAACTTAGTGTAGAGCTGTGAGTATATGAGGCAGCAGGCGGCAGGCAAAATCACTGAAGTGAGAGGCGTAGCGGTCTGTCACCTCAGCCTCCCCAGAGAGACATCACCTCATACTGTACTACTGTACTCTCTTCCTTTTCACCTCTATCGCTGTCATTTACAGGAATTTAGGTGGACACTCATAAATGCACACGTCTCCATCATGTCTCCAGTCCTTTATAGGGCAGAAAAGGCTAAGACATGGGTCACTTCGGCATAAAACACAGTAATTCTAAAGCACTGTGAAGGGCTGCCGCCATCTTTGCCACCACCCCTCTCCTGTTGTGGGGGGTGGAAGCTGGTGGCAGCCGCTGTAGGCCAGTCCGTCCTTGGGTTCAGTAAAGGCTTTGCAGCAGCATGCACCATGTGACCTTAATTCTTCCCTGCGCCTGCCTCTGCCGCCCTTGGCCAATCGGGATGAAGGATGAGCGGACCTGGTATGTTGTGCATATTTGTGCGTCCTTACACCGAGACGGCGTGTTTGTCGAGAGAGTTTGTGGCTCTCTATAATGGGTAGATTAAGTGAGATAAACGGGACTGTTCGGGTGTGTGTGTGTGTGTGTGTGTTCATGTGTCAGCTTGTGTTTTTAAAGAGGGGGTTGATATTATGAATCAGCAACAGCAGGAGAAGGACTCACCCTGACACGTGTCGCACATTTACATGGTCTCATTCATTCACCCCTCCAACCCCCCCCCCCAAAAAGCCATTTTGCTCCTTCCCCCTCACCCACAAGCAGACCTCAACCTCAAGCAGGCTCAGCTGGTGGTTATGGAGGAGGAAGGGTGAGCAGGAAGATGCAGGGATAGATGGATTTCCGGAGATGGGGGTGCATCAGCCATTTCTTATTGGTTACTTCATTTTCCCAAGATGGAAAAATACGAATAAAATGAAGCGGTGTATAAATGTAATAGTGCATGTGCACATTGGGGGTGGAGGTCGGCATGAGTGTGTGTATGTGGGGGCGTCAATTAGATATGGAGATCAGACAGCTTAAGCAAGTCTGGTGGTTTCCATCGGTTTGCACCCGCCCAGTGCGACCCGTAGAGCTTTGTGTGGGAGCGCATGTGTGTTTCTTTGTGTCTGTGACGTAGCAGATGCAGCACTTTGCCTTGTAAGAGCCCCCGATGTTGTTGGTGACCTCTGACCTTAACTAACTAAACCTTGATCCTGGCAGAAGGCAAATTATTTGCCAAACAAAAGAAAGACAAGACCGCAGCCGTGAAGCCGGGCCCGCTCACTCTGACCTGCAGCCCTGCCATCCTGACCTAAACTGGATCCGAAGCCAAACACAGCCCAACCAGCGACTCATCCGGACACGCTCACACAACTAAACAGACGCACCATGACATTCTGACCATCTAAACAGCAGAAAACCATCGACCCCTCAACTTAAGACATTTGAGCTTTTTAAAGATATTTAAGATAAAACATGCATCTGTTGAGGTTGCACATGCTGCATCACTGTTTTTTTTTCCAAAATAAGAACAAAAATGCATGAAACATAATTAGCAGCGACACAGATTGGCAAATTGGCCTTCAGCAGATGGGAATATTGGCAAAACGGGGAAACTCTGATTTGCTTCTCCATCATTTTAGAACACAAATATTTTATTCACATGAAGTCAAATAATGGAAGACACAAATTGGGATGTGTCGAAAGGAATATTTATAAATATTATTCATCAAATTCACTAAACTCTTTTTTCAGTGATGTCATTCTGTAGCATTATTTAATATATTCAGCTGGTATGTGTTTGGCAGAATATGGTCTTTTTCCTGCATCTAGAATGTTAAGTATTCTCTTTAGAGCGCGTATATCTGAGTAGGTTTCTGTCTGAGTCATGTAAAGTAAATGTCTGGCCCTTGAACTGCATTTGTGTCCTCAACAGATGGCGTGTGTGTGTTTGTGTGTGTTTCCTACAAAGTCTGGCAGAAGCACCTTGTCTCTCTGTGGTGCATCATGCCAACTGCTTTCAGCACCTTCCAGTTTGACCTGCACTTGCTGTCATTTCCTGACTTTCAGTATATTTGAAACACAATGCAGAGCTATGGGAGATTTACTTTCTGTTTATTGCAGTCAAGTTAAAAAGCATATTGTTTTACAAAAATAGTGCATGATGCTATTATGCCTTTATTTTACATTTCGTATACTTCTTCAGGGGTCCACAGTGGTAGTTTTGAGCACATACCATTTGGATCTTTTAGATTTTCTCACCTTTCCCAAAAATCTCAATGTGTTTATGGAGATTGCACGTGATAGGCCGACACAACATAATACGTAATTGTACATTTAAATGAAAGTGATGCTGTCAAGTAAAGGTGACATGGGGGGGCAAAATGCAGACAGAAGGCAGGAGGTGAAAATGAACTTCTACTAAAAGAAATTAGGAAAAAAAATCTAAAACAAGAGCTGACAATATTATGGTTTGCTGAACACACTGTGTTGGTGACAAAGTTTTATCTAGCTTCAAAAATTTGATCAGGCAAACTGAAAGAGAATGTTAGTATGCAGTGTGAAATAGAAAGCTGAAATTAATGAAAGAGGTCATCCACCTTAACAAAAGCTGGACTTTTGTACACAAGTAGGAAGTGTTATAAAAACAATTATCTATGTTAGGTTAAGTCGAGAATGCTCTTTATTCACTGTTTTACAATGATGAATGTAATGGTCTTACAGAAAGTCTTTCTAACTGTAGAAAACTGATAAAATAAATCTCTAAAATAAAAACTACTTTAGTATTACATTTAAGGTGGAATAGGATGGAAAATGAGACTCATCCTTTAACTGTATTTGCTCAATGAGATTTTATAAGTGTTCCAACTAAACCCTTAAAAGATTTGACATTTCCAGATCAGGTTTTCCCGTATAGCCATGTAGAGAGAGAAGAAAATAGATTATAAGTACCATAAACTATACAGACAGAGTGTTTACATACTCAATAAAAATGTGCTCAAGTGGATAAAAAAAAATTAAGGGTATCAAGATATTCTTAGTAGCCCCATGGGAAAATTTGCTTTACAGCCAGCAGAAAAAGCATTGTCCGATGGTACATACAGTGAATACAATAAAAACCACCACAGTATTGCCATTAAAAACACATTAGCAGGGACCGACACACACAACACTCAACTAGAAGTACTTAAAAGGATGGTAAAAGCAGGTAAAAATAAATTCTTAAATCTACTGGTCCTGCAGTTTTTTAAAGCAGATCTGCGTCCTGATGGTAAAACAGAAAACTCTGTGAACTGGAGGTGGTTTTCTTGAGGGATCTGTGTTTGAGGAGTGTGGACATGTGTGTTACTGGCCATAAACTTTTTCTGCAAAGACTGAAAACGTCTTGGTTTTTATTTGGTTTTTATTTTTCTGTGTCAATAACTAATGAAATAAAAAAAAATACAGTTAAATAAAACAACTGTTAAACAATGTTTAAAACTACAGTCCACAATGAAATGTCTTAATTTACAATAAAAGTACATATATTGGTGAGCTTTCTTGCATACAGTGTCCATTTTTGTACCCAGATATTTGTATTCCTCCTCAACTTCAACTGTCTGATTATTAATGTACACAAGACAGATGGCATGTTTATTTCTCCTAAAATCCATAGCAATTTTTCTGGTTTTATTGACATTTACCTCTAAAAAGCAAGAATAACTTACACTAGTTTGTTGGTGAAAAGCGGCCAACAAACTAGTGTTTGTTGCAGTTGAAGCAGTTTCTCTGAGACAACACTGAAATGTATATTTGAAATGTATGTGTTTCTTAGACAACAAATGCAAATCGATTTTCTTTTCATAATCCACTTCTCAGAACAGACAATTTGTGTGGTATCAATGAGAACTCATGGGAACAAATAAGAAAATACATGTCTAGTGAATATTTTTCTGGGCAACACTAGATTATAGTTGTTAGCTGTGTCGTTGTTGTTGCTGCTGAAAAAGTTTTTCTAAATGCACTTTCTCACAGAGGAGCTGCAACATTTTTAAGGTTTAATGTTGGAGGTGAAATCTGACAGTGATCAAAGAAAGCTGTATTGGCTTTGCAAGACGTTATTTTGTGAAATTGCAGCACACAGCTCCTTTTTCTGACTTCTCTGTATGCAGACCTTGTCTCAGGGCTCCCAGGGTGTTGTTGCTGCTGAGGTGGAAGCAGTGGGGTGGGTGACAGGGCAGCATCCATGCTCAGACAGACACCGCCTCTCCTGGGCTGCCGCTACCAACGCTCCTTGCTTTTAAAGGAGACACGCTGATGAGCCCTGTCTTGGAATGCCACCGCCGCCCCACGGTGTCTCTGTCAAAGTCGTAAAGAATGTGTTTTGCAATCAAATAGGCAGAGTTGTCTGAAAAGATGCTATATATGTGGCAATTTATGTACAGAAAACTCTAAGCAAAAGAATTTAATTAACAGTTTGAAACACCAATTGGTATTTCTTATCTTTATCTTACTCAATTCAGACTAAACATTTATGTATTCTGTTTGTATTATATATTTCTGTATTCTACATTACCACATTTGGTGTCAGGAATTAAATGTCTTCTGGACCTAACCATGTTTAACTTGGTTGAATTTAGAAATCACAGAATCAAACTAATCAATGTCTTAAAACAATATAGTTAAAAATCTGGAGTCTTTGACATTATAATGGCACAAGTTATATCCAAATGTTTATAATAGCTGCAGAGTGAACCGTCTTTGACACTAGCTTTTTGAACTGGATGCTGCATTTAGAGGTATTTCCAAACATGTTTTATGCCTCAAAAATAAACCCTTACATAAACTTAACAAACATAAGTAGGTTAACACAATCCTGCTTTGTTATACATTTATGTTAGGCATGAGTTTAACTTAGTTTTTCCGTGTTTTTTAGTAGATCTGTGTCTCTACAAATGAACCAGGAAAAGAAACTTTAGAAATTATTTTTTTTGTTAACAGAATGATATTTGGAAGCAGATGCATCAGCTATTTTTGGTTTCTTTTGCAAGTGCATTTATTCAGTAAAAGTGCAAAATGTTTCCAGTGGTATGTGCTTGAAGTGAGATTTTTCTGTTATGTTTTCACAGATACAAATAGGTCTGTTCATAAGGATGATCATCCTCTCCAAGATGTGCCATGAATGAGAGATTCAGCTGAAGGTGATGTGAGACGAGGCAGCAGCAGTGAATGACTTTAGAGTCAACGGGAAGAACGTAGCGATGAGTTCAGCGATGTTGGGCCATGGCATTGCCTCCTATTAATGACATCACTGAGGGAAAATAAACAAGAGACAATGAGGAACACTCTCATTAACCTATGGCTTGGCTATAAGTCAACAACCGTTAATACAAAATCTGTCATTTTATTTTTCACTTTGCCTTAGTTAATGCATCACGAAGGGGAAGAAGTCTTTTATTCATGAAGACTGCTATTAAAAACAACTCAAAGATTGTAAATCAGTTATATAAAATGACTTGCCCAAAAAGTAAGAAAACTTGTTTTTAAGTTATCACAATTTTGTGGTAAAGAAAGAAAGAAAAAAAATCTTAGAAAATAGGAGGGTAGGGGGAAACCGTTTATTTCCTCCTATCTAAATTCTGCAACTATCCCAAAGTCCCAAAGCTCACATCTTCACTCTTAGGAACTGAAATCTGCCCACCAAGATGTCAGAGTTCACCTCCACACAGCTGTGTTTAACAAAGAGTACGTTCAGAGTTTAGCAGTGGAGAGGTGGGGGCGACATGTCTGCAGTCAACCTCAACCCCTGGGAACTGGGTATACTCCTTGTGCCAGAGTAACAAACACAACAATATTGACTGACTTGCAAGAAATGCTCTTTGAAGAATGGGATGCCATCGTACAGCAATGTGTGACCAACTGGATGCGTTGTATCTTCAGGAACCTCCTTAAAAATCCAAGTTTGTTTTCACAAAAGCAGCAAACTCAGGAAAGTTGGGGGAAACCTTCACGTTGGACAATACTTGGACTCTTCAGCACCCTTCACCTAGTTTGGATGAAAGATGGAAGATGTTGCCCCAAAGCATCACACTACCTCCACCAAATGCTGTGCGGCAATTGCAGAAGATTTAGGAAGTTCTGTTATGGGTGCAACGGACATACTCAACTGGGTGCTTAGCCCACAAGCACATTTTCTTTACAAATGTGACATAATCTAAAGAGAAACAAGCAACCTTTCTAAAAGTATAAGCTATTTTGCTAAAAAGCTGATACAACAAAGAAATTGTCAATCAAACAGAAATTTCTTTACTTTTTGCATTGAGTTTATCATCAGCACGGTTGTACTTTACAGATACATTTTGATTCAAATTTTCAAATATATTATTATCTTATTGTAGAACAATGGAATGGTTCAAGCATGAAAATGACATCAAATTTTTCAAAAAGCAGCTTATGTCCTCACATATTTTATAATTTTACCATAATTAAATAGTTCCTCAGATACTGCTATGAGCATTTTCCCCAGGTTTGGGTTTAGGGAACGGCATGTCTTTTGCCGTTGTGGTCCAAAAGATGGACAGCTGCCGTCTCTCTGTGGTTGTCTATAGGAAACAGTACATGTTGGGCGTCATTCGGAAAGGTAACACATACGGCAGCACGCTCCTGCCATCTGTCACTATAGTGCCTCACACATCGGCACACACAAAGGAGAGGCAGATTGCTGGGAAAGCTACAAGGCCCATGCCTGCTATTGTCCTTCAAGCTGGGGGTGAATTTAGGGCCCCTTGTTGTCAGGCCTTGATGGACTGAAAATAGCCGGGCTAACGGAAAGATTTTTCTTCATGCATGCAAAAAGAATGCTGACATAAATCTCAAGGAAAATGAAGTCTCCTACCCTTTTTGCTTTTATTTCATATGCACACACACAAGTACAGTTTTCTGTCTAGTGCACCATCCTGCTGATCAGGTCCTGGACTTGGAGGACAGGGTCGATTTTCCATTATAAAGTTTTATAACAAAGATAAAGTGTCACAACAGTCAATGTATCACTTAAGGCTGTCGCAAAGTCAAGTAAAGACTTTCTCCTTCGTCCATTTTTTTTCCAAAAATATTCTCTTTTATCCTCCTGAACACAGCAGAGACTCCAAATGTCCAAACAAGAAGGAATGAAAAATGAAACAACAGAATATAGTAGGATCTGTCAAACAAGGAAGAGGGTTTGGCAAAGAAGATCCAAGAAAACGTTTGTAGTTTTATACATATTGGTCCTCTGACATTAATGCAGAATGAAACAGTTGTTGTTGCATAGCTAAGAAAAGTTTGACAGATGTAACTGTTTTTCTGTGTTGTAAAACAACAAGAAAACTTTTTTTTCTTTTTTTTAAAGCAGACAGACGTGAGAATTTCTTCATCGTCTGATGCGGCTCTTTTGATAATGTTTCCTTTGGAGAAACACCACCGGCCTTTAAGACCAGCTGTAGGTAAGTATTTTATATTTATCATTCTAGGTTCGCTCAGCTTTAAAACTCTAACTTTCTAAACAAGCAGATATGTGTTGCAGTCCCATTTTGAAACAAAGGGCCAAATGTTGCTTTAAATCCTGGAAGGCCCAATAGCAGCTTCTCTGCAAACTTTTCTCAATGACCAACAGTATCCATTCACCCTCTAATAGGCTGTACATATACAATAAATGCAAATCACTCATATTACTAAGTCATTTTTACCATCATTGTTTTTCATTCACTTTGTATGTCTTTCTGCTTTTAGGGCTGCCCAAGCAAAGTCATCTGTGTGTATCTGCATCTGTGTGGTTTGGGGGGAAAAAAAGACTTAAACTCATCCAGTAGGCATGTAGAAAAAGCCTTTAAAACATAGAATGTAAAGCTGCTATTTTTGCTATAAGTTAACTTTATAAAAAGGCTTGCTTTTTGAGACAGAAAGAGTTCAACCAATTTTTCCTGAAAGAATTGGTGTCTGGTTTGTTGGCCTTGTCTATAAACCGGTAACACATTTTTTCTATAGAACTCAGATCAATGCTTTGTGAAAACCACTTCCCTTCCACTTTCTTATACTTTAGTTAAAACATTAAATGTCCATTTTTAAGACCTATTTGTGTCTCAGCTTTCACTTCTTGGCTCATGCCTTGAGACATTGCTTTAATATTTCTATATAATGTTCATCTCTTTTTATCATATCTATTTTTTTAATTGAAGGTTACAATTAAGATGGTAACATGACGTTACAAGCTCCATAACAAATGTAGCAAAGGTCATTATAACCATCCATCTATCCATTTTCTGCGCCACTGTGCAGCCCATCATTATAACCAAACACGTCAATTTTAGTTTCGTCAGAACACAGGACATGTTTACAAAAATTAAGATCTGTGACCCTGACTGCATTTGCTAAATGAAATATATCTTTTTAACCTACTTTTGGGATATTTCCCTTTTCCGTGCTGAGTGGCTTTTCAGTCCATGACTGTTCAGGACTCATTTCACTGTAGATAATTACACTCTTACCAGGGTCAGCCAACATCTTCATAAGGTCTTTTGGTTTTCTTTTGGAGTTGATAGATACATTTTGCAATTCATTTCTGGTGGATAAAATTCCTATCTCCCTCCTAAATGGTGTTAATGGAAGGCCATAGAAAAGTGACAAAACAAAGCAAAAGGAATACAAAAAATAACTTAGAATGAGTAAAACTACTGCTGCCAAAGTCTAAAGAAATATGTTGAAAGATTATCAGAAAGCTAAGCCTCTGGTTATTACAGAAGTGATGTTGCTGCAGCAGTTCTCCAGAGGAATGGGTTTTGTTGCAGTCTTCAAAGTGGCTACACCTTTCAATAGCTTTCAAACAATTTCTATTAACAACAGCCAGAACTCTGTACATTTTGAGAAAAGGCTGAAAGAGACTTTTAGTGTTCCTCTAGCTGTTTTTGATTTTTTTTTTCTCAAATCCACATCATTCTTGTACCTTCCAATTTCTACGGGGCCAGAGTTTATTTATTTATTTCTGACATAGGAATATCATCACAGAGAAGCTGCCTGCAGTCATTCATGATCACAAGCATGACGTTAAGAAGCCGCAGTAAACGCAACTTGACATTAAGATTCAATATCATTGAGTGCAATTCTTTATGATTTCACATGCATTCATGGCACATAGTATGTCTTTCAGTTCTACAGTTTTAGAATAAAAAAGTAAACTTAGTAACTCAGTAAATCAAATTACAAATTTACTTGAGTTGAGTGTTAGTGTCAAAAGTATGTAAACTTCTGACTCAAACCCAAAGTCCAAAGGTCCAAACTTACCTTCTCATTTCTGTTTGTGGTGTTTGTGAGCAGACTTGCTCTAGGAAATGTTTGATCAGAGATAATTATACATCAGTACGATCCATGTTTGATCCCGTTTCTGTGGCTCAGATTAATTAGCAAGCCAGGCAGATCTCTCCATAGACGAAGAAGAGGAAACTGAGTGCGCATTAAAATAAACTCATAAATAATAGGGTGTATACACCCTCATCAAAAACCCACATTAGGCATGTGCAGAGGGAATAAAACAGAGTTCGCAGAGGCTTTTGAAGAGGTTTTTAATCTTTGTATGACAAAGAAGTGAAGTGGGAACAAACCAGACAACAACTTTGGGCTTGTATAACATCCAATTATGAGAGGTGAGGGCAAGTGTGGTGCTCTCCCCAGGATGATCTGTGGGATTACTTGACCATGGGCCTCTTTCCCAGCCTGCAGGAAGAGTCTGTTAGCAGCTGGGTAATCTTCCCTGGGTAAAACAGGTGGATAACAACATGTCAGAGCAGAATGTCTATTCAGCCTGGTTTCTGCTGTATTTTTCAGCACTCTCTGTGTGGCCTAAACTGGACACAGTTTAGGAATGGGACCTTGGGAATGGGACAACCTTGAGAAAGAAATATGAACAATCTAAGGATACATGGGCATATAAATACATTTTAATTTTAAGTAAATTTCCAAATTCTCCCCACATACACATTTGTATTACTTTGTATTGCCTCGTTGCTGAAAATGTGCTATATAAATAAAATGACCTTAACCTTTACCTTTAACTATATCTTGAAATGTGTGATGTAATCTTTCCTTTGGATGGAAATTTTCCCCATTATAGGACAACAAATAAAGTCATTTCTATTTTTAGCTTAATAAATTTAATATGCAGTCTTTATTTTTGATACATTTCACTATTTTGCCAAAATATGCACTTTCATATATCCTATTTTTATGGGTTGAACCTTCGACTCTTATGTGGAAGCTTTCTACAAGACTTTGTAGTGTGTTTGTGTGAATTTTCTTTAATCCATCGGGTTGGCCATGGAAACCCATTGCATGACACTCTGTGCATCGTTCTTGAGAGAATCTGATACTTGCAGAAAGCTGGACACCTCAGCATCCAACCCCACTCTGTGTCAGAGTTGTTGTTTTCAATCGCTTTCCACTTTGTTTCAATGCCATTAACAGTCGACTGTGAGACTTTTAGTAGAAAGAAAGTTTTTAAAAGAGTCTTAAATGCACAAGAGGCATCACATTTTGCTGCCAATCTCAAATTTACCGAGCTCCTAAGAGCAAACTATTCTTTCCCAAATGTTTATAGAGGCAGCCTTTAAACTGCAAAACCTTTTGAAGATTTTTTGTGATCTTGGAACAGACTATTTTACAAACATGGTACACCCCAAACCACAAAGTGGCCCACGCCAAGTCCATCTATCCAGTATGTTGGATTAGTATGCGGAGGCCATGGGGCTACACTGACAGTGAGGCCTCTGAGAGCAGCAGTGCCATGAATTCTTTAGCTTGAGTGTTCATGCACCCTTACTGTCATCACGCCTGAGAGGACAAGTCTGGTCAACGGGAGACAAGAAGGCACATATACACACACACACGTGATCAGACAGACACAGACACATATACTGTATATATATATATATACAGTATATATACAGTATATACATATATATACAGTATATATATATATATATATATATATATATAAATAAATCTGATTTATCCATTTTAACCAGTTTCCACAGAGTTAACTGATGGTCCCTGTGGCAAACACTAGCCGGTTTTAACCATCTTATCAGCTCACACAACACATTCCCTTCTGAGTTACACAACAGGAGCCAAGCATGCCCATGTATAGCTCACAAACACACACACACATGCCCGCACACACACACACACGCACCCCCACACACACACATGCACAAATCTGAGGGAATTTTCAATCTCTTCTTCTCTCTTTCACTCTCCCTCTGCCTGTGGAGAACGATGGCAGGAATCAGGGAGAAGAGCGGGGTTGCTAAGCGACGGGTTGTGGTTGCCATGGTGAATTTAAGTGGAACAGCTGGTCCAATCAGCATAAAGTGTGGGCAGGCGGGTGCAGAGCCAGCAATGCTCATGCCAACACAGACAGGCAGGACAGAGAGGCTGCTGAGGCATGCAGGATGGAGAGGAGAACTGAGCAGAGGAGAACAAAGTAGGTTAATGGGCAAAAAAAGTGATAAAACTGCTCTAAAAATGGATGATAGAAAAAAAAACATAGGAAGTCAAAAACACAGGAGAAAGGCTTAATGGGAAAAAAATTGCCTGGTCAAATGGAAAGAGTCAAAGCAGAAGATCAAAAAAAAGATGAGAGCAGGACTAAAATAGGTTTTGAGTCTATTTTAAGATGTAGATTTGGAGAGATGGGAGGAAGTCGGAGAGCCATACACTCAAAGATTATTCTTCCCATAAGACTAACAACAAATGGAGCATCAAATGAACCTCACAGAATGTACCTTAGGTCTGCTCAAGACGGCAGCAAATGACATCTAATGCAGAAACCAAACTAATCAAAAACAAATAGAGAAGGAAAACATTTGAAGCCACAACAGAGACTGTAAAACGAGAGAAACAACGCAGGCACCATTAGAGGCGGCTAATGACAAAGTGGTGATGAGATGCTAATAATGATAATAGGGTGGGAAAATGTGAGGATGTGGGGGATTTCTGATTAATGGAGCATTTGTTAAAAGATTAAAAACATTGTGGCTCTTGGAGGCTGAGAAGTGAGAAGGGTGAAAGTTTGCTGTTAGCCTAAAGTTTTCAGTGAAGTGCCATCAGCCACCACATTACAATACCTTATAAAAGACTTAATACCCTTTAACTTTTCCCCCAAAAATCAATGTATTTTACTGAGATTTTAGATGCAAAGTAATACGCAACCATGAAGTGGAAAGACAGGAGTCACATTATTTGTGACTCCTGTCACAAATAATGCAGTCATTTAAAAATATAAACAGTCTGGCATAACTTCAAACTGACTGAGACACGGTGGGTTAATCAAAGTAGCAGCCAAGAGGCCCATTGTAACTCTGGAAGAGTTGCAGAGATCCACGACTCAGTTTGGAGGTGACAGCTGCAGTGCAGCGCTCTACAAATCAGTTTTTTCTTTTTGTTTTATTTTTTTTTATGGAGAAACAATAAGCAGAAAAGTTAGAGAAGTCGTGTTTTTACCTTTCACCACAACCCATCTAGGACACCCAGAAAACATGTGGACAGAGGTCCTCTGGCTCTCATGGGACCGAAGCTAAACCTTTTGATCTACATGCAAAATACTGTGTGTGTGGTGGTAAACAAACACAGCAGATGGCCCTGAATGCACCATCCTCAGTGTGAAACATGGTAGTGGCATCATTATGCTGTGGGAATGCCTTCCTTATATATATATATATATATATACATATAAAAAAATTCCCTTCTCACCCACCGCGGGTGGTTCTTATCCTCTGAGCTCGGGTCCTCTACCAGAGGCCTGGGAGCTTGAGGGTTCTGCGCAGTATCTTGGCTGTGCCAAGGACTGCACATTTCTGGACTGAGATGTCTGATGTTGTTCCTGGGATCTGTTGTAGCCATTGGTCCAGTTTGGGGGTGACTGCCCCGAGGGCCCCGATGACCACAGGCACCACTGTGGTCTTCACCTTCCAGGCCCTCTCCAGTTCCTCCCTGAGGCCCTGGTATTTCTCTAGTTTCTCGTGCTCCTTTTTCCTGATGTTGCAGTCGCTTGGTATTGCTACATCTATCACAACGGCTTTCCTCTGTTGTTTATCCACTACGACAATGTCTGGTTGGTTCGCCATTACCATTTTGTCTGTCTGGATCTGGAAGTCCCACAGGATCTTAGCTCTGGCATTCTCCGCCACCTTTGGGGGTGTTTCCCACTTTGATCTCGGGGTTTCCAGTCCATATTCTGCACAGATGTTTCTGTACACTATGCCTGCAACTTGGTTATGTCGTTCCATGTACGCTTTCCCTGCCAGTATCTTGCACCCTGCTGTTATGTGCTGGACTGTCTCAGGGGCCTCCTTGCACAACCTACACCTTGGGTCTTGTCTGGTGTGGTATATCTGGGCCTCTATATATATATATATATATATATATATATATATATATATATATATATATATATATATATATATACAGTATATATACTGTATATATACAGTATATATACTGTATATATACTGTATATATACAGTATATACTGTATATATACTGTATATACTGTGTATATATACTGTATATATATATATATATATACAGTATATATATACAGCTCAGACTTAGCAGAGCTTTAAACACTTTATTTTGTTTTATTTTATAAAGCATTTTAAACTTTTATTTCACACCAGTTGGTTATTTTTTTAGTTAACTATATACTTTACATTATTATCAAATATTTCTATTAACACATAAATATAAGTGTCGCTTTGTCTTAGAGTTGAAGTTTATGCCTCCGGCATAACTCAACATTTATTTCACCTTAGTTTATGTGTATCCCATGCACATAATCTAAGGCACATGTGATACACATGTGATACACATGTGATGCACATGTGAAAACATGGAAATCACATGTAAAAACATGGGACTCACATGGGTTTTTTCCACAAAGTATTCCAAAATCAGACGTAAACATGTGAAAATTTGTGTGAACCACATGTGCATTTTTTATGTGTACATGATTTTCAGATGTGATTTTTACATGTAAAATTAATTAGATTTTTATTACATATTCAGTATAATCACCCCATCTATACATGGAAAAAAATCTGATCATATGTGGTGCACATGTGAGAAATATGTGATCACATGTGACACATGTGATCCAATGTTGAACAAACCATGGATCACATGAACAAAATACTTTATCACATGTGGTACATGGGAACCACATGTGACCACATGTGAATTTCATGAGATTTCTTTGTAAGGGTGATGCCACCAGCTTAGCTCACCTATCTGTAGTCAGTTTTCCCCATTCTTCTTTGCAGTACTTCATCCATCTGGTTGGATGTGAGGAATCTGTGCAGCCATTTTCAGATCTCTCCAGAGATGTTCAGATTCAAGTCTTTCCTGGTCTTTCAAGACCTGGAAAGACCAAGTCTGGCTTGGTCTTTCCAGGATGTTCCCAGAGTGGTTCTGAAGCCACTCCTTTGAGATCTTGGCTATGTGCTAAGGTCAAAAATGCTTTGGTTTTTATCCGGGATGTTTTTGTACATTGCTGCATTCATCTTTCCCTCTATCCTGACCAGTCTGCCATTTCCTGCTGCTGCAAATCATCCCCATAGCATGATGTTCCCAATGCCATGCTTCACTGTAGGGATGGTCTTGGCCTGGCGGTGACCTTTGTCTAACAAGACCAGAGAATTTTGTTTCTCCTTCAGGTGCCTTTTGCTTAACTTCAGATGGACTGTCACGTACCTTTTACTAAGGTGTGGCTTTCATCTGGTCACTCTACCATTCAGGCCTGACTGGTGATTGTCCCTCTGGAAGGTTCTTGTCTCTCACAGAGGAATGCTGGAGGTCTGAAAGGTTGAACATCAAGTTCTGACTAGGAAGAATCTCTGTTCTAAACTTCTTTGATTTATGTACAGTACAGACCAAAAGTTTGGACACACCTTCTAATTCAATGGGGTTTCTTTATTTTCATGACTATTTATAAGGCAATAAATCCCACTTATTAACCTGACAGGGCACACCTATGAAGTGAAAACCATTTCAGGTGACTACCTCTTGAAGCTCATCAAGAAAATGCAGAGTGTGTGCAAAGCAGCAATCACAGCAAAAGGTTGCTACTTTGAAGAAACTAGAATATAAGGGGTATTTTCAGTTGTTTTACACTTTTTTGTTTAGTGCATATTTCCACATGTGTTATTCATAGTTTGATGCCTTCAGTGTGAATCTACAATGTCAATAGTCATGAAAATAAAGGAAACTCATTGAATTAAAAGGTGTGTCCAAACTTTTGGTCTGTACTGTATGTTGGAGGCCACTGAGCTCATTGTGACCTTCAAAGCAGCCAAAGTTTTCTGTAACTTTCCCCAGATTTGTACCTCAAGGAATTAATCCTGTCTCTAACATTTTTGCGCTCTGACCTGAACTGTCAACTGTGAGACCTTAGACAGACTTCCCAAATCTATTTCAGTTCACTCAATTTACCACAGCTGGATTCCATTTACGTTGTAGACGCTTCTCAAATATGATCAATGGAAACTGTTCAAGCAAAGGCTGTGACTACTTATGTAAATATGATTTTTTGGTTTTCTATTTTTACTTAACTGGCAAAACACTCAAAAACTTTGTCGTAATGGGGTATTTGTGTGTAGAATTTGAATGAAATTAATTAATTTAATACTGGTTTAAACATGGCTTTTATGTTACTAAAAGTGGGGAAAGTGAAGTGCTTTGAATACTTTGCAGATGCATTGTAATTCTAAAAGGGTTTAAGGGGCATTAATACTTTAAATATTTTCAAAGTGAGGATTGTAGACATGAAATATATGTGAAACTAAGAAACACGTGCAGCTTGCATCATGCTGTCATTGCTGCTGCTACAGTGTATTTCATGAAAGGTGTATCATATTGACTGCTTTAAGAAATTCTATTACAAGAAAAAAAAAAAAAAGAATTCGCTGGACTCCACATAAGCCGAAAGACTCCAACGAGAGTTATAGCACCTATCAGTAAGACCTGGCAGGTGTCCCTGGAGTCAGTTATTTCAGATTTTGCTTATCTGGTCAGTGTTCAGGAAAAGGTCCATTTCCAGGTGCTCAGTGGACAGCTCTGCGTCTTGTCTGATACTTTTATCAGTTATTGGTTTCGTCGTTTATCAGGTGGCTGAGATTGAAGCCCGAGCAAACACCCTGACACGTGCACCCGCGCAGGAAAGATCTAAAATGTGAGAGTCAGTCTGGAAGGATGTGTGCATGGGCGTGTGTGTGTGTGTGTATGTAGATCCATTCTGGCACATATTTACAGCAGAATGCAAACTGTGAAAGTGGCCTTATCATTACTAAGCAACACATAAACAGCAGATGATTCTGAACCAGCTTCTGTCTTTTACTTATCCAAAACGGGGGTTGTTTGTCTTAGACACGTGCAGGCTGTGTCAGGAAGTGGTGCGGGTGAGGTGGTGAGGCAGACGCTGTAGACCCAGATGAGATGAATAAGGGATGTTTAATGATAAATAAGTCCGGGAACAAGCAGCAGGCACAAGGAAACACAGAACGACGAAGAAGCTAACATTGACGTGACGATGACGAGGACCCGACGAGGAACAAGGAACACAGGTGGAGTTAAATACACGGGAGGGTAATCACAGAGACGAGACACACCTGGGAACAATCAAGGGGAGGACAGGACAACGAAGAGACTTAAGGACACAAAAAACTCTAAATGAACACAGAAAACACAGATCCTGACAGTACCCCCCCCTCAAGGGCGGCTACCAGACGCCCAAAAAAAAAAAAACACAACAAGGGTGGGCGGAGGGGCGCTGGACGGGGGGCCAGAGTCCAGAAAAAACAAAACAAGGGTGGGCGGAGGGGCGCTGGACGGGGGGCCAGAGTCCAGAAAAACAAAAAACAACCCACCATCGTGGGCGGAAACACAAGAAGGGCCAAGAGTCCAAAAACAAACAAAAAACTACCCACAGGGTGGGCGGAGGCAAAGGAGGCAGGAACCACGGAGGTGGTCCGGCGGTCGTCCGCGGCGGCGGGAACCACGGAGGCGGTCCGGCGGCCGTCCGCGGCGCTGGAGGCGGGAACCACGGAGGCGGTCCGGCGGCCGTCCGCGGCGCTGGAGGCGGGAACCACGGAGGCGGTCCGGCGGCCGTCCGCGGCGCTGGAGGTGGCGATGAGTCCCGGGGGCCGCCCACAGACGGCGACGACGAGCCCCCCGAGGCAGGGTCTCTGGTGGAGCACAGGGGGTCTCGGTCGGAACGCTGGGGGTCTCGGTCTCGGGTGGAACGCAGGGAGTCTCGGTCTCGGGTGGAACGCAGGGGGTCTCGGTCGGAACGCTGGGGGTCTCGGTCTCGGGTGGAACGCAGGGGGTCTCGGTCGGAACGCTGGGGGTCTCGGTCTCGGGTGGAACGCAGGGAGTCTCGGTCTCGGGTGGAACGCAGGGGGTCTCGGTCTCGGGTGGAACGCAGGGGGTCAGGGTCTCAGGAGGAACGCTAGAAGTCAGGGTCTCAGGAGGAACGCTGGAAGTCAGGGTCTCAGGAGGAACGCTGGAAGTCAGGGTCTCAGGAGGAACGCTGGAAGTCAGGGTCTCAGGAGGAACGCAGAAGGTCTCGGGAGTCGGGGTCTCGGAGGGAATGTAGAGGGTCTCGGGAGTCGGGGTCTCGGAAGGAACGTAGAGGGTCTGGGTCTCGGTAGGAACACAGGGAGTCTCTGGAGGAACACAGGGAGTCTGAGTCGGAGCGCTGGGGGTCTGGGTCTCGGAAGGAACACTGGGAGTCTCGGAAGGAACACTGGGAGTCTCGGAAGGAACGCCGGCTGGAACGCCGGCTGATTCGGCCTCGGGTGCGCCGGCTGGAACGCCGGCTGATTCGGCCTCGGGTGCGCCGGCTGGAACGCCGGCTGATTCGGCCTCGGGTGCGCCGGCTGGAACGCCGGCTGATTCGGCCTCGGGTGCGCCGGCTGGAACGCCGGCTGATTCGGCCTCGGGTGCGCCGGCTGGAACGCCGGCTGATTCGGCCTCGGGTGCGCCGGCTGGAACGCCGGCTGATTCGGCCTCGGGTGCGCCGGCTGGAGGTGAGCCGGAGCGGAGCCTCGGGGCCGGCTGCGGGGGCGAGCCGCAGCGAAGCCTGGGAACCGGCTGCGGGGGCGAGCTGCAGCGGAGCCTGGGAACCGGCAGCGGAGGTGACAGCTCCGGAAGGCGACGAGGGGCCGGGTCCACCGGCGGCTCACGTCGCTGTCTCCGGGCGGCCTGGGGTGCGCCGGCTGGAACACCGGCTGATTCGGCCTGCGGTGCGCCGGCTGGAACGCCGGCTGGAACGGCCTCCGGTGCGCCGGCTGGAACGCCGGCTGGAACGGCCTCCGGTGCGCCGGCTGGAGCGCCGGCTGGAACGGCCTCCGGTGCGCCGGCTGGAGCGCCGGCTGGAACGGCCTCCGGTGGAGCTGGAGCAGGATCTGGGCTGGCGGAGAAACTGTGCGGTTTGGGAGGCAGAGGTTCGCCAGCCATGACGGCTAGAGCCGCTATACGCTCCCACTCTGCCTCCCTCTGCAACTCCACCAACCCCGGGTGCGGAAAGCGAGGAACCCAGTAGTCCAGCAGGTGTCCCAAGCGGATGGCGAAACCGAGGCGTCGGATGGCAGCGTACGGCTTGGCCATTGCCTCCTCGTACTCCCTGATGGTTTCCGTCAGCTCCTTAAACTCATCTGGGTCCATGATGAAAAATAAAACCAGCGTGCCTCACCGTACTGTCAGGTCGGGTCCTTCTGTCAGGAAGTGGTGCGGGTGAGGTGGTGAGGCAGACGCTGTAGACCCAGATGAGATGAATAAGGGATGTTTAATGATAAATAAGTCCGGGAACAAGCAGCAGGCACAAGGAAACACAGAACGATGAAGAAGCTAACATTGACGTGACGATGACGAGGACCCGACGAGGAACAAGGAACACAGGTGGAGTTAAATACACGGGAGGGTAATCACAGAGACGAGACACACCTGGGAACAATCAAGGGGAGGACAGGACAACGAAGAGACTTAAGGACACAAAAAACTCTAAATGAACACAGAAAACACAGATCCTGACAGGCTGCACTGGTCATGGTAGCCAGTTGTGGTTCCTTCTTAAAACGGAAAAATTATTTGAAGGAAATCATAATGGGGAATGTAAGTATATTTTATTATAATTAAAACTGAATGTAAATGTAGAATAATAATAATAGTAACTTTTTTAGGTCGGTACATGATGAAAAGGCGATTTCATATCCGTCCAGCTCCTGAGATACCAGTTCACACAAAGACCTCACTCTGTCACACCTTCTTCTTGTCACTCACACAAAGAATGCTGGGAGGCATGGTTTCCAGGGAGACCGAAAGGCACCTTTCCTTGACGACAGTTCAGAATGCGGCGATGGAGGACATTAGCTTGCACCTCAGGTGTAGCAATCCTGAAGGTTGGAGTTTGTATCGCAAACAGAGCTGAGCAGAAACAAGAGCAAGTGTGATGCATTTATGTGAGAAGAACTAAAAATACAACAAAGGAAAAAATGGCACAAACAATAAAGTCACAGTTCTTTGATGAACTTTGCAGTTTTTTTTTTTTTTAGTTTTGAGGTTTGTTGTTATCCTCCAGAGCTCGATGTGATAGAAGACCTATTGGGAGTTAAGCTCACTCTCTGGGTACCTGCTCGCAGTGATAAATGAACTAAGCCGCTTCGCACTTATAGTGTGAATTAAAATTTCACACACACCCTCTCTCAAAAGACCCCCATGCACACTGTCCTAAATATGAAATACCACAGTCCACAATCCCCCCCCTAGGCATTCAAAATCATGTTCAAAGAAGGCCTCAATCAGCTTAATACATTTTACATCATGCACAGACATATACAGTTACATATGGCCATAGCTTCTCAAACAAATAAACATAAAAACTCACTGGGCTCCATAGAACACAGGTCACGGCGGAAAATGGGAAGACTTTTGGATTTTTTGATACTCTCAGTGAAGGTTGGAACCGTGAAATTCATGATCGGGTTAAAGCCGAGAGCATGGAGTGAGAACACAAGGCCAGAAGACACAGAATCTGAAGGAAACCACACATAATGATAGGGAAAACAGAAAGGTGAAGAAAATGGGAGTTGTTTGCAGGTGTATTTGTTTGCGTTAGGGAGAGTGAGACCCAGATAGAGTGCACAGAGAATTGAGTGCAGTTAACAGTGTTTCCCCCTCGGCTGAGGCATTAACAAGCCTATAATGGACCCTCTTAAAAAGCCGACCAGGATCTCCTCCAAAACTAACTGATTTAGAGTGGCCAGGGCCCCCATGGGCAGTGGCCAAGTCCTCCCCCCACCACCTCCAACACCGCGTTCCCTGCCTCTCGCCTCCTCTGTCCCTCCCCAGCACGGCTACAGCAAGCCCCCGGTGGCAGGCGGCATAGACACACATTGTGTTTGTCTACTGAACCACAAGCAATAGCAGTTTATAACACAATAAAACACCATGAGGAGGCATTAATTGGATATAATAGCCCGGGAATGATTTAGATGATTTAATACCTTTTTTCTGAGTCGAGTGCATAAAAGAGGGGAGAAAATAGGAAGGGAGTAATAAAAGGAAATTAGAGACAAACTTGCACATCTTTTCCAACTTTTGATATCAGGCTACTTCAAGTCCACACACACGCATTTATAAATACAAACATAAAAGTAGCAAATAACTACATTTTGTACTTTGAAGTCAGTCACGTGCAAGTTGGCGTAAATGCAATAAGTCAAATTTATTTAAATACATAAAAACAGCTGTGATGGCTGACTATATTTACAGCTGTTACCTAAAGAAAACCACTCATTTAATTAACTGCATATTAAATCTATGATTATAATGTGTTAATTTCAGAAACTTTGAGTTCATATAGGTAAGATGGGACAGGAGATCTAGTAGAAAAAAGCAAGTACAGACATGACCACTTCACTGACATTCTGCAATAAATATAAGAATAATACAAGATTCTTGCTGCAATTTACACCCAAGACCAGTTTGCTAACCTTCTTAGCATTATTTCTACTCACCTTATCTCTTTCCTGCCCACTCTTCCTCACGTCTCGGGCTTTTCAGAGCTGTAAAGGGAGCGAGGGGTGGGGTAGGGTGTGAGGCCTCGCACATATGTACATAATTGGCACTTTACTGTCATATCAAATTCATATCAGTGCAGGGTCTCGGATTGAGAAGAACAATGAGGGCCAGACAAAAGCGTGACTCCATGCTCTGAGAGTCGCCCTGATAACCGAGGTGTAGGCTGGTCAATAAAACCAATCATCTCTAATCTTCTTACGGGAGACGAAACAGTTCTCCCTCCCAAATACTCCACACTGCTGCAGTGAAACACACTTTACTGTACAGCTTTGCATCAACAAGGACCAGAAAGAATGGCTGAACTATAACCCCACGACTGCAACAACCATCTACAGCTTTATCGTTTGGTCTGATTTTGGTAACATTTGACTGACTCATAGTAGTTTTGATGTGGCTAAATTGGCTCACACCCCAGGGTGGCATGGCTTTAGTAAGTTCATCAAAAACATTGAGAAAACCCAAAATTATCACTCAGTTGTGCCCTGGTTGTTTTTCTTGTTTGCATGTGGCTTCAACAAAAAAATGTACAGTGAAAATACTAAAAGAAATATGCTAAAGGTTGTATCTGACTGCAGTTTCAAATTTGGCACTAAATTAAAGAACTACTTCACTGTTTTAATGAATCTTGAACACATTTGGTCATTTTTAGTTCAAAATCTCATACGTTCACACAGGTAATTATAATAAGAATAATACAAGATTATTCTGAGTCGAGTACATTGAATGCGTGCATATTTAACATGCACATGTTAAATATGCACACACTGACATTAGTGAGTGCGATTGGGTGAATGTGACGCTAGAGTAAAGCACTTTAAGTCCATTTTCTATTGTGTGCATTCAAAAAGACTCATGGTAGAAATTCACTGAAAACAATTACTGCATCAATCCATAATATAAGCCTGAATACCTAACATATCACACTTTATGCAAATATTTTCAACACATAATTTTTTTTATATACCATTACAGCTTTTTTTCTTTTTAGATTGTCCTAAAGGTATTTTCCTCAAATGTTTGTAATCATTTATTTTTAAAAGGACTAAGTGATCCATAAAATCTTTGCTTCTGAGAAAGTGCATATAGGAACTAGTAGAAGACAAGAATACAATGTGATGCAGCAATTTTGGATAAAAGTGTCAACTCTGTAAAAAAGGTAGAGATCTCAGAAATGTGTGTATCAAAAAAATATACATTTGGCTTCATGAGGTTAAAGATGTTGCTCAAGCAGAGAACTGGAAGTGAAAATGGCAAAAGAAGTACCACTAAAGGTCAATGCCAGATTACATAAATGAACTGCAAAATGATCGAACAAACTACGATTTGCAACGTAAAGATTATTTCTATAAACAGTTTAATGAAGTCTTGTTGACTTTTGTCATCTGTTTTTGATAGGTTGGCTTCAGTTTTTGTCTGTACATTATACAAACAAACAAAGACATCAATATGCCATGGGCTACAGACAAAAACAGCTCCTTGACTAACTCTGGCAGCGGCGCTTCTTTATATTAGAAATATGGTTCAACACCCAGGTGGCATTCTGTCATGTGCAATATATTAAAAAGTTAAAAAAAAGAAAAGGTCTGTCTGTGACAAGCTAAACCATTTTTTTCTTTTTTTTATTATGAGAAATAAATATATGTCCAGCTTAGTGTTACTGAAGTTGGTATCTGATTTGAAATGCCTATTTGATTCTAAATTGAATTCACACGTTATTTTGTCTAATTTCAAGGAATCAAAAATGTTTCTGATCATCTCTTGTTCAAAATATTAAAAAATTTAAGTCAAACTTGACCTAGTTTATTCTACTTGGGAAGAATGAGAAAATTTGGAATACTGATGATGTCATCTAAAAAAATAAAAAATATGTGGACAGGTGCGACATAGATTAATATTTTTTTATACTCACTACAGATTCTTTAAATAGCAACTCTGTGATTTATAACACCCATCAATATGGTCAGAGGAGAGTGGAGGGGTGGAGGGTAGATTATCTATGGCAGCATTTATTCAAGAAACCATCACTGTTTGACTATGTCTATTAATGAGATGTGTGTCTATTAGTGCAAGAAATTAAACCCTCTAAGCCAAGTTTTTCAAATTGTTTATTGTTTAATCTTTTTTTTTTATTATTTTTAAATGGCATTAAAATTTTTCATTTTTAAAATATATTTTCAAATCTCTATCAGCTGCCAGTGTGGCTACCCCGTGTTTGAATACAGCTGTATGCAAAACCTCTCTGATGCTCCCAACGTCCAAACCTCCCAGTCTGCAAAATAAAGTGTGGGGGGGATGGGAGAGGTCATGGGGTGATGCTATATGGTTATTGTAGATTAATCATCCTCTATCAAAGAAATGCATCAGGAATAATTAAGATATATGTACAATGCAGAACGCTTGACACAGCAGGAAAGGTAAAAGATTGATTGGTGCATGGAATAAAAAGTAAAAGTTCAAAGCAATAAAAATAAACAAACTTGTTGTATTTTTGCAATTTGCTATGAGTCATCGTTAATTTCCGAGACATGCATGTCACTGTTTCCCACTCTTCCTTCTTATCTTTGTAAATCTCCATCTCTGTTTCGCTTCCTTTCGCTCCCTAATGATGTTTGGCTGAGGTGTGGGTTAATTGTGGGGTTAACTGACAGCGATGAGGAGCGGTGTGCTGTGAACATGAGACCAAAGTGAGGTTTAGCCTGTGGAAGGGAAAGGCTGCACATAACTTTATTGAACTGTTTGCAGCTTTACATGTTGTGCGTGTGTTAGCGTGGGTGTGTGTGTGTGTGTCATCCGATGGGCACAAATGAGCATCAGTAAGAGCAACGCTTTGAACGGAGGTTAAGCGTGTGCCTTTGTTTTCATGTGAATGCCTGACGCTAAAGATTTGTGTAAAACTCACCTCAGTTCTGGTATTACTTCTCTCCTCTATGCCAGAAGAACACACACACACACACACACACACACTCAAAGTCTGTGCAGCTACTGTGATCACGCACTGGGATTTGATTTGTTATACAGCATTCAGTAATGAATGTCCACAAAAGTGTGTCCTGGTACATTTCCTCTCTAGCTGGGGGTGGAGCACAAGACCAAGACAAATAATATGTATAAAGTGAGAGCAACTATACATTTTAAAGCCTTTATTCATTTGAAAATAAAATAGTGCAGTATTTTTGTTAATCTGTAAAAGCATCACAAAACCTGTCTGAATCTTAATAAAATAAAAAATCTTACAGCCTTTTAGCCAGAGATTGTAACATGTGTACCCACTGACACACCTTCAAGGGATGTTTCAATATTCAGTTGCTGTACAAACGTACAATAATTGTACAGAAACAGACAGGATAATGACTCTTTTTCTGCAGGTTGCATGACAAGCAGATCAATGCAAACAGCTCATGACATTTATCAGATAGAGTCAAGGACCTCTACATCAGTACTGACGCTGACCTCAACCAGTGGAAGTCGGCCCGGCATTATTGATAGTGAGTGCGCAAAGCCAGGGACAAATAGCAATTCATTATTCTGCCAAAAAAACAGTGGAATGGATATTTAATGGAATAAGGGGGGGGAAAAACGTGTTTTTGAGTCATTGTAGCACAGCATTGGAAGTTAGGATATGCTTCTAATAATGCTGAACAAATGTTCAAAGATGTTTTGTTTTTGTTTTTATTAAGCAATAAAAACAGGAACCTGCACACTGGACTGTGAGTCTTGAGGTTCACAAAAATTTGAAAGTTTTTCCAGTTTTCTATTTTTGTGCTTAAATTATATACATATATAATTAACTATTTTTTCACAATAACAATCTTTGAGCAGGTGTTACATGTAAATTTCAATAAGCCCACATTATTTTTCTAATGCTCTCATTTTCTATATTACATATCAGTATATTGTATTTCATTTTGTCCGTACAGCACACTTCTAAAGTCATTAATAGGAGCACACCTGAGTACAAGGGCTGGAATAAAAAAATAATTATTTGGTGATAAATTTACTGCAAAACGTGTGACACACACAAGCACTACAGAGGCTGTAAAAATTAATAATGATTACTCCTGTGAGCAGGTGTAACATGCTCCATCTAAAGCACATTGACGATTCCTGCATGTCTAGACTCACCTCTCTGCGTGTGTCCACTGAGTGTGTGTGTACAGATGCTTGCGGGCTTTAATACAGACCAGTGTTTGCGGTATATCTCGCCGTATATTACAATTTCTCCTCAGAGTGGCCCCTTGCATTCAGATCAGCGGCCGGCTGCCTGATCGCAGAGGACAGCTTACTAGGCCCCTTGAATTGTTCACCGGGAACAATGGCTTCCTTTGTCAACGTGTTTCTCTTTCTCCTGGTGGACAATGCTGGAGGGTCCTTCTGGCTCTCTACACTTAAGAAATGTTTGCAAAGTTACACCTCTCCCTACGCCTCTCAAAACATGTAGCAGCGCCGGTATAAAAGTGTGGGAGTTTGTTTTTTTTTTTCAAAAAATGCGCCAGTGATTTGCTCTTTGATAAACTTCGTCTACTGTTTTAAATCCTGGAGAATTAAAAGTTTGTTTTGTTTTTTGCTGCTGTCCTCACCTGAGGCCTATATACAATATATATATATATATATATATATATATATATATATATATATATATATATATATATATATATATATATATATAAGTGATTTCTCCAGACTCAGACTACGCTTTCTCTGTGTAATGTGGGTTTGGTTATAGAGTATATAGGTTGTGTATCTGCTCTGCATAACGAGCACATGGTGCAGAGCTGCCCACTCGGCTGCAGCCCTGACCCTCTCTCCTCCTGATGAATGGCCCCATGAGCAGATGCCCAGCTGTGCCTATTCGGGCCTTCAACAACATTTCAGAAATCCGTATGATTTTTCTGGGAAACATGTCTCCCCAGATCGGGGCACTTTTTCCAGTGGTATAACTTGACTATGGTAAAAGTTCGACTTGTATTATTTATTTATTTATTTATTTATTTATTTATTTATTTATTTATTTTTACCAATAATATGTTTTGAAAAAGTTCAATGTTAAATGAAAACAAATAACTACGTTTGAAAATTTAAAAATCCTAATTTTAAAATACAATCGCTCAGATTACACTATTGTACTGTTTTGGATACATTGATGAAGTCTATATTGAAAAAGGGAGACTTATTGCAATTAACTTTCCAGTAGATATATTAAGATATATTGATTATTGCCCAGATTATCTCCTGCAAGTTAGAGTCAAAAAATTATTTCCTTCCTTTAGCACCAACTTTTATAACTTTTGTTAAAGGTGAAGATGTCGAGACTGAGGAAGCATACAACTACGATAATAAATTTATTACGAAAAGCTTGTGTTGAAACTGAACGTTTCTGGATATAATTCAGACGCGCAGGGGGGAAAAAATGTTCCCAACATTCCTCAAAAGTCCAGGGGCCGCAGCTCGCACAACTGGGGCCGACTCTCCTCTCGTCTTTTGTTGAGGCTTTTGTGGGGGGCTGCGTGTTGGGACTGGGGGTGTAATGAGGGGGCTGAGACCCCCCGATGGGGGTGCATTTGCTGTCCAAAGACCGTTAGACAGTGGCTGAATGAATGGGCCCTGAATGTCATTGTAATGCACAGGGACAACTCCCCCTTCATTCAGCCTGAGATGTGGAGGCCGCTCAGCTCCGCAGAGGGAGAGGCGAGAAGAGAGGAAAAGCTGCAACTGCAATCCACTTGCACGGTCTCTCTTCGGCTCGTCGTGCAGGTGGAAGGACGCGGACCAACGTCTGGCTCAGGTTTAGGCGTTTTGCTTCTGCGTTTGCATGCAGTTTTTTTTTTTTTCCTTCGGTTGCAAAAAAAAGTGGAGCAGAAGCCAGCAGCAGCCTATGGCGCAGAGTTGGACGGCAGTAAGACGCTGAACAAAGGATAACGATTCCAAGCCGATGTGGATTTATCAGTATAGACATTTTTTGGTAAAGAAGACGCCTCTTCTGCAGCAGTTGGCAGCTGTGCCGCTTCGGGCTATTGTATTTTTTCCATATATTTTGGCAGCAGGAACCAACAGACTTTTAGGCCAAACACTGAATTAGTGGATTGCTTTTGCAATAACGTAAATGCAACAAGGGGCGTTTTGAGATGCAGATTGTGGTGCAGGCTTAAGTACGGCAATATGCACATTTAAAAAAAAAAAAAAAAAAAAAGTTAAGTGTTTGAAAGAGAGGGAAGCCGCATTTACGATTCTATGGCCTCAGTTAGCGAGAAACAACGAGCAGAGGAATCACTCTCAACACGGGCTGACAGTCCTTCCTCTCCGTTTCTTTGTTCAGCCAACAGTGGGAGGTATAGACGCAAGCCAAGAGAAACATTTGAAAATCCACTGACATTTTCTTCCGGGACAGAAATCGATGGGATTTAATTGGAACTGTGTTTAAACACGCAATGCAAATATGGAGCAGTTTTAAGAGCTTCTGTTTATTCAAGAAACGCGTCCTCTAGACAGTCAGAATAATTGGTCCTTTTATTTTATTTTTTTAATTGAAAACAAAAGTGGCGTTTAAAAAAAAAAAAAAACATTGACGTGCTTTGTATAAAAACTATGTGATGTTATTATTTTTAATGCAAAATGCCCTCAATTTGATTTATATGAACAAATAAAAATGTAACTATTTTAAAAATAATTCATTTGGGACTTTAAACCTAACCAAAGAACAATTTTAGTGGAAAGGTTAAAGATAAAGCCTTAAAAAATACATTTCCTTGAAACAGACACTCATGGCATAACTATGCAGTATATTATATTGCATATTCTGCATCTGAAATACATATTTTTATTTATTTCCCTGTTGTTCAAATTATTAGCTAGTGTCATATACTTTGTAGCATCACGTGATTGTGGTCCCGACGCTCTGGTGTCACAGGCCTGAGAGGAACAACTTTGACTTTGAGCATTTGAGAACTTGACATGTGGGCAAGATTTCAAGCAGCAATTAACGATTAATCGAAAGATAAACAAACAAAAAAAAAAAAAAACAACAACAACTGCTTGCGTTAACACACCTAAACAGGTCAGTTGTGGATTTACTTCTCAAAGCAAAAGCCATCCACTGGTTCAACCCACATATTGTTTAAATGGAAATGATAATGGAGGCGCTTTGTTCAGCTTTTTCAATTATCAAACATATTCACCGAATGCGAAAAATGCACGAAAAAAGGCAAACGAAAACAACAGCAACAACAAAAATAACCCATTAAGACGCGCAGGTGCACAAAAGCGATGGCGGTATTTTCTTCTTCTTCTTCTTCTCCTTTCTTCTTCTTTTTCTTCTTCTTCTACGTTACATTAAACTGCCGGCTGCACCACGCTGATTACAGGCAGCCGGCACCGACGCATGTTCGCATGTCGCGCTGCAGAAAGTCAGGTAGGTGGTTTCAAGGACGTTTGAGGTTGATGAGGATTTGGGTCTAATGGGGGGTGGTGGTGGTGATTGGGATGGGGGATGGCTTGGGCCCCGGGCCATGACGTCACTGTGCGCCCATGTAATCCTCTTGCGCTGAAGCCCAATCAGCAGAGACTCGCAATTGTCTAGGATGGGAAGAGAGGGGGCTCTAATCTGGGAGACAGTGGATCACACAGCCCGCAAGAGATGAGAACGAGTGAGAGAGAGAGGGAGGGGGAGAGGGGAAGGGGAGTGGAGAGCAGAGGAGGGGGGGATGCGACCAGGGCTGGATTTTTTACTCGAAATGGGTCAGATTAAAGAGCCGAATCCGAACGGAAGCGACTGACATCTTGGTTGGCGAAAGGATGTTTTTTTTTTTTTTGTTTTGTTTTTTTTTTTTGGCAGATGGAGGAGCTGTTTCTCCGACCTTGAAGAAAGAAAGAATAAAACAGCTTCAGCCTCCACCGGCTGTAGGGACATGCTTGAAGATTTATACTGTAGCATAATGTAAGAATAGCACTCTGTAGTGTCAGGTGCTCGAGAGGAGAAAGGAGGCACCGTGCGTGTGTGTCCGAGGGCGTTGATCGTGGACAAGGCAAGGAACTGCATTCAAGCCAAGTTCAATGGAACATACAGTTCTCTTCGCAGTGGGATGTATGGCTTCAGACTAATAACGCACCGCCGCTTGCGCTGCTGTCTTTAACAGTTTTCTCTTTGTGTTTCTGGACCATGTTGTGCATTTTTTATTGGGAAGGAGGAAATCGGGAGATTAAATAGCTTTCAGCTGTCATTCCATGTCAGGTAGCGTGCCAAGAGATGCGTAAAGACGCACACCTGCATATGTGCCCGGCTTTTTCCTCTGCCGCTAGCTTTGTAATGCAACGATTCAGACGTGGGGAGGCTTGCCTGCGCGTTGTGGCGCAGTGATCTTCAATATCAATTTTCCCTCACGTGAACCCTGCAGTGTTGCAGGAGACCAGCGCGTCCGTTAGTTTTGTAAATCCGCTTTAAATCCGAGTGTCTAAATGAGCGTCTTGCGTGCGTGGCGCGCGTGATTGCGCTGCAAATCGGCTTTAGTTTCGTGTGTATGTGTCTGTAAAGCCTATATAGTTCAGCACGCACACGGGACCTGGAGCTGTTCTTTAAATCTCCGGCATGATGGTCTTGCATCCTCCTTAGGGGGAAGATGTTGCAGGGGGAGGCGGGGGAGGGAAGTGGAGTTTGAGAGGAGGCTCGCTTGGCTTCATCCTGCGCCCATCAGCGGGGTCCTAAAAGGGGTTGTCACTCTGCGTGTTCACAGCGGACCTTGATTTAATGTCCATACAATTAAGGCACGCGGTGAATGCCAAGAGAGGAATCTACACAGCATCCTTTCCATGTTTTATTCCTTAGAATAATAATAATAATAATAATAATAATAATAATAATAATAATGCTAGTATTACAAAAATAATAAATAAATAAACATCCCAGGCCGCAGGGTAACTGACCCTTCATCCCTCAGAAACAGGCCCGCAACTGCCAATCAAAGCGGCTCGCGTGGATGTGCTTACGGGGAAAGCAATTTGCGCGTGCAGATCCGGTCACTCGCGTGTGTGCGTGTGCGTGTGGGGGTGTGGGTGAGTGTGTGTATGTGTGCTACCCGGGCTGGATGGGCGCAATGCGCAGATTTAAAAAGCGTGATATATGACCAGTTTGGTCAACCTTTATATTCCCCATAAAATCAATTAAAAGTGTTTTACTGGTGATTTTTAGTAGCCGTTCTCCACCGCTGGATTCTGGACAACGGTTTTCCAAAACAAATGGACCTTCAGGTGTGGTCAACTGCTCATATTAGGTTTACATATTTAAGACTCGAAGGAAGGTATTTGTAAGAGTTGCAGACGTGCCACTTATTTCTTAAGCTTAACATAAAAAGCATTTTATTGCTAGTAGAGAATGGGCCAAAAGCTCAGTTTTCACTGCAGACCAGATATAGGAAAGGATCATGGTTCTAGTTTAACAATAAAGAAAACGTAAATTAAATTTGTAACATTGGCGATTCATCTTTACTTGTGCAGATCAGACGCACGTAAAGTTGCAAGATATCGCTTTTTAAAAGGTTCTGCTTGTTTTTATAGTTCGCACTCGGCCATTGGCATAAGCCTGCTGAGTGTGTAGCGCATCTTCTAGCTGTTTCATTCCTTCACATCCTCAGTGTGTGGCTCAGAGCTCAGGCCCACAGCAGAAGCCGAGGAGACTATATGAAAGATACAAACCGACAACGGCTGCAGTGTTTATTCGGATGGAGTCAACATGCATCACAATAAGTGATTTAATGCCATCTACAGGCGCCTCTCTCACAGTGCATGTACATTGGTACACCGCTGAAAAGGAGCAATAAATGGCGCCTAGGAAAAGTCTTAATTAATTTGTCAAAACATTCAAGTCGTTTTGTTCTGTTGAGTATAAGACCTGGCTAAATTTGTAATATTTTACGCAAGCGTGATTAACTTCGTAAGTGTGCGTACAAAAACAAAAAGCCAAAGAAAGGTCTTGCCTTTTGAGAAATGCTGCAGTGATGAATGTTTTAGCTAGAAGCCGGTTATTTGCGCACCTTATTCCTTAAAAACAGGATGGCAGCTAAAATGTATGCTCAAATAATATGCATCAAATTTTGGTCTCAGGAATCTATTGAAGACGACTCAATTAATTATTGACATAAAAGCCAAGCAAAAATAATTAATGCAACCTTGGATGTAACATTACATTATAAAGGTTTCTGAACCAAACGCAAGACAACAGAGCCCCTAATCTTCACAGTGACAGATTTGACATTGAAAGTCACACTTCCATAACCTTTCACTGCTTTTTTTTGGTGTTGTTTTTCCTGCGTTAGATTTCAAACAGAAAATAATGACACGTATTTCCTTTGGTCAGTAGTTTTGACGTATTACTTCGGCTGATGTCTAGATTATGTGGGTTGTAATTCCTGCATACATAATTTGATATATTTTTATTATGTTAATATGTCTTGTAATAACATGTCAAAAATAAAGAGTGAGATATGCCACATTTGCTACTTGTCATTATTGTTCTAAACTTGTGCATGCACCAGTTTGACTTTCTACAGAGATGCTCAACCTTGGATCATTTGCACCAGATAGTTCCCTCGCCTTAACCTTATGATGGTTCAATTAGGGCAGAAAATCTCACCTACATGTAAAATACCACAACACATTTTCAGTCTGAACAGCTGTCTTTAGTTTATTTTGTGACAGGAGAATGCTAACTGCTCTTTCTCTAAATCAGGACCATGGAGAGTGCCAGTTAAGCAAAGTGAAGGGGGGGGGGGGGGGGGGGGGGGGGGGGGGAAGGCATTATGAAACAATTTTTTACATTTGAGAATCTAAAACAAAACCGTGCAAAAAATGCATCGACTATTTTCTTCTTTATGTTACAAACATATATGTTTAATAAATTTAATCAAATCTGAAATCTCTTTTAACTGTAAGTAACATACCGGGTTCGATGACAACTGTCTACACAGAATCTTGAGCGAAGCCAACGGGGATTAATAGACAGGCAAAGTAAGGAAATTATTTCTAGCTCGACAACCTTTGAGGGTCATTTCAGCACAGAGGCTGGCCTGCGAAGCGAGTCTTTAGATAAGGTCACTGTAAGAATTTCTCAAGGAACTCACAGAGGACTCACGAGATCAAGACAAAGTGATTTCTGAACTAACAGTTTATTAAGGCTTGAATTCTTCTATAAAGAAAAACCAAGATAGATCCTTTTGAACAGGTTGTGTCCACTACAGCTGTGGCCTTTTAGATAAATCAGAGGTTTAGCATTTCATATAATGGATCCTTCTGCAGTGCTGAAATCTGTGGCCGACCCGACAACCCCCTTACATCAAACATCTTACAATTATCCTTAATATACATGTAAGCCCTGTACTTTAATCCCAACCAGCTACCAACTCCAGAGGCAATAAAAGTCCTCGGTGACATCCTTTAGCGTCTCACCTCTGCCCTCCTCTGCATGTCAGAGTGGTGCTGGTGAGGGAGCGCGCATGTCCCCTATATTGATTCAATCAACCTAGCTATCGGTTAGTGCAAGTACAACGATAATGAAGATTAGAGGCTATGAGAGGTGATTACACTGGCAGGGTAAGAACACAATGCAGCATCACAAATTTACTTCCTCTCTGAAACTTACAGTTCATACTCGGGCGACTTCTGTAAAGTGCATTACTTGAGCCATTTCACTTTTATAATAAGGTAAAGACAAAAAAAAACAAACAAACAAAAAAACAGGATTGAAGAATATACATCATCTATAACCTAAATATGCAAACATCTACTTTTGGCCACAGTTATCCACACAGGTGACAATATTATCCGTATCATCTTCAATAATAAAGAAAAAAAAAAGAAAATTTTCAATAGAATCTGAAAAGTGAGTTTTAGTTCATTTGAGGCTACATCAGGATTAGAAAATACACAAAAGATGGAAAATGAAAGAAGCAGCAGATCTGTTTTCGGGGGCTTCTCTCTGCATCACAGCGGCCAAAGAGATACTTCGATAAATCACATGATCAAAGGGAAGAAAATCTGTGATTTCTTTTTTTAAAATGACTGTGTTCTTATTTAAAATGTGCTAAAGAGGGCGGGGGAGAAACAGCACTGTCACCTTTAGACGCAAGCCACATGGAGGACCTTCTTTTCAGACATCTTCAGCAGACCCACTGTATTTCAGCTTGCCATGCATCGGCACACACATCTCAATATTTTTTTAGTTCCCAAATGGTTTTTTTTTAAACATAATTTAGAACTTGCTGTATCAGGATCAGTAGATCCCAGCTAAAACAAACTATATTTGAAACAACCAAAAAACACACAGAAACCACATTTCATTCTTATTTTTTTTTCTTAGTTGATAGTAAATCAGTTACATTAATTTTTAGGTTATACATTTTTAGGCTTTCTCCATGAATATATAGACTCCTACGTTAAAGCTTAGCATTACGACCAACATGAAAGAATTAGCAAAACCCAAATTCAAGGAAACAGAGAAAAAAAAATACAAAGGATTAAGACAGAATGACGGTGAATGGACAAATATTTGAACCCTCTCCCCTGTTTTGTGGAACAAAAAACACAAGAGCATAAAATTCATTAAACTTAGCAGTTACATCATTATGTAATTCTAACAAAGCAATTCAAGATGGTGAATTTGACAAATTGCTCAGGTTGACCAGGTTGTGGAGACAAGCGGAATCTGTTGTTGAAACACAAAAAGACAACGCTCTCAGGACAAACATCAAAAGAAATTTTACAAAAGAAAAAAAAGAAAAAAAGAGGGCTGTGAAAGTGTCATTAGTACAATTTTTGATTTAAATGGTGAGAGTTCTGGTTGTGAAGGACATATTTGTTGTTTCTTTCCAAAAGCCCTTCCTCTTCTGAAATGTCTTAAGTCCTGTGTGACTTCACACTTTCCCTGATTTCTCCAGCAGTGTCACTGTTTGAGCAGTTCTTTTGACAAGTCACTGATAATTAAAAACAAAAATAAGGCTCCAGAGAAAAAGTTTCTGAAATGAAAATTGTCAGTAGTAAGCCAAAAAATAGAGATTTTGTTGATCTGAATGAAAAATAGTTAAACCACTTAAGTTTTGTCATCCCAGTTCCAAGTCCCAACATTGCCTTAAGGATCCTTCAACCCTGTTGGCACAGATAAACCTATAAAGCATGGCAATGCTGCCCCCAAATGGAGACAGAGGGGCATGACACGTCTGTTCCTGATTGTACTGAAATATAAAGTGGCAGTCAAACCCTGATTCAATTGGAGAGAGGAGGGGGCGGGAGCAAGAGAGAGAAAAAAAAAACATCCAGTAAGAGAAAAGAACGTGATGGAACAAGAATAAAAACATGTTTTAAAAAATTAGAGTGTGGTGGCTGCTAGGTAACATTTAATCAGCTTATTATTGTCGCACAAGAATCGATGGTTGGTGGGACAAAAAAATAAAAAAATAAAACAAAGAAACGTTCACCAGGATTAAATAGAAAACAGAAATGAGGGGCTTCGTTGCATTTTCATATTCTTCTGTCTTTAAATCGAGTCCTATTGTAAATGATCAAGCCGAGGATAAATGTCTTCTATTGTTTATTCCTGTTTTGGCGCTCCTGTTTGAGAGGAAAAAAATACATTAGACAAACAAATGGTAAATATTACTACAGTAGAGTTCAGGATATCATAAAACCCTAAATAAAAGACCCTTAAGAGAGCTTTATTTTTCTTTTCACACTACAGGCATAAACTTCAATGTATTTTAGTCAGGATTTTATGTGATAGACAAAAATGCATATTAGTGATGTCAAAGAGAAGTGTGTGTGTGGTGTGCTTTTATTATAAGCTTGACAAAAATCAATACCTTGTAAAACTAACTTTGGCTGCAGTCAGCCTCAAACTCTTTTGGGGTCTCTGTGCCAGGTTGGCACATCAATGTAAGGGACTTTCTGAAATGCTAATTCATTTTAGTAGGTTAAAAAGGTTCATTTTGCTCTCATCTAACTAGACCACTTTATTCCATGTTTGGTGTCACCCTAGTTTCGCTCCAGCCGCTTCAGGAAAGCTGGACTTCCAATGACTATCATCATCCATAAAGACTAGATTGGTGAACTGCAGAAGTAATAGCTACATCCAAAGTCACCGTGTCCAGCTTGTTTTTTTAAGTTTCCAGTTTTAGCACACCTGAACTGAAGAAATGGCCTCTGTAGATCTTGATGAACTACTGAGGAGGCAATTGAGCCATTTAATTCATGTGTGTCGGACATCCAACACAAAACTATGAGAATGTTGGATTCCCATGCATTAAGCATATTCTTCCACTTCCTAATTAGTTTGGACTATCACATAAAATCTCAATAAAATACACAGATGTTTGTGGTTGGAAAAGGACAAAATGTTAAAGTATTCAAGGGTCAAGAACATTATGGTAAAACAACGTTTTTTAAAAGGCAACATATATCTATTCAAAACACAAAAACGTTTTTTAAAGAGGTGTTTCTTTCTCCCTTTAAAATATGTATTCAATTAAAAATTCTTGGGATTTTAAAAGACCCTGTTAAGAAATCCAGATGTTTACCTGATCCAACCGAGAGCGGTTCTGTATCTGAGCAGGTTCAAAAGTCTGTCAAACAAACAACAAAAAAAAGAAAGATAAAAACAGAAAAATATTAGCCTCTTAGAAACCAGCATCTCTATAAAGAGCATGGTTGCACATCATCTTCAAGCAGCCGAGTTTTTATAAACAGTTAGAAGGCTTTACCCACCTTGCGCACTTCCTCTTCCTCCTCCTGCCTCTTCTCATAATGAGAAAAATCGTCAAAGATGGAGGTGGTGTGTTTGTAGGTGGCGATGATCTTCAGCACCTGCTTGGCCTTCTCCAGAGGAACCTCCTGGGTATCGCGGGAGTTGGTCACTGGCTTGTTGTCGTTGTTCTCCAAGCGGATGTGGCGCAGCTGGCTGTTAGGCACGTCCTTAACGAACAACCAGTCCACGTCAAACTTGCCTTTCCACTTGTCCTGCGCCCAAACACCAGCGCTGGTCCCGTAGTCCACTGGCGAGCGCATTTCTGCCACGCCACAGAAATGACCGCTGCCGTTGACGCTGAACAGCAGGTACACTGGACCCTTACCATTCATTGCACGGAAGGCTGAGTCCAGCCGCTTGTTGCCATGCTCCGTGCTACACCAGATGGAATACTTGATGGAGCGATGAATATCATCCTCAGAGTAGCTCTTAATGATGAAAACGCGGCCATTCTTCAGGTTCCAGTCAAAGTCCTTGGGGTTGTAGCTATGGGAGGCACGCAGCTTTTCCAGCACTGGGTGGGATTCTCCACCAGGTCCCTGACTAGTAGACGTTAAGGGGCCATTGTTCCCACCACCAACAACTCCCATCATGCCACTCCCATCTTGGCCGAGGCCACCCTGCCCGTAGCCTTGGTTACGATTGCGTGGCGCGATCCAGCGGGTCTGGGGCTGAGGTGGCTGGGTGTGGTTTTGGTAGGGTTGAGGTGGTGGCTGATGGTGCTGGTGGTGTGGCGGCTGAGGCTGTAAGGCCATAGGCTGCATCTGGGGTTGCACTAATGACTGGGGAGGTGGGGGCTGCATGGGTCCTTGCTGTATGGGGCCTTGAGGTGGCATGCCATGGGGCAGCCCAAGAGGCTGCTGCTGCTGCAGTGGGGCTGTGGCTACTTTAGTGACTGGGCCCTTGTCCCAGGTCCCAATATTCATGTTGTGTTTAATAGGTGGTGGGGGCAGAGCCCCCCCTGGATTGGGCATCCCTGGCTTCACCTTCAATTTTAACTGCTGCGGTTTGGCAGGCTTGCTGGCAATGGCAGCCCAGGAGGTGGGCTTAGGTGGAGGCATTCCTATCGGTGTGGCTCCATTCCCTGTGGCTGTCACTGCAGGCCCACCAATCACAGACCCCACTGCCTTGACTCCTGACCCCTGACCAGTGACATCCCCTCCAATCTTCAGCCCAACCATCCCCTGTTCTAGGCTGTTCATACCAGGAGCTTTGTTCAGGGTGTCGCTGTGAAACCCTGTCTGACCGTCAGGCACCAGAGTGCCCCCCAGGGAGCTGGGAGGATAGCTATAGCTGCCACCATAAGCTGAACTTTGAGTCTGCTGGCCCTGGGAGCCACTTGTGCCCCAAGCAGAGAAGGCAGGGTTTTCAGGAAAAAAGTTAAACCTGTGGGGGTAGATACTGCTTCCCAGTCCTCCTGGCTGGCCAAACACGGTGTCCGGCATAAAGTGGTGGTCTCCATTGCTCAGAGGTCCATAGGGTGTGAGGTAAGGAATTGGAGGGTCCCCACCTGTGGACCAGGGAGCCTCACTCAGTGGGTAAGGAAATCCAATGGAGGGAGCATAGTAGCTGGACATGTAGGGATCGGTGATGGACTGGTAGCTGTTGTTCTGAAATAAGATGGAATAAACAAAGAAGTGACACTGAAGCTCAATTTAAAACTGGCAAAACATGGTACAGGGTTTCCCCCAGTGTATTATAAGCCTGGTGGGCCAACAGGCTGTAATTGCCCCCCACCCCCGTCCCCTCTCCACCACCAGGAATAAGCGTTGTTTGTTTATTTTAAATAGGATTTTTTTTTTTTTTACATAAGAGTAAAGGTGTGACAGTGGACGGATTAAGTTCGGTTTAAAGATGGTGCAATGAACTGGGCGTGGGGGTGAGAAACCAATTTCGCCATCTCTGTACCTGCCCTTTGGCCTCACACATTATTATTTCAAATTATGATGTCTGCTCGTGCATCTCTGATTGTTAATAACCAAATGTTCCCCTACCACTCGGCTTAGCAGAGTTTCCAGGGGGAAACCTTGTGGTGTCTCTTAGTTTTGACATGTAAGCAAAATGACTGTTTTGGATAATTCTTAAAAGCAGAACACTTTAATCAGGTATCTGCTCGCAGTTATTATGCTGTGAGATTTCATAATGAAAATAACCAGAAAAAAAAAAACAACAACAACAACAACACTGAAAGTATGATTTACCTGAGTAGATTGACCAGGAAGGTATGGCTCAAAGTCATTGTCATGGACAGTCTCCTTCTGATGCAGTGAACCATTTTGCACTGCAAATATAACAAAAATACAAAAAAGAAGCAAATTTGAATTTACAATGATGGCAGATGGAGTGATGTTTTAAAGGGGGTATGGTAGAGAAGGTTATTTAGGTATGAAGACATGGGGCGCTACTAACAAAGCATGCAGCACATGAATGATTTCTTTGTTTCTTTGCAGCTGAAATAACCACATCACATTACTACTAGCTGAAACTATTTCTGATATATTATAAACAACATGTTTTCTTTACCAAAAGACAAAAAAATATAAATTTTAAAGGTATCACACAGACTTGTGATGCTATAAAATTACAGAAAATCTGCATCCTAAACCTCCAAAACAAACAATTTTGCAAAAGCAAAAACAGATATAAATATTACACATAAATATCAAGATACATCTAACAATGACTTAATTCTCAGATGTTTTAGCCTATTATGAGTTAAAATACACAATGTCAAATTAACTAACCCTCTACTACATTAACAACAGATAAACAATGATAAAACTCAAATACTTATTATAATAATGAAGAGCAACAAATTATTGGTTGTAATTTAGCCCATGAAGAGATATGCCACACATAATCAGATTGAACGCTTTGCTTCAGTAGGACACATTTATACTGAATAATCCTAATAATAAAATGCTGTAAAATATGACATCCTACAAAGCATGTGAACAAAAAGTGACTAACGTTTTAACTAGAATCTAAGCTAACATCTTGTTTCTGAGAAGAAAAATACAAAATATAAAACTAAATTAAAATTGACATATCTATTTACTCTGTGGTTGTGCATTGTAATACTATATTTATCTACAACAGCCCTCTTACCACTCTCTGTCCACGTAACAAACTCATAAATAATTATAATATAATTAATTAAAATAGTTTAACAAAAGAGTTTCCGTTAACAACTATTAACACTTGAAGTCTTCACTGGAATACTACAATAAAGACCATAAATATTCAATTTCTTTGATCAAACAAAAAAAAACTTGCATTAGAATAAGTCTTATAATATATGACAAAATACCAATATAAGGTAAATATTTTACATATGCATCTAATAAAATATGTTCTGTGGCTGCTGTTTGTGCTCCAATCGCTTGGCTGCTGTTTGCGTTACTGGCTTCACGCCCCCTCAAAAACAATTTGTTATTGCAAGTTGTAGCTTGGAGATTTTTCAGTGAAAACAGAAATGCCCAGAATGTAATTTGTTTTCCCCCCCTCACCTCCCATTTCTGATAATAAAAGCCATGGTATATGCAGGATCTGCCTTAAGATTTGTATCATTTTTAAAAATCAATAAAACACATTTCATTTGATAGATGAGCAGATGCGTAATTAACCCGGGCCAGATCCAGATTCCCTCAAATAATTTATGGTTTCATTTTAGCTTAACTCATTATGTTTTTTGGAAAGGAATGTATTTTTGATTTTAGGTAGAATGCTCTCTATTACTGTTTTTAGGACCAAATTACATTCCACAGTAGCAAATTTGATCTTTGAGCAGAATAAAATGTGTTGAAGTCAATTAATCATGTGATTAACTACTAAAAACACAAACATTTAACAAAAAATGTCTGTTAAATGTCTGATGAAAAGCTGCTTTGAAACAAAAAAGAAAAAATTAAGCATTTTCTTTTATTTTTGAGTGACAATTTATCACATGTTGGAATAGAAATTAAGGGGCATAAATCACCCTAAAATTTCAGCTTTTCAGATACATGATCTTGGTATAATTGAAGAACTTATTTTTGCTTTTAGATTAATTTCTGTAGACAACTCCAAATGCTGTCAACATACTAATTTAAAAGATTTTTTATTTTCCTTTGGTAAATTTGTACTTTCATACAGAAAATATGTCCATCACACTTTGACAAATTTTAAATACATTATCATAACTAAAAAGAACAACAAAAATACTTGTATTCTTTGACAAACTAAGTAGGACTGCCACATTAATACCATAAAAATATAATTGTGCCATCGTACCTTTAGACGCTTGTCCCTTTGATCTCTGCGTTTGGGTTGATCCAGAAAAACAAAACAAGAAACAATGTTATTTTTAGTAATTAAGACTTTATATTAAGAATATGTACTATTTATATATATAATCAATATTCATGACATCAGTCTGCCAATTTCATTAAAGAGACTATGCAGGATATTTATAAAACGTAGTCCTGTAGTGGACAAACACGATGCTTAGGGTGAGTTACTGTCGGCTGTATTGAATATTATATAATTTTCTGAACATCTCAAGTCAACTAGCCAGCTAATGCTAGTCAGACTTCAGTAACAACTTCTACATCACAGCAACCTTAAAATGGCTTTCTAAACGCCAGTGGTTCTTAAAGCAACACGAATACATGTTTTCCAGAAGGTATTTCTCTCGGTAAAGACACAGAAACACATTCCACTAAAAGTTACTGTTCAAAGAGCAAGTTACCTTGTGCCATTATGTAAATCTGTTTACGTTAACTAGCTTTAGGTTTTACCAAATCAAGTGGTGGGATTTTTGCAGCTATGTAGCTTGCAAAACACTCGATTTCTGTAAAAGATACATCCGACAACGTGATGCATGCAGAGCTACAGATGTCATCCCTCTTAAACGTCAATAAAACCCTTGATCATTTTCACGGAATGCAGCCAACTCGCTAGCTACATGCCAACGCTAATGGCTAGCTAGCACTTCCGAGGAATAGCCATAGCCTAATAAATCGATAACGTTAGCAGGTAGTTAGCTCGCAAGCTCTCAACTGGCGTCATTCATACCTGAGGGTCAATGCTTGTGGTAGACATAATTCATTAAGCAAGTCCCTGGTTTTCTCACGGAGCCTGAGCCTGTGACTGAATTTCAACCCCCGTGATTTGCAAGCAAGTTCACAGCTCAGTTGGAGTTAGCTTCGGGGCTAACAGCGCCGCTTAGCTTATGGCTAGTAGTTGTAGCGCAGGCTCAGCTGAGTATTCTCCCAACTTCCACAGTTCAAGTCAGACGCCTCGGATTCTGTATCCCAAAGGTTTCCAGTCCGAGTTCAGGTTTTCCGAGGTTAAGCGCGTATCGTCGTGTGGCACCCTGTGGATCTTGGATATTTATGACTCTGTGTTCGCCTCTCACTTAGTCTCTTTTTTTAATTCCACAGAGAGAGCACTCCTCGGTTACGTTAAAGCCCCGCACACTTCCCCAATGGCTGCTCCATCCGGGCTCTGAGCTGTCGCTGTAATTCACGTCCTCCCCCGCGGGGTGGCAAAACATTCAGCATCTTCTCCAATAACCATAGAAGCCCGAGATAATAAAAATCCAAGTGCGTATCAATAAACTAGAATATCTTCGGACAGGTATTCTTCTTTACATTTTGCGTCATATATTCACTTTGATCATTACAGCCAATGACGAACCCAAAATCCAGAGATTAACATTTTTTTAACAGATTACTTTTTCTTTGTTAATTTTGTTTGTGTTATTAAAACATGCCCCCCACTGTTGCTCTTAGCAGAGGTGGGGAGAGTACCCAAAAATTGTACTCAAGTAAGAGTAGCACTACTTGAACATATTTTGCTCAAGTAAAGGTAAAAAGTAGTCCTCCAAAAAATTACAATTAAGAGTAAAAAAGTATTTGGTAAAAAGTCTACTCAAGTACTGAGTAAATGATCAAATTATCAGTCATTTAATATTTACAAATTGCACCATCAAATGGACCAATATCTAAAGTTAAGAGGAAATGTGGGTATTTTAAGGACCAAAATGACAATTCATATAAGTAACAAAAAATAACAAAATCAGGCAAAATATATATTTTTATCCAAATCAGTTTCTTTCAACACAAAAATTATGGAACTTTAATAAAAACCGCAGGTGTGTGTCTTTGACTGGTGAATTTTGGGTTAAAAAAATGTTTGTTTCTCATTCAGTGGATAGAGAATCCAGACATTTTACTCAAGTAAGAGTAGAGATACTTCATAATAAATTTGCTCAAATAAAAGCAAAAAGCACAGCGTAGTAAAAGTTCTCCCAAAAGCATAAAAAAGTACCAGAACTAAAAAAAACTAGTAAATAAAAGCTACTCAAGTAAATGCAACAGAGTAAATGTAACTAGTTGCTATCCAACTCTAGCTTTTAGCAACTTTGTCAATACAACATAAAGAACTGAGCAATATTTTTAAAATGTAAAGGTAATAAATTTTATGATAGTTTCAGAAGTGTTGCACGAGTAGTGTTAAAAATATTTTTTGTGAAGTCTATTCCTACTCGTCACTTTAGTTTTGTGCTTTTCTATTTTAATGCACACAGTTGAGCTGCTGCTCAACCGTGTTTTTTTTCTGCAGTATCTGTGAGTGCAAGTGAGGCCAGGAGATGTCAGCAGACTGGTTTCCTGCAGGCCCTCTTATATCAGAAAGATCAGCTCATGTGAGACTAGTGTGGACAATGACACGTGGTAAAATATGGCCACAGTGATCATCTTATGTGCAATTATCAGATCTGGATGCAATTTTTGAGTAGATACATTTTATACATATGCACGATATGCATAATTGCAAATCACATGAAGTCTTTGGTTGTAAGCGCAGTTGAAGGCAGAATAATTCTGAAGTTGAGTTAAATGTCAAATGATAGTAATCAGGGGGTGAGAAGTTATCTAAGTCTAAACCTATATCATCAAGACCCATGAGGTCCTTATTTTATTTGTCTCATAAAAACTGTGTAATTGAGCCAAAACCACACAGATTCACATTTAAACAGGAGAACTACCCTGAACATACGTAGCTACACTGAAAAAGGGCCCTGTTTTTGATAAACAATTGTTCATGTTTATCAGATTTTTATTTACCACTTTTGAAAAACATATTTTCTTTTCCTTCCTCTTTACAATTATGAACTAATTTGTGTTAGTTTACTGTGTTATTTTCCCCATGAGGTGCAGCCATAGGACAGGCATGGCGTGTCATTCAATCAAGGATCAATGAGCATACATTCTGGCAGTTGGAGGATTTTCTAGAAAACTTTCTCCTGTAGGCCGCTGCACAGCGCCCCGCTGCTCATCATATTATTTCAGCTGTTGTTCTGCACTCACCTTCAGTGTGTGTTCCACTATGGACCGCGAAAGGGCTGACTGGCACAGGACAAAACGAGAGAGAAAAGCTCACATGCTGCAGAATGTCGGATGACAGGAGTACTATGCTGCGCATCCTTGAGGAGCCTCGGATGAGGGAAGAAGTGGAGAGACTTCGGACCTTCCAGAACTGGCCTGCAGATGCACCCGTGGCTTCAGGAGACCTGGCTAAGGCGGGCTTCTTCTTCCTGGGTTCTGGGGACAAAGTTCAGTGTTTCTGCTGTGGAGGGGTTTTAAGGTTCTGGGAGCAGGGTGACAGCCCAGCCGTTGAGCATAAGCGTCATTTCCCTACTTGCAGCTTCATACTGGGTCAAACTGTAGGGAATATTCCACTGACGGTGGGCTCCTCAGACTCTGTGGATGGCCAGCTGTTGAGTCAGCTCCAGAGGATGACTATGGATGATCAGGGAACAGCTGGACAAGCAGTATACCCCGAGATGGAGACAGAGGACTCTCGACTTACCACTTTCCACAACTGGCCCACTGAAGCCTCGGTGCAGCCAGATGTTCTGGCCCAAGCAGGGTTTTTCTACACAGGTACTTACTATCAATTCCCTATCAGAAGTACTAAAATATAACATTTTCAATGAGCTCCTTTCCTTAGCAGTTTTTAGGCAAAACCTGAGCATCCACTAGAATGTTTCAGTAGACGTTGACTGCTGTAGTGACCTCCTCTGTGTGAGAGTTCATGCTACAATAGTTCCAGCTGAGTCAGGATGTTGTGAACAGAATAAACTGGACAAAACAGGAGCTGCTAGGCAACATGCAGTGAGAACTCAAATTTATAAAATACCATTAACAAACATTTCAAACAAACAAACCTGTCATTACTATTACTGTCTTCTAGATTGGGAGAGGTAGGGTCAGAAATTTTAAGCTCATTTTTATTTATGTATTAAATGCAGCCGTTTGTTCTTGAGATAAATTTCTTTGACCATCTGAACCAGAAAGCAGTTGTATTCGGATTGTATTTGAAATATAGATAACATAAGAGGCTTGTCCATCAAGCTTGAAAGTCTAGCGAGTCTTTATTCAATCAAACTCTGTCTAAAGAATTTTTTTTAATCTCAGGTCATGGTGACAATGTCAAATGCTTCTTCTGTGATGGAGGACTGAGGAACTGGGAGCCAGGGGATGACCCCTGGCAGGAACATGCCAAGTGGTTTCCAAGGTAACAAGAGGGCTGTAATAGTTATATTAAAAAATATCAGCTAAAAACAAAATTGTATTTTTATTATACACAATGACATCCATAAGATTTAGCCACTACTTATAAATCAATAATTCTCGTGTCATTGTGTGTGTTCAGTGTTATGTCCACTGTAAGATTTGCTCCACATGTCGTATTGCATTTTAGCCAAAAACATTCTGATCTCATGTAACCACAGCACATTTTTACACATTTGCCGTGTCCCCTACATGACTTGTGGCATAAAATGAGACGTCATATCAGTTTCTTCCATCTTCTTGGCCCATAAAGCCTGGATTTAAGGAGGGAACAACTTACAGTTGTTCTGTCATCAAAATCTCCCATCTGAACGGCAGATCTCTGAAATCTCTCCGGGGATAAGACAGGGCTTTTGGCTGAATTAGTGATTAATCCTCTTCTTTCCCAGCCTTACAATTTAGTTGGACAGTCATGTTTTGGTACATATGCATTTATTTGATTTAGGAATATCCGAATGAAAGGGAATGAATACAATATCATATCACATTTAGTTTTTTAAAAATGTACTATTTCCCTTTGACTTAAAAATTAAGCCTCCCGCTGGGATTTTGTTAAGGGATCATACCTGTTGCCTATCTTAAAAGCGGCCTTCTTACGTTCCTCAGATGTGAGTTTTTAATCCAGTCACGAGGGCAGGAGTACATCAGCAACATTCAGGATGCTCATTTCCACCTGGGTGATACTATGGTAAGAGTCCTATTCCTTTAATTAATAATGACATATACTACATGGATAAATGAAAGCATTAGACTTGTGTATAAATGCCGGTTTGTTATTTATTGACTTAAATAATTCATTTAATTCACTGTAATTGAAAAACAAAACCTTGGTTTCCAGGGAGGATCTCAGACTTCCACAGGTAGAGACGTTGGTGAGAGAAATGGTAAGTCTTACCAAGATTGAAAATGGCACAAAAATCATGTATTAATAGAGAGATGAGAAACAAAATGGTGGTCCTACTGTCTGATCCCAGATTCAAAGTATCAATATGTCTTTTTGATTTAAACTTCTTGATTATTTCTGTCCAACTTTGCAGATTATTGCTTTTCTGGCTGACAAAAAGTATTGCACAATCTCTGTTTTAAGCCCCAAATTAACTTTAAAGTAAAATTTCTTTCTCATAAAGCAGGTTCATTTTCTTTATGTTGCTTTCAGAAACATGATAAAAAAAAATAACCTGACATGCATTCAAATCTTTATTTAATCAACTCTTTACAATTCACATGTCTTTTATGAAAGTGAACAGGCCAGGACTGGTAGCAGCACAGAACTGACTGAAATTATCTAAGCATGTTTTTCTTCAGGGACTGTGGCCACTGCTAAATGCATTTCAGGGTGTTTAACTGAGTGTAGTCACACAGTGAATGTAACACAGTAGTTATTGCGTGAAATGTTGGAAGAACCATAGCAATCAGATTTTCTGCAGGCATACAGAAAAGTACTGCAGCTAAAAATGTTTACTATGTTGCTATACAAAAAGTAAGGTGAATGTTTTCTGTTTTTCTCTTCCAGTTTTGTGTGATATCGTAGCATCTGAGGCCTCAGGTCGTGTGTAAAGCCAGTATGGTATTCTGTCTCTAGTTTGAAGTCATCTTCCTCTCTTCTCCCACTGTCTTCAGATATGGTCGGAGGTCTGGGAGCTTCATCAGCCATGCTCTCTCCTGTTGTGCAGACTGTGCTGCAGATGGGGTTTGAAGCCGGAGTGGTGGAGAGTCTGGTCCAGACCAAGTACCTGCTGACAGGCCAGTACTACACCTCAGTGTCTGAGCTGGTTACTGATGTTCTGCGAGCAGAAGAGGAGGAGAGGCAGGCAGGGCCAAACAGCAGAGGTAACAGAGATGGAAACAAACTTAAATATTCACCAGACTACTGTGCTTTTGGAGATTTGTCCATGTTTTATATGAGTAATAGATTTTTTTTTTCAGCTTATTCCTACCTCCCTGTTGAACAGAGACATGTTACTATTTATAGAAAATACTTTTTTTTATCAGTAATTAAGGGAGTGATTTTCTCACTTTTTGCATAATAAATAAGGTTTTCTGTTGTACTTGGATGTATTTTTCACAGTTTTACAAATTCACTGCTGATTTTGTAGAAATCCCAGCTTTATGAGCAAAACAATATATTCTAAAAAATCTATGTTCCTCCTTCAAATTGCAACTTCCGACATTTTTTTCTGTTGACCCGTGCCATCAGAACTAATACAAATAAAATTTCCAGATAACCTTTTGGGAAAGAAATACAGAGCATCAGCTCAAACTTTTGCAACAAGCTAAACATTAAAATCTCACAACTTTTGGTTTTTAAAATGAAGTCTGTTGAGCATAAACATTATTACAAATATATCACTTTTGATTTTGCATCAAATTTACTTGAAAATAAGTGGACATTTGGAAAAGAGGACTTCAACTTTGGAAGTATTTTAAAACGAGTAAATATAATGTAAAAACTCAACTTTGACCAACTGCAGAATTAAAACACTCAATTTTAATTAAAGCCAAGTGTTTATGTTCCATCTTAAATTTGTTCAATTTAGAGCAAGAGAGGAGCCTGGGATCCAGTGCAGGAAACGTGAGGACTGAGACACCCGTCCCAAAGAGAGGTCTGCGTGCGTGTGAAATCCAATTATAATGAATTGGCATTTAATTTTTTTGCTTTTTCACTATTTTATCTATCTTGATGTTTTAGTCACAGAGCCTACCCCAACCAATTGAACTTTTTTGTTTGTGTTTTCCACCAGTAAAGGATCAAAGTCCTGAGGAGCTGCTCAGGCAGCTGCAGGAAGAGAGAACCTGTAAAGTCTGCATGGACAAGTTGGTATCCATCGTCTTCATCCCCTGCGGTCACCTGGTGGTCTGTGGCGATTGTGCCACCAGCCTGCGTCACTGCCCCATCTGCAGAGCTGTCATCAGAGGCAGTGTTCGTGCTTTTATGTCTTAAGGCTGTAGTTAAAAACTGCCACTGCACTGGTGTTCCACAGGTTCCCCTTGAATTTGCACTGCCTGCAATCTTCAGTGAATTTATAAAAATAAGGAGTGCTGGTTTTATAATGTTATACAATAAAATTTTTAGGTTTAACTTGTGCACTGTCATCATTACATTCCTAAAATCACTCCCAAGACTTTTAAAAGAGCATGGTTTTTCTTTTTATTAACAAACACTTACCATATTTACATGAACAAAAAGTACAGTTCTGGATAAACAGGGTTACACAATCAGGTCACATGAGGTTGGAGCAACACAAGACAGAAAACAGGAGAACATAATTTACCACCTTTTAACACAAAGAAAAAAGAAATATTTACAAAGAAATGGACACATTTTCAGTTTGGACCAGCACAAGCAGAACCATAACTACAACCAGGACTTTGGGAAAAGTCTGTATTGCACCCAGAGGAAGACTAGCTTTGACATCTTAGAAGTATTTTTTTTTTTCTACTAAGACTGATAATGTTACAATATTAGACCCTTTGTTTTCCTAATCCACTGAGCGAACAATGAGTGCAGCTTAAATTACAGGAATGAGATCTGAATTATTGCAAAGTCAACCAACAGAAGTGTTTAGATGTTTTTCAGGATCGTAACATTTACATTCTGTTTGTCTGGCAGTGAAGAACTCTTCATATCACAGATAAATCTAATGCTTGCCATAAGTACCTGTACGGCTGCTGGCAGTACAGGAAAATTGTAAAAATGAACACTAGTCAAGATTTTTGTTTATACAGTGCTCTGCAAAAGAATTCAGAGTCCTTGAACTTTTTCAAGTCAAAACCACAGATGGAAGTTGCGACCTTATGCAAAAGAACAACACAAAGTTAGTCACAACGACAACAGCAAGCCTTTCAAAATGTAGCTACATCAACAGAAAAAAAGCACTAACGAGAGAAACCATCAAGAGGGCCTTAGAAACTGTGGCTCGGGTGGAAGAATCTGTCAACACAGATAATGATTCTAATTAGTCAGCCACACCACAAATCTGGCCTTTATGAAAGAGTGCTGAAGTTCGCTACATATAGTGGAGACAGCAAACGCATGGAAGAAGGTGCTTTGGCCTAAATGCCACACTAAATGTGGTGGAAAACTTTCTCTGCCCCAATCCCCCTGAATAGAACAACTCTACTATGAAGCATGATGGTAGGAACACTATGCTGTGGAGATGCTATATTTCAGCAGGGTCAGGGAAGCTGATCAGAGTTTACCGTATTTTCCGCACTATAAGGCGCACCACATTATAAGGAGCACCTTCAATGAATGGCCAATTTCAAAACTTTTTTCATATATAAGGCGCACCGCATTATAAGGTGCATAGAATTGACGCTACAGTAAAGGCTGGGGTTACGTTATGCATCCATTAGATGGAACTGTGCTAAAGGGAATGTCAACAAAATAGTCAGATAGGTCAGTCAAACTTTATTAATAGATTACAAACCAGCGTTCTGACAACTCCGTTCATTCCCAAAATGAATAAACAGCTGTTTTATTATTTTCCCCGAGGTAAAGTAAGTGACGTGGTATTTTCATGACACAGTTTATCTTTTAACAACAGCAAGGTATAACATGTAGTGGAGGGGAACTTTTCCTCGATTCAATAAACACGTAAAAAACAGTCTGTTACTGCTACGGTAAATCAAACGTTAGTGCAATCACAATATATGTCCACTTCCGCACCATTGATTCGTTCATGTTAAATTCTCTCGCTGCTGCTCTATTCCCGTGTTCTACTGCGTGACTGATCGCCTTGAGCTTAAACTCTGCATCGTAAGCGTGTCTCTTAATAGGAGCCATTTTGGGGTCTTTACACAAAACCCAGCGTGCACCACGCGCTTCTTCTTCTACGGGGGAAAATGAAGTCGGCGGCTGCTTACCGTAGTTGCGAGACCTCTTGTGGCTCAATATTGGTCCATATATAAGGCGCACTGGATTATACGGCGCACTCACGGCTTTTGAGAAAATTGAAGGTTTTTAGGTGCGGAAAATACGGTAAATGGAAGATGGATGGAGCTAAATGCAGTGACATCATGGAAGAAAAACTACTAGAGGCTGCAAGAGACTTTAGACTTCACCATCCAGTAACAATGAAATGTTTTTAATTCAAATATATCCATATTTGACAGTGACCAAGAGAAAATCCAGGCCTAAATCCAATTGAGAATATGTGATAACTCTTAAAACTTGATACTGCTGGGCTGTAAATGTGCAAACCCCAAGACTTAAAGCTGTGTTTGTTGCAACAGGTGGTTGTACTTATTCAGGGAGACTGGACAGAGATGACTTTACAGATTTTTATATTTAAGCATTTCCAAACTGATGCACCAATTTGTGTTGGTCTATCACATTAAACAGCAATAAAATCCATTACATTTTAAAGTTCTGATAACATGAAAAGGTTTAAGGGGTAATAATACTTTGCAAGGCACTGTAATTCTTTGTTAAAGCATACTAAAACTAAACAAATGAGAAGCTGAAGTTTAAATTCAGTTGGTATCCAACCTGAGTCATGTGGAATGGAATGTATGTTGACTGAGAAAACACACTTTTAAACTCTTCTACCTTCTACAGTTGACTATTTTCTGTTTTCCAAACAGAAACATGCCATTTCTGGAGGAGATATGAAAGCTTCTCACTATGCACATGATCCATTTGAAAACCAGAGGGCAGTAGTGATTCACATAACATTAAGGCAAAGGAAGCTCTGACAATACAAGACTGGTGGGTAAACTGATGGATATGTTCTAAAAAGTGCTGAAGTGAGTAATGTTAATTATGTGTGCTCAGTTTTGTTAGTAAAAAGTTAAAATGAAGCTGATTCAGAATAAAAGCCAAACGGGCGGAGACACGAGTCTTAGTAACTGGTTAACCAACTTCAATCAGTTGTAATTACATACAATGCAAACTTTGATAAATCCTACAACTGATCACAGCTCAGGCTTCCACCGTGTACAGACAGAATATAAGTGTTGAACTGACAGAGAACGAAGCCCCCTGATCTATTCAGGTAGAGATTTAATTCATCCACACATAACATCCATATCCAAACAGCTCAAGCTCCGCTGTTTGCAATATGAAAAGGTATAACAATCTCGGTTGTTTGCGCCAAGTTAAAAATATGCCTTGCAACTTTTGAAGGATTGTTTGTAATGAACGCCCTACCCAGACCTGTCTGCTGCTAGGGGAGAAGAGTTGAAGTCAGAACAAACGCTTTCAGGTCTTTGGCAAACACAACACCTGGCACTTCAGAAATACTGACTCAGAAAAACTGTTGTAATAAAATGCTTCAGATATAAAAGTAATACTTGCATGCCATTTATTGTGTTTGAGCACCTCTTTGCAAGGCGAACACTCTTTTCCAGTTCTTTGAAACTTTGAATTTCCTTATTTACATTTTCTATTTTTGGCAGATGTGCCTGTTGTACTGGTGCTTTTGTTGTTTCCCCGAGCCTTCACTTCTCCGCTCCCTTGGCTCTTCCTGCTTTGCTTCTGTATTTATGCATACAGATCCTAAAGTAAACAGGCAGCAGCACAATGGTTCATTCTGCAAACTCTGCCATAATTCAGCCCAATGGTCAAGATCTCAGCCAAACCAGCAGTAATATGCTAAATCACCATCCTCTGTGACACACAGCTACAGACTGGGAATGCTGGTTGCTCCATCATCCTATGTAGTGTTTTCATCTGCTGAAATATGTCCTATACAGTAGAGTTAGCTCATAGTGAAAGCTGACAGAAAGAAAATAAATGATACTTTTATATAAACACAAATACCACTAATAGTAATTCCCAAATCTTGTAACAATGGACTGTTATTGTGAAACTGACTTTTCAGGGCCACACACAAGTAAATTACATGTTAAGAACTGAAACCCAGAAGGAGACGCCTGGTGCTATGAGAAGCTGTGGGATGTGTGCGTGAGTTGGGGTTGGCATGGGGGCGTGTGTGTGTGTGTGTGTGTGTGTGTGTGTGAAGTCAGCCATTTTGGCTCCATGGGAATTTGCTGTATCACCTCCCTCGGTGGATGCCTTTCCTATTTACGTAGACCTGGAAGAGCAGGAAACATGGAAAGAGGGAAAAGAGGATTAGCACTTCTTGGGTTTCCTACTTACACACACACACGCATATATGCACAAGTGTGCACATGCAAAACCAGCCCTGGATGAATTCATTCAGAACATTACTCCCTGTAGATTGGAGAGAGGAAAACGTCCTCCCTCCCATTAGAGACGGAGTTGATTAAACTGTCAGGAAGCTCATTAAATATTCATGTCATGTTGGCTGAGAATTATTACATGAGTTCTGTGGCTTATTGTCATGAACTTCTTTGCAACATTTAATTAATTAATCCAATTTTTGGACAGAAATGTGTATGTGGTTAATGTGCTTCTCTTAGCTGCTTGTGACATGGACGGACACACACACACACACACGCCCCCACGCCCATACACACACGTATGCACGCAATCAAGTCACAACTGTGCCATGGTAGGGCTTTGTATAAAGTACTACAACAGAACGTAGCATGTTTCAGACTGTGGTTAATTAATAAATTCAGGTATTATTTAAGTTTTGAAGAACAAGGAATGTTAATAATTTGTAGTGCCATTAAGACACTATTTATTTTAGAACTTCAGTTCAGACTTTGAAACTAAAATTTATAACTTATAGAGTTATACATTTCAATAGATGTATTCCAGGTAATTTAGATGATTATGGTTGACAGCTAATAAAAAAGAAAATAAGTCGTTTTATCAGAAAAAAAAATATTGCAGAACATATTGTGATGAGAAGCATGTACAGTACATACACTGAATACCAGCTCCAGGCTCTTATTGCATCAGTTACTGCAACAATGCAGCATAGAGATGATCCGCCTGTTCATCTCTATGCTCTCTACTGAATTAATATTTCAGTGATATTCCAATTTATTGAGATGGACCGGCACAAAGCTTTTTATTTTAATACTTTGAAGAACATAGAATTATTGGCGTGAACAGTTAAGTTGTAGACATTGTAGATGTAGATGCAATGCCTTTTGGGTGACATACTTACAGGTGCATGGGCTTTAACAGGAGATGAGATGATTTTTCATTGACATGGTAGAGTGGAAATGGATCAAATCCACCAATAAAATCAACTGAAAATAAAAGATCAAACATATGATTTATGGAGCAAATAAAAAGACAGAACAACAGAAAACAACAGAAAACAAAATAAAAGCACATCAAAGTAACATAACGTCACGGATGACAACAAAGATAAGTCACTATATGAACATGGAATAAAATGTAAAAGAAAATGGATCCACTGGTGGCATTTTAAGAGAAAAGCTACCTAGTTATTTTATTTTTGACCAAGTTAGAAAAAAAAAACCCATCTTGCTGAAACTTTTTTTAATCTGTGCATCTGCCTGCGGCCAACAGGAAAGCTTAGGAACAGGTGAAAGCTTGCCAGCTGTTAAAATAACCTCAGCCTTTTTATCGCATAGAAACAGAAGCAGCCTTCAGCCACCAAATAAATAGCCTTTTTTGCTTATCCTCCTTTTAAAGAGTTCAGATTGTAGATCAACTGGCGATTGCCATGTAATGCAAGGAACAGAAGAGCATGCTTGTTGCAAAGTGCGGTGAACCTTTCACCAATGGGAAGAAGTGTTGAGATGGTGGAAGAAAATCCTCTTGAGACTGGTTACAATGGCAGAGGAAAGAAAGCGGAGGCAGGGGTGCGTCACGCCTGTCGGTCTGACTGACGGGCTGAAAAGATTACGTTAAAGGAGTGCGTGTAAAAGAGGACAGCATGTCCAGGAACTGTGAGTCGTGTGTAAACTGCAGGGGAAGAAACTGAGACTGAATTTGATTCAGTTCAGAAAGGCACCAAACAAATAGTGCTCTAATAAAAGAGGAGAAATGGAAAGATCTGTTACATTCCACAAATGAACAGCCGCTAAGAAAAAACGCACATGGGAAAACCTACTGGGAATCAGCCCTATCCTGATAAGTGGAGACAGAGGTGGTCTGCTGGACACTGATAGGTGGTCAGGGTGGGAACCAGGGGGCCGGTTGGGGTTATGCTGGCCTATGCTTTTCCTGTGACCCTGCCCTGCGTCCCAGGGATTTACCATTTCATCTGCAAACCAGATACAGACACACACCTGCCTCAAGCGGACATCTCCCCTGGTATTTCTACACAAATAGCTCTCTCATTATAAGTGGGTGGGGATCTACCCCCCACTATGATGAGCTATGCTGTGCAATATAGTTAACTGATAATTATATTTGCCATTTTTAGACACAATAACACCTCTTGGGACTTTATGGTCAGGTTAACATATTCGTCAGTCAGACAAAGACTATAGTTTAGAGAGAATTATAGGATGCATTAAATATGAACATGAGATAATGTACTTGGGATCTGGTGCTAATCATATTTTTCCCAACAATCTAAGTCTAATTTATGTCTGTCAATCTATTTGTTTCACCACAGAGCCTGTGTGATATAGATCCTATTATTTGTAAGCTTTCTCTTTCCACCAGGATTCTTTGTGAATATTGCATGCAGCCCAAATTTTTGTGACTGTGCATATTCACTCAAAAAATAGCTTAAACACACAGCTGGTAAAGAAAATCATGGTCAGATCACAAGCAGAAAAAGAAAACAGTATTTATGTTTTTAAGAAATATATGTTCTTTCTTCTTTTCAGTTGTGTTTTCCTTTGGTTCTGAGCAAACGTTGCACAAAACAAAGCATTATGATCCCTATGAGGCTCAATCAGAAAACTGCATACCATGCTCATTCAGTTCATCAGAACCAAAACTAGAATGAATACAGGTGAGTGCTTGTCAGTGACATCCAAGCCACTCGCCAGAATTAACCATAAGGCGTAATGGTTTCTCACCTTTGTGGAGATAAGCAAAGTGAAAAAGACAGTCTTGGATGCTACAGTCTACCGTTTCTCAGACAGCTGCCAGCCTGTTGCTGTGCTGAACAGAATGTACCTGAAACACTAGTAACTGAACTTCACATTGCTTAAATCAAACAGCTATAGCTATGAAGAACCAAGACAACTTTTTCTGAACATTTTGTTCAAACACAATTAACAGGAACACCATTGTCCCTCCTGCATAGAACAGTATGTTGTTAAAATCCACTGTTTTGAAAAAAAATCGCCTTTGTTCATTATTTATTCTGCTCCATTGGATCACCATTAAGAAGGACAACCAACCTGAAAAGTTTTGAAATACATAAAGGCACTATCAGCTGAGAATAACATTTGCTCTCTATGGACTATTTAGTTTGCCTTCTAGTTCTGTCTTGAACCCTGTCTTCTTTTTTCTTGTGTCTCTGTCCTGTCTCACATTCACAGTTGAATATGAAAAGTATGGATATGAAACAGATCTGTTTATCCTTTAAACATGAAGCATGTATTCATTTTCTGCAATGTTCAGAATGAAGAAATCTGTGTAAAGAAATCTTAATCCTTTTTTTTTTTTTTTTTAAAAAGACATGCGGCAAACCTCGCCGGGTCCGGGAGTCGAACCCGCGACAGCCGCGTCGAGGACTTCAGGCCTCCAAATGTGGGTCGCGCTAACCGCTACGCCACCACGGCATGCCCAATCTTAATCCTTTTTGAAGCACTTTTGTTATTATAAGTTCTAGGAGTCTTAACCCTATTGCCAAAAATGTCAACATGAAATAAAGGCATTAGTATTTACAGATGATTGGCAGATGTGTATTTTTTATTTTTTTGACAGGGCAAATGGCTAAGGTGATCTCTTCCTAGCAGATTTTTTACTTGTTCAGGCATATGCAAGAATTGACAGGTATGCGGGTCAGAAATGCGGTTCAGGGTGTAATGTAAGACGGAAATGTTTTAGTTCAAATGAAAACTTCTGCAATCTCCTGACAAGTGTGTAAAATGTTTGGTTATTTGTGCTGAATTCAAAGAGAAAATGAGACAAAAGAGCAGGAGGGTAAAAATAAGGTTGGTGGGAAAAAGGCAAAGTGTGGGGAAGATCAAGAAAAACATGCAAGGGACAGCAGAGACTAAAACAGACCAGACGGATAAGGTCGGTACTTCAAAGGCTGTCTGCTACACTGGCTCTCCATCTGTCACTGTCCACACAGACCACTACACAACCATTGCTGCTATAAATTTACTGTAATGACCAGCTTAGCAGTTTTGTTATGTTTGCACGAGACTTGATGTGATGCATTTGTTTGAAGTTAATTATCAATGAAAGCATGAAAAGATACTTCCATGAATGATGGCTTGAATGTTTTATATTTTTGGTGGACTTGTGTTTTACCTGAGGTTGAACAAAGTATATTTTTTTTGGGGTGTATGATTGGGTCTGCTTCAACATTTATCAGATGCCCTCCTTGCACGACTGCTTGATGGACGAGACTGCACTCAGCATTACAGAGACTGCTGATCCATACTACATTTCTCACTAAATTTGCATAAATTCATCCCCAAACTTGAAATGAATCTCCATGATGCGTTATTGCTGCCTACCGACACTCAAACATTTTATAACTCTTCAGCAATAAAACTGTCTTCTGTGAGAGTTATTTGTATTTCGGTTCCACACCAGCTGTTGCTTCCTTTTTTTATATAATATCTTTTACTTGCAGCAGCACCTCTGTTTCTTTGTGCATCTGCAGAAATGGCTAGCCAGAAAATCTGGAAGCAGCCATTCTCTGTATTCTCTACCTTGGCAGATGCAGGAGAAGCAGGCATTTATTTTAAGTGGTCGGCAAACAACTGGTCTCCACTTAGTTTTTAAATAAAACTGCCAGCTCTTCAGCAGCTTCAACTATTTCAGTATGGCTGCCTTCTAGTGTCTAGTTTCCCTCTAATGAGGATTTACTGCTTTTCACAGGCTCTTTTGTGCATCATTTGTGTTTTTATTTGCAAAATGTTTCATATTGCTGCATTTAAGGCTATTGTTGAGCAATAATACATGCACATTTAGAGGAGCGTGCTTCTTCAAATTTTGACACCAGTTTGATGACATTTAGAAAATAAAGTAAATGGTTTGTTTTACTAAGAGCTCAATGTGGTGTCCTTGTGCTCCGTTCGGAGGTGGACAATTCCTGTCAACTGAGAGGCTTTAGGAAAAAGTTACGCTATTTCAGGTAGAAATTTTCCTTGAAGACACACATGGTTGTCTGCTGTGGTGCAGCCTGGTTAGGTGATAACCCCTCCACCTGCCCCACCTGTGTACTTCTATCATCATCAATAAAGTAGCTCTAACTTTATCTATTCAGCCAGTTGCTAAAGACTTGTCAGCTGCGCATTCTTGATGTAAATCTAATATTTATTAAAAATGTGCGAGATTAGGTGACTGTGGAGGTCATTAAAGTACACTGAGTTTATTGTGTTATTTGGGAAACCAGTCTGAAATGATCTGAGCTCTGTGACATGGTGCATTATCCTGTTGGAAGACGCCAACAGAAGACGAGAATGCAACGGTCATAAACGGATGGAGATGGTCAGCAACATTAGACTTTTATCTTTCAGCGGTGATCTGGGAAACTAAGAGGCCCAAAGTGTGTCCCTTTAAAAATATCTTCCACACCTTCACTAATGTGAACTGTTCAAGGCAGGAGTCTTCCATGTTTTTATGTTTACTCCGATATGCTGTCCTAGTTTCCAGTTCTTAGATGACGACAGTGAAGCGTGGCGTGGTCCTCCATTTCTTTAGCCCATCTGTTTCAAACTTCGATATCTTTTTCAGACCCTTATCTGTAAACTCATGAAACGGATGTTAAGATCCCAGAAAATCAGCAGTTTCTAAAACTGCTGATCAACAACTATCCCAAGTTTAAAGTAATTTAAAACTCATCCCTATTCTGACACTTGGTGTGAATTAAGTTGTCTTCACAATGCCATGAATGAACTGAATTCATGCCATTTGATTGATTGACAACCTATTTTTGTTAAGGAGGATTTGAACAATGTACTTAATAAAGTGGATGTTGTGTAAGTATTTGTGTCAAAGTTGAATTAAAATTCTGGCAGAAAGAATCCATCATAGTTTTTTCGACATTGTGAGTTTCTTAAACTTGGAAAGTGTGTTTTTGTGTAAAGAACAGGTATTTAAATTATATATTTTCATGTGGGAGAAATAGCGGCATACAAAACTGATTGGAGTAGAAGTTGTAAGAATCAGTGTTCCTTAAAAAAAACTTAGCTTAAAAAAACTACAAAGCCATCCATCCATCCATCCATCCATCCATGATCTGCTGCTGATGTGACTCAGCATGAAGGGCGGCATCATAATTAGATGAAGTGAGCTTATCCCAGCACTAGGCAGCTAACTCCATGACCTACTTTGCAAAGAGGATTTTACCCACTACTCACTCTGCCGGTGTGCCTGCATGCCGCTGATAACTGGAGAACAAATTCATACATAGAAATGCTCAACAAATCAGCCAACGAGTCAAAGTCTGCTAAACATACAGGAATACAAGCAGAACATCAGTATGAGTGAGTGCAGATATGCAGCCTCTCTCTAAGTTATGGGGGAAGAGAGAATTTGGGACATCACAAACACACTCACACCCTTATTATTATTAATAAAGTCTGAAAGTCTGGTTAAGCCCTCAGCTGATGGTATATGATGCTTGTTATTGCATCGTGTGTTTCATTGCAATCTTTTTACCCAAGTCTGAGCACTCAGATATAACTCTGTCTTCTCCCTGGAGAGCGTACAGCGTGAGAAGAATTCCTGTTTTATCTCCCTCTTCGTGACAAGCTCATCTTGTTTTCTGTTTCGCTCTTTTTTTTTTTTTTTGCTGAATGTTGCCTCATCTCCTTTTTCTCATTTCTGCTAAACACCTCCCTCAGCTCCTCTCATGCACTCCTCCTTTCATCCTTCCATTTATTTTCTGTTTTCCAGGGGATTCTCCCTACCTTCCTTCGTCTCAATTGGGTGCAATCAGCTGTGGGATTTATCGACTGGCGAGGTGCTTAATAAGGCTGATATAACGAGTGACCAGAGACCGGCAACTTTATACAAGCGCACCTCATTAAGGATCGGAAGACTGAGATTGAAAAACAGGCTGAGAGAGACGGGCTCCTTAAACAAACCAGAATTAGATGTAGACGTGAGGATATTGCATCTACCTGTGAAGCACTCAGGAATTGGAACTGACACAAACGAGGGAGCGGCGCATAGAGGAGGAGGAGAGATGCCGAGGCAGTCAGTGAGCTCAGTGAGGAGATTTGCTTTAATGTGCACATCAAATACGAAGAGAAAAAGAGAGCAGAAAAGTGCAAGAGCTGGTCTTTGTGCTGTGTGTGTTGTGCACCTGTGTCTGTGTGAGCAAATATTGTTGTGCACACACAGGCAAAGGGCTGATTACAATAACAAAGAGCTGGGAAGCAATGCTGCAGCCTTTCACTTTGACAAAGCCTAGATCAGAGAACAACTGCGGGATAATTAAAACTAATAAAAATCACTCCATGTTCTTTTTCTTAACTCTGTGCTTTTGTTGTCACTTCCTTGTTATTTTTGTTCCTGTTTTTTTGAGAGCGGATATGATTTTCAACAAACCCAAGTAAACAGCGCTCAACAAAATGTATGAATTACAAAGAAAAAAAAGAGAGACAAGGAGAAGTTTTTGTACTGAAAGTTTTTTTTTCTCTCTGTTAACTAAAGCTGCATTTCTGTGGAAAGATTATTTAGGGGTGACTGGTGATTAAATGGTACTTCCCAGAGTTGAGGGGCGGGGCAGCTGGGTGGTGATACTAACCACTCACAGCCTGTGGGTTTCTGGAATGTGACCACCGCTGAACAGCTTGTAACACTGGTCTGCATGTCACACACTAAAACCACATCAGGGTTCTTCATATTACAAGAATTTTCTGTTTTAGCACATAAAGACTTTAATTTGGAGAAGTTCAGTTCATTTGCAAAATCAAAATGTTATTCATACCTTGTGAAGTTTTTCTGTTTGTTACATTACAAGCATAAATTCTGGTGTTTTTACTGGGATTTTATGTTACACACCAACATAAAAAGCACAAAATCTTGAATTTGAAGGACAAATTCTTTTTTCTCCCCAAATAAAACTCAAAAAACATGGTATGCGTTTGTATTCACCTTGGCGAACCACTTTTTACTAATTTTATGGCTGAAATTCTGTGGCTGAGACTGAATTTTTTGCCTACTCTTCTTCACTAAACAGCTCAAGCTCAATCAGCCTGGACTGACGTCTGTGAACGTCAATTTTTCAGTCTTGCCACAGATTCACAATTGAATCTGGATTTTAACTGAGCCATTCTAATACCTAAATGTATTTTGATATAAAACATTCCACTGAAGTTCTGGTTTTGTGTTTATGATCATGTCCTGGTTGAAGTTACACCTCAACTTCTGTTGCAAGCATCTAGCAAACTCCAAGATCATCTTCATTCATCTTCCCATTAGTGTCAGTTCTGACAGCACTTTTTAATTTAGTTTTAGACAGTGCTTTGATCAAAAATGTGATTTAGTTCTAGGAACAATTGATCAGTTTGAAGTAATTTTAGTCAACTAAGTAGATTTAGCTCACTAATTCTGACGCTATGGAGGAATTTTTCAGACTTCACTGGAAAACTTTAGATGACACAATGGCCTGCTTCCTGCTCCAAGCTCATCATGTCCTCCCTATTTATTGTTGCTCCATATTCTTAGAAAAAAGTGTTGTAAATTTGATCAAATATGAATGGTCCCATTCACTCTTTTTTTTCTTCCCAGTGTCAACATTATTGGGATACTTAGTACAAGAACCATTCTCATTGGCTACTTTCTAACTTTTTCTACCTTTCCACACCAAAACCTTATTTTTTAATTTTTGAAAGAAAATGTAAAGTCATTTTTGACATAATTCAAGCCATTTTGGATTAGTTTTCTCATTTTTATTTTCATTTTGTTTTCAAAAAACAGCATGGCAAGTTAGTTAATAAAGAAAGAAAACTGTGAAATGCAAATTCAGGTCAACAATAATCCAGTTCAAATAAATTATTTCAGCAGTTAGAAAATGCCAAAAGGCTATCCAGTTAATAAAATCAGTGAACTGCATCGAACCCTTTAGAGTCAACTGAATCAGCAACAGCTCAATTCAAACAATGATTCAAACAATCCTAACAAATCCTCATAAATCACCTCTGTAGACCTTGTTTATTCAATTACTTTACACCCACAATCTCCTTCTCCATGCCCATTTCCAAAATATCTCTAAAAGCAGATTCTTATACATGAGAAAAATGCAGCCTGGTGTCGCTGCAGAACAAATCAGATATTTATGACCACCACTGGTCCCAAGATTAAATGTTTCCTGACCTATGATCAACTAACCTCAGGCAGGACCCCTGACCCGCTCTCTGTAAGGTCACAGCAGCTTGGCAATTTATCACAAGCTTCCATTTCTGGTTCCCAATCTTCCCATGACTTATTTAGTGCCACCTCCTCATCATTTCCCACACCCTTCCCTCGTTCTTTCTGCCTGTTACTGCATGACAGGGCAAGAATAAGACTGAACCAATATTTGACGTACAAAAGGAGATTGCTTTGCATGGTGAGAACTTCAGGACAAAGACATAGATCTAACAAGAGGAAAGTGATCAAAAGTGGTCACACGCATGACCACGCATGAGGTGTAGTCGTGGCACCTATAAATATACAACAGATCTGCTTAGTCTTCAGAAAGCTAGAGTGAAAAAACAAGGGCACATGGGGAGAAAAGAGACAAAAAATCCTAATTGAAGACTCAAAAGGACAAAAAGTAACAAAGACATGATGCAGACAGACAAAGCAATGACTGCACGTGTGAAACTGAAACTGAAAAAAAAAAACAGACTAGACTGAGAAGTAACAAATGGGCCCTTTAGTACTGAAGGAAAAAAAGAGTGAGAGGCCTCAGCTGGTGTGGGGGAGGAAAGAGGAGGGTGACAAGGAGAAACTGAAGCTGTGAGACAGAGGGGTGTGACTGGAAATGGGTGAGGAAGATGCAACTCAACTGTTTTAAGCTCCGGCGTTTATTGTGTCTGGGGCTGAATCTGGGTGTGATCCAATTTTTGCTGCAAAGTTCCTTCTCAGTACTGTTTCTGTGTGAATGTATGTGCATGTAGGCGTGTGTGCGCGTGTGTGTGTATCACTCACAACTGTCCTCCTCCTCAGTGATGGCGCTGACAACATAGCAGGCGTACACGAAGCCCAGGAGCTGTGAACACACACAGAAATGAGAGGTTACTCTCCATAGAGCTGACAGTTAGAAACCTGCATGATTCCCAAAGAAAGACAAACCAATATAGAACATAAAAAAAAAAACCTTCCAGTGGGGAAATGGTAAAACTCATAAAACTATAGCTTATTTATTGGTAATTCCAGGACTGTCCTGTATTTAACACCATAATCCAAATTTAGCTTCTTACCTCAAATTAATGCTGATTCCCATAAATTAGGACCAGTTTTTTATATAAAGCATTCGCACAGAATGATGCTGCCGACACCATGTTTCACCATCGCAGTGGTGTGCTGGGGATGATGTGCATGCCAGATAAAAGTTCAATTTGTGTCTCTTCGGACCAGAAAGCCTTCTGCTGCATGTTTGCTCTGCCTCCTCTCTGCTCTATGTGGCTTGTGAAAACATTTCAAGCACGACTTTTAAAAACTAATCTTGCAAACCTCTGGACTGAATAGTGTTTTGTAAGATGTTCAAATTTTGGTGTTTCATGTTTGTACATTAAAGTTCTCAAACAAACTTCTGAGGATTTTCATAGCCACTTCTCCTGCCTGGATGTAATTGTTGATACTGTGTATTATGTTAACAAAGCATTAAAATTATAAATTAATTTATAATAATTATATTAATTATAGACTATAAATTATAGTCTATTATTTTATGCAACACTTATGAATTATTTTCCCTTGACTTTGTTTTGAATTTCTTTGACTTGTACCGTATTTTCCGCACTATAAGGCGCACCACATTATAAGGCGCACCTTCAATGAATGGCCTATTTTAAAACTTTTTTCATATATAAGGCACACCGCATTATAAGGCGCATAGAATAGACGCTACAGTAGAGGATGGGGTTACGTTATGCATCCATTAGATGGAGCTGCGCTAAAGGGAATGTCAACAAAATAGTCATGTAGGTCAGTCAAACTTTATTAATAGATTACAAACCAGCGTTCTGAAAACTCCGTTCATTCCCAAAATGAACAGCTGTTGCTTCCTCCACTTCCGCACCATTGATTCGTTCATGTTAAATTCTCTCGCTGCTGCTCTATTCCCGTGTTCTACTGCGTGACTGGTCGCCTAGAGCTTAAACTCTGCGTCGTAAGCGTGTCTCATAATAGGAGCCATTTTAGGGTCTTTACACAAAACCCAGCGTGCACCGCTGGCTGCATCGGCGGCTGATTTCCCCCCGTTTCTTCTTCTACGGGGGAAAATGAAGTCGGCGTCTGCTTTTCCCCGTTTCTTCTTCTACGGGGGAAAATGAAGTCGGCATCTGCTTTCCTCCGTTTCTTCTTCTACGGGGAAAATGAAGTCGGCATCTGCTTTCCCCGTTTCTTCTACGGGGGAAAATGAAGTTGGCGGCTGCTTACAGTAGTTGCGAGACCTGTTGTGGTTCAATATTGGTCCATATATAAGGCGCACCGGATTATATGGCGCACTGTCGGCTTTTGAGAAAATTGAAGGTTTTTAGGTGAGCCTTATAGTGCGGAAAATACGGTAGTTGGAGTATTGATTAACTGTAACGACTATTATTATTATGGATGTGTCTGAGTGTTTCAGATAGAATAACCTAAAACTATCAACCATCCTTATATTAATATTAAAATATACATAAGATTTTGTTTTGGTGATTGGTGAAAAATTGGTGATTCTTACTTATTAGGTGAAGGCAATTGGTTCTACTGAATTTTGTTTTGGGATATCAGAATAAAAAATGTCACAACTGTGCTCTACTTTGTGTTGGTCTATCAAATTAAATCTCAATAAAATATATAGAAGTTTGTGATTGAAATGAGGAAAAAATGCACAAAAAAGTGTTAATATTTTTCCAGGGCACTATTGTAAAAACAGCTGACAAATATCAGTTATAGATCATATGAACATTTTCACATCTCTTATCACTGTTGGAGTAGGTATTGTTTTCTTTTGTGTCTAAATCGCCTTACATATAGAGACAGCTGTGGCTCAAGTGACTAAGAAATACAGCATTTTCATTTCCTAATTTAAGCTAATCATCAACATTCATGCAAAAATAAATAAATTGTCATTTATTTCATATTGATGCATGATGGCAGATTTGGACTAAAGCAATTCTGGTCTTATAACAAAGTCAGAAGTGAACTGAAACAGAAAAGCCAAAAAAAAAAAAGCCTTTCTGTCGGGGAAGGCAACAAATTTTACGAAGGTGTGGAAAAGAAACGAGCAAAACGTAAAATCCTTACAATACATAAAGCTCAGAGGGAGGGATAATTCTCCAGTGCCACTATATTCCAGAGCTGCAACCAACTCGGTGTGAACAGAAGGTGTTAAGTGCTCAGAGGAATTGCCAGAGTAAAGAAAGCTGAAAGACAATCTTCCCTGAATATAATTCTGGGGCTTTAGAGTGAAGACTGGGCCAAAAAACACACAAACGCCAGAAGACAGATACAGATTTTTTGGCAGATAAAATGGGTGTGAGCTTTGAAGGAGGACATGGGTGGGCCTGAGATAGTCAACTTTCTTCCAGACTCAATGTGAACTGACAAAAAATTTCCCAAACTATCAGACAAAAGAGAATATTTTTTGTAGAATTAATTAATCAGAATAGAAGAATCATTGGCAGATGATCTGACTGAGGCGGCACCTCTGAATGTGACATTGTTATTGGTATAAAATGTGTTGAAAGATCAACAGAATGACTCAGGATAGGTTAGCTATAGGTTTATTGATCATTAAAATTTTAAAGTGGCAAAAACTTTTAGTAAAATAATTGTAATTTGGCCAATTAGTTACATCTAAACTTAATGTTGGTTAACTAAAAAAGTTTGGTCAAGAGTAAAGTAGTCTCATAACCATCTTTTCAGTCAACATATTTTACCAACAAATAAAATAAACCATTGTCTTTGGTCATACATCCGTCATGAGAAAAATTTTTTTGAAAGGCAAAAATTAATGATAAACGGCAACTACTTAAGGCAGAGTACTATTTAAATCTAAGTATGGGAATATTAGTGTTAAAAAGTTATCATTAGGAAACAGAGATGCATCAGTCAGGCGTTAACTGGATAAAAACGTTTTTTTTTTTTTTTTTTCTTTAAAGTATGAGCTGCCAATTCAGATGTTGGTCGATTCTAATTTTCTTGCAAAGTACTTTAACATAAAGAATCTCATTTGTGTAAATTTTGTTTTAATTCAATAATTAAGTGTAACAAATATTGGACATAAAAGGGAACAAGTCTAAAGAATTTGTCAATCAATGAGTCAAAGATTGTATCTAACTTTTTTATGATGGTTTACTGATCCCCAGAAAAAAGTACTTTAAAGAACATATTGTTTGTTCATGTATTTACAGATTTTGAAAACTGTAAGTTTTTAGTTTTGCTGTATTTAATGAACAAGGAAATCATTAAAACCTTTCAGTATTTGACCTCAAGGTTAGCGATCAGAGCCAACTGGCAGAAGAAAACGGGAAACTTGTCAGTTTTGATCACTTACCGCTGCATCACTATTACAAAAAAACAAAACAAAGAATCACACAGAGAGAGCAATCCAGGCTTCATTGCAATCATAAAACTAATTTGTGCTCCAAAGTTTCTGAGGGTTGGCTGCCTCAGTCGCTGCACGTCTGCATAAACACACAAGAAAGCACAAAGCAGGAGGACTCATGTGTGGACAAACACACAGCCTTGAGAATAGCCCATGGCACCGGCAGATGGCCGCCATCAACTCTGAAGCAGACACATTGAGTCTCTCCACCAAACCATCCATCCATCATTTGGCACCGAGCCATGCCAATTAAAAGAGCGACAGGCACGCTGCCCTCCTCACAAACACAAACCAAGAAGGGGTTATAGCTGCACCTTATTATTCCCACTTATGTAAAACGTACAGAAGTTGAAACCTACTTAGAATGACAGGAACTCCTGTTTCAATCATTTGAATTTTGGTCTATATTAATTAATTTATTTATTTATTGAAGCTTAACTGATGTTTTATTTCTGAATGAAATACGTGTCATACCCAATAAATAAAAAGAAAACACAGAGAACAATTTGCACATCTTCTGCAGCTTCCCTCACAACCACATTTGCGCTCTCCAGTATATAATTGCTGGTCTCACCCCATCCATTACAGTGGTGGTGAAATGGAGGTGAATTAGCATATGTATAAAGCTAGTGTCAAACACAAGATGGTGTTAACAGCATGGGGCGTGCACGTTTAGTGTGCGTGTTCGTGTGGGGTTCCTCTGCAAGTGGCTGCTTGCATGGGTTTTTATTGAGCACACTTTTGTTTTGCCTGGGGTTGAGATAAACAATGTGCAGTTAAAAAATGCTTCAGCAACTTATTCATGTAATATAAACATACAGTGAAATAGAGGAGATAATAAAAGTCAACATTCTGTGTTTAATTAAGGTGTTGGGAACTACAAACCACCAAGTGGGCCTCACAGGGCCGTTTCTCTGCTGCTGCTCTGCATCTGTGATCTGCAATGTTCTTCCAAGGGCTGCTCTAATCTCAGCCAAAAGAGGTTTTAGAAAATCTGGCTGTTTGTGGTAGATTATACTGAAATAATTGCAACAAAATCTTGTCTTCAGAGAGGATTGATCTTGCAGTGTTAAAACTCCTGAATATTCCTCATCAAAGAGAAATTTGTGTCACAAAGAGCTGCCCAGTTGCTGTCAGCATGTGACTTGTTTAAATAGACATAAGGCGTCATTATGGGCTCCAGAAAGAGGTTGAGTGCTTTATGTTGGACACCGTATGTATCTGTGTAAGACAGTTATCTTTGAAAGAAAGGAAGGAAGTTTTGAGATACAACTAGTCAAAGCTTCTCATTGGACTGCTGTGTTGTTAACTTTGTCACAATACTTAGCTAGAATTTAGAGTTCTATTGAAACTATTCTTTAAAAAACCAGCAACAACTTTACTGAATTTTATTGCTGTTACAGGGGACTTTTGGAGACTAAAACATGACTATTCTGCTAGATTTCTTTCTTAGATGAAAATACTAAAAGAGCCACTGCTTCCATAAAAGTATATTTTTCTACGACATAGAAAGTTGTCCTGGACCACTGCTTCTCTGTTTTTGGGTTTTTCATTTGTCTGCTCTGTCCTATTTAATCCACAGTCGCTCATAGCAAATGGCGGCTTACACTCAGCCTGGCTCTGCTGGAGGGGTCTTCCTATTAAAACATTCCTCTCCACTGTTGCTTTCTGTGGAAGAAGGACTCCTGCAAAGACGGTGACTCAATGAAACTGGCTAAACAACAAAACTTTTAAAAACACTGTTGGCCTTCTGGTCAGACACACAATCCTTCAGGCCCACAAACTGTGGTGTATTTGTCATGTAACATTAGTCTAGGTGATTATTGAGGCCTCCACTTGTGACTTTTGGAGTGTCTGTCAAAGTAAATCAGGCTGAATTATATTAAACGTGCGAGAAAAATAAAAGAACATGATATTCACAGTGCGAGCCCGTTTTATCCAGATGACTGTGGGTTGAAGCCAAGGAGGTGTATGATGGGGGTCCTGAGAGTTTTTTTTTTTGCTTACTGAAATGGAAAAACAGGAGTCTCTTCAGTTTGAAGGAATCCCACAGAACCTGAGGGATCAGAACCTGACCAAGACTGAAGCTTGGTCGCCTTCAGTCTCTCCAGCTACCTCTACACCTAAACAGACGTTGCTCCTTTTGTCCCAGAGACAAGAATAGCATTGGCATCTTCCTTTGAAGGCAACAATGAAGCAACAGCAGGATTTGTTCTCCAGAAGAGAGATGAAGCATCAGAGGTGTGACACGGACAAGGTCTGTTTGACTGGGGTGTGGAGAGGATGCTGCGCTTGCTCCTGACTGAACCTGCTGTTCAGTTTATTGGCTTTATCCAGACATCTGTCTCTCTGATCCTCCTTCTTGAAATCTGTGATGTTCTTCATCCCTGATTATAAATCTCTCTGGGATTTATAATTTATAAACAACTATAACCAAAAAAAAAGCTCTATTCTTAGTTATCTCTTAAATAATGTAAGAACTGATCTTGCTTTAATCTCCTCAACACAATCTCATGTTTTTTTGTCAAGAGCTGGGTGTAATACACTCATAGCCTTTACCATTTATAGAAATGTATATTTTTGTATCAGAAGCTGATTTGAATATTTTAGAGCTGCAAGATGAGATCACCTTCTCTGCTTGGGACCAACAGGAACACAAATAAATATACCATTTACTAAAGCACAGCAAAGATTCAAGAGCACAAAACAAAATGCCAAAACAAGAATACCAGGGCTTTTTTGAAGCTCTAAATCACCATAGTATCTTAATCCCAAATGTTCCAAAACTCTACTATCTGTTCTTTTAATGAGGGAAAACTTCCCTGAGTACCAGTGTGCCTGAAAAAGCTCAGCTATAAGAAACCCTTCTCCATCTCTCATTCGTCCATTTATGACTGCTGACAGCTTGCTAGTTAGTGTCATCCACACAGAGCTAACAAGATCAGAGGAGTGTCCATTAGGTGGTATACTGCCATAGGGCGAAGCTAATACAGGTCACTGTTCTCAACAACAAGTGACAAGTCCACAGGCTGATTGCTTGGTAAGAGTCCGCGAAAGCGAATAATTAAACTGGTGTCTCATCGTCTCTCTCAAACAAAAATACACGTTTTCATCAGCTTCTATCGCTGATGTACCGTACTCCTTTCACAGTGGGAGCACAGAGATCATTTTAGAAATTAATGTCATATTAATTAAGCTCATAAAACCTTTTCATGTCCCCCGTGACTCTCTGTAACACTGAAGCCAAATCATTTTACTGCCAATCAGTTACTTTTTTCTCTTGCTCTCTGCAGCTCCTCCTGTTTTATTAACAGAGGCGTTTCTTTGACCCCACGACCCATTAATCCTCCCTGTTATCTTTCTATTCAGCTGTTTCTGCTTCCTGATCTTACTTGGCGAAACACTATAAGCACAACTCTCTTTCCTGGTCTTACAGAATTTTATAATGGCAATTTTATGAAAATGAGAGAAAAAAACCCTTTAAGAAATCACTTTTTGTTTCTCTGCTTTTGCAAAAATGTCTGAGCAAAGGAAAATCTAATGCAAGATTAAAATTACATTAGCTTCTTCTGTGTTTCTGCCTTCAGAAAGGAAAATGAAGTCTGTAGCGTTGTCTTTGTGAGGGAGTGGGAATTGAACCAGCTGCTGAGTGAGGAAAAAAAAAGGTTACATGTATTTGCATAGGCTAATGAAGATCAGGCTCACAGCGACAGCGCCGGTCCAAAAAGATATATAACTACCTTTAAAAACCCACATTCAGTAAAAAGTGTTAATCCATTGGGTGTGTCACTACCTTATGATCATTTATGTTAGCTTTAAATATTTAATTTCATTAGTAAAGGATTAAAAACATCTGATTGAAGTCCAAATGACTATTATCTGCTGTGTTAACTTGATAATAATTTCAGCATTATGTCTGTGAGCGTTTGTTATATGGCCAACAGTAAGTGTCAAAAATGTGAGTCGAGCTACAAGCTAATTACTGCACTATTGATCGGGGCTCTGGTGTCAGAAGAGAACTCTGCATGTAATGTAATGAAAGAAATTTGCAGATAAAACACATCACATTTCAGAGCAGAGGAATGGCCCTTTACAGAGAGGGGTGGTGCAGATGGCCTGTAGGTTAATTACACAAGACTTTCCTGCCTGAAAATAAGGCAGCAAGCGTCTATAGAAAATTAGAAGTGTGTGCTTGTGTCTGGGCAGCTGCATGTTTAATGACAACCCTTGATGAGGTAGGGACTGCAGAGACCACATCCACCTGTTCTCCTCATCCTCCTCCCAAATCAAAGCAGGCTCACACACAAGCTACAGAGAGTCATGTATGTTGAGGGTTTTGGTATTAATTAGCATTTCCCACATTAGATAAAGTGCAACTGGCATACAAATTCTGATTAAAAAAAGCACAACTACGACTTGGTAAAAATAAGCTTTGATAAAAAGACAAGGGGAAATTAAAGCTCCCTGTTCTTAAAACCTACGAGGCTGAATGAGAAGCAACAAACTCAAGATGCACTTCTTGTCTTGGAGGCTGCTTGTTTTATAACTTTATGGTTCCCTTTCTATTCTGATTGCTCTCTGGTTTCTCTCAGAGGTTTAAGAAATTACAAATATTAAAACTAAACTAATCTGAGCCAAAACAGATAAACAAATACAGGACCAATCCAGGTCACTATCAGCATCTTTTGATACTGAAATCGTTCTTGGATCAGTTATCAGATGGAGACCGACACTGTGTCCACTGGTTCCAATTCATGTTAGCTGCTGCAACTAACATGAATTGGACCAGAAATTTAGGGGAGGACTGGATTTTATTAGTGAAAATTCTGCCAAAAATATTGGGGAAAAAAAGGCTAAAAAATGAGTTAGCAGAAGGAGGGCTAAACGGGTTGCAGAAAAGTATTTCATTCCATTCAGCTGTCAATAATAATTACCACAATATGTAGAATCTGGAAGTGTTTTGGAAGTCACGGACAGAAGGATCTGGAAAATACATAAATAAACTGTTACAGTTACTGATAATTTGTGTGACACCTTGTTTAAGCTAAGGTATAACGAACGAAGGCAGCAGAGAATTCAAAGCAATGTCCAATCTAATACCAGCACGTTATACCTAATGAAGTGACCATGAGTCTACACCATAATCAAAAATGACTCTAAATGATCAGGTAGAAGTTTCTGCATATAAACTATACTGACAGATGTTTAAATTCAGATATAAGATCTAAATCTCAAAGAAATTGCATCAGACCATCTCTAAATAAATTATTTTGGTCAAGAAAATTCTTGAAATATAACGTTAGTTCTCTGTATTAGGAACCGTGTCTCAATCTCTGTGCTTCTGCAAACAGCCCAAATAATTTTTTACGGCTGCATCCTTATTTCCTCCATCACTGGATCTGGGAATCCTTTGAAGTAGATGCTGTAAAATGTAAGCATAAATGCTGAAATGTTATAGTTGTGCTTTATTCTTCTATAGTACTAGAGGCGAATGACTAGTTCCTGACAGATGCTGGGTGAAAATTATTTTTCTTTTTCAAAATAGGAACATCAAAGATCAACATAGATGGCTCACAATGCAGTGATGTTGGTTCCTCAGCACGAACGCTCCAAAACAACAGGGACTAATGGACTCATCAAAGGGAGAACCCTGACCTCTGAAACGGATGATAAGATGGGTGGGGTGATCATGCTGTTTTCATGCTGCTGAACCACAGTGACCACAAAATGCACAGTGACCCTTTCACACTCTGTGATTAACCAATGGGGCATTCCCCCCCAACAGCAGAAGACACATAACAGAGAGCTACTTAAACTGAGAAATACAGTAAAAGTGAGAGCGAACTAGTTAAAAAAAGAACTGAACTGTCACTTTTGTTAGTTGAGTGGGTGGAAATTCGACAGGGATGACGGGGTCAAAAAGACTGGGATGCAGAGAGGAAAGAGGAGACAGGAAGACACTGAGCAGAGAGATTGTGATGAGGGGAGAAAAAAACATGCAAACAGAGGAAATGAGTAATGGAATGAGAGAGTGATGGAGGCTGTCGTTTTTTGTTTTTTTTTTCCTTAACTTTCAGCCAATGCAGGTTTTTCAGGAAATAGAACTGCTGCAGTATAAAGCACAGCCTCTGGCAGCTACACCCAGAGTTAAATGATACAATAATCTAAATGTATTAGAGCACCTTCTCCAACTGCTTGCTGGGAAAAACAAGCAGCCCTGACAACTCTCGCGCATGTTTCCCTGCTCCCATCAGTGTCTCTGAGTAATGTCTACAGATGTAAGCTGAATCTCATCTCTTGCACTGCTTCTGTTCCTTCCCTCAAACTGTCCTTCCCTCCATCTCATTGGAAATGTTACCTCACACTCAGCTGTTTTACTTAGCTTTGAAGAAGAGAAAACCATGATTGGAGGAAGGTTGATTTTGTGTGTGTGGGTGTGTGTGTGTGTTTGGATTCAGTAAAAGCAACAAAGAATAAAAGCAGTGATGGAGGAAAATATTCCCTTCTGTGATAAATAATTCAGTATCTAAGTTAGAAAACGATGCTTCTACTTCATGCTCATCCTTCTAGATTATGAAGTTACTTTGCCTGAGCGTTGCCCGCGGCACGGCAAAGCAACAAAACAGTTCTGAATTCAAGTCTTCACGTAGGAATCTCTTTCTTCTGGATTGCAAACCTGGGGTAGACGGATGAGAAAACTCCCACCATTACTGGCTAACGTATTCACATTTTTCAGCCTAATGAAACATACTCCTTGGAGTCCAAACTAAATATTTTATGGCCTTTCCATGTGACCTTGAAAAATCTAAAGGAACAACTCCCTTTTTCTTCAGAATCTTATCCTAATATGCTCTGTTGTGACTTTCTGATATCTTCTCTTATTCCATAGGCACAAAACAACCATGTAGTTCACTTAAAAATAAAATGTATAATATTTGCATACTCTACAGAGCTGAGACCTGTGACTTTTCATCGTCTGCATCAGTTCCCGAGGTCCCCCAGGTTCCACTGCAGTCAAATGCACGAACATTTGTATGTTAACTAAACGTAGATCTGTATCGCCCAGGCAAAGAGAAGATAAAGCAGGCGCAAAACAGAGGAGCAACACAGCGCTTTAAAGGCAACAGGAAGGCTATGTGGCAGCATCTTGTGATGGTGCTGCAAACAAACAGCTGTTGTGACTGGATGATTCTGACACCCTTCAAAGAACAGTGTGGTGTGAAGGTGAATCAAACCAAATCAAGATATGATATTTTTCAGCAATTGCCACCCAATCAAATCAAGTCTCCTGACCTGCTGTTGTGTGATCTACCAAGAAAGGGCGCATTAGCTGTTTGAGACAGAAGTAAAAAAAAAAAAGAGAGAGAGAAACATTTTCCATCTATAAAACACACAGGCTGCGTTTGGTTGTAGCCGATGTTCTAAAGCATTAATCCCTTTTTAAACCTGTTTGACTGTCTAACAGATTGACTATCCAATACTGGAGTCCAGTCTCTGCACACCTCAGTGTGTGTCAAAGGTACCAAATGACCTGCATTGACTGGCAAGAGGTATCAAGGTGTTCCCTATGTGCTTTGGGACTAATGTTCCTCAGTGAGAGTTGTAGTCCACAGATGGAGAAAAAACAACACATTTATGCTGATAATGATCAGCTAACTCAACATGCTTTAGTAAGAAGGACTAAACTGTCATGAGCACAACTGATATAAAGTAAGATTTTTTTAAGAAGAAATCTTAATTGAAAAAACAGATAAACGTATGACTTTAGTAAAAAGCACTATATATATCTAGCAGAGTTCTGAAAGGCTTCACGTTTGAATTCCTGACGTCTCTCCACCGATTAATTGTCTGCCAGAGTAGTTCACATGTTTTGACTATGACATAAGCAAAAATGAAAGCCTAACTTTTTACCAAGCCTTATTGTGCACCCCCATGCACAGCATCATGGAGTTTTGATGCATTGTTTACACTCTCTGCTGTTTTCTGTTTGTTTGATGCTTTATTTATGTAACGGAGCTATTTTGCCAACCAGACGGATTCAGAGAGTAAAGCAGGGGCTTGTTACATCATGCTGCCATGGATCTATAAAGGATATCAATTTACAATCAATTTCCCAGCTATTCAGTCGTAAAGATAGCAGACTTCTTTTGTCTGACAATCTGCTGGTGATTTATTGGAGCGTTTGATTTGTTGTAGGCATTGTAACTTGGATTTGGGAATGATCTCACATTCATCAGTTGAGCTAAATCCATTATTGAGCTTTCCTAATTGTTGTGATGCTAACTGCTATAAGCAAAATCACTTAACAACAATGTATTTTAGAATTCACATAGTGGAAACTGGGAAATCTGATTTCTGAGAACAAACAGAATGTATTATTTGTTTTTCAGTCTGACAAAAAAAGACAAACTAAAACCTTAATGATTAATTTAACATATTAAATATACTTTATATTTGACTTGTTTAGGAAATTGGCAAACCAGAAAAATAACACTACATACACACTGAAGGACTACAGTCTCAATTTGCCTGCTCTTCCCAGTATGAGCCCTCCTCAAGTTTGAGGTGATTGCTTGGCTCAACAATAACCTGTGAGTCACCAGCTAAATGGTGCAGCCATCCCCTCAGAAACAAAGCTTTTAGTCCAAGAGTGGGAACAAACAAGTTCAAAGCCAGTAAGCTAAACAGTTAATGAGGCTTTTTTTTCATAGGGATGATGGAATGAAGATACAATTCAGTGATTTTTATTATTTGGTGCCTCTCCCAGTAGACCTTCCCAGTGCTCTCTAAAGCTTAAATTATACCAAGATTGCATGGGAAGAGTAAAAACCAACTTCACACCAAAACCAGCTGATGTCTGTCTTTTTTTTTGCCATCTTGTGCAGTTATATGGCAGATACATTTACATCTCTGTCTCTAAAACTAAAGCAATCTGAGTTCTGCTAACTGAAAGTGCTTTGGCACCAAAAGAATGGGTCTAATTGTACATACAGTACATGCACATGGGTGTGTGCAGATAAAAATGTTGGCAGGATGAGAGCTTCTGTTGTATTGACAGTGGGATGTAAATCGAGGACAATAACAGCCTTTCTATTGTTGGTAAAAACCTGCTAGCTGTTGGCAGGTCTGAGCGTGAGCCAGACATAACAACTGTTCACTTTCCCATTTACTGACCAGAGCACAGGAAGGAAGGCTGGTGCTCTGACCAGAGAAGTTTTAAAGGTTTGTGTCCTTTCCAAAGAACTTGTTGGAAAATCATCCCCACCCTTTCTATTATGTTCACCTGTTATGCTCATAAATCCATCTGCATGTGACACGATCCAATAACACGGAGCCATGTCCTTGGTGTACTCCCATGAGTGTTTGTGCTGTTCTGTAGGGCTACTGTACTCACAGCAACAAAGATCTGCACGCTGCTATGCATGACCTCGATGTACTGGTAGTCCATGAAGCAGCCCATGACAGAGATGTAGGAGTGGCTCTCTGTGGTGCGGACTCCGGGGGCCTGTGGCATCTCTCTCCTCACACAGCCGGGACCGTGCTCGCTCCACCAGGAGTGATGAGCTGATATGTTAAATGTCAGCAGATCGCTCTCCTAGAAGAAAAGAAACACATTAACCTTTTTGTGTGGTTTCTATTATTTATGAGGCATATTCACATCATCTTTATCTAGAATGCACGCCAAGTTGTTCATGAAGGGATGTTAAGTGTATGACCATTAAAAAAGTTTGTGATCATGCAAGACAAGTCTAAGCAATTGCATATATTTACCTAATTATTACACTTTATTTAATTTATCAGTTGACATTCAAGGTCCTAATTGCCTTGACATACACGGCAGATTCCAGTTATTTACATACACGTCATAAACTTTTGTTTTCTCTGTCGGACATTAATTCAGACTAAAGTTTTTCTGTATTAGTTCGGTTAGGATAGCTAATACTTCTATTTGCTAAATGGCAGAAAAAAACTAAATTATTTTAGTACTTTCTACAAATTTATAACTTTACATACACCAAGATTCCCAAGGACACAACAGCAAAGATGGGTGGAGCGGGGATCAAACCAGCAATCCGCCAATTGCAGGGCAAAGTCCTACCACCGTTGCCACCATCGTCTCATTATACTTTGCACTTCTGCCACTGATTTGTATACCTAAGCTGTAACAAGGAAAGCTTAGCCAGGAGCAGAGCTGCACAATTTATTAAGCTGCAGTATCATGGTGCATGATAACAAAACAGCAAAGGATTGTTTGGATCTAATAATTGTTAGGCCATTATATTTCAAATTCTCTGCATGAAAAATGAAATATACACACAATGGTGTAAACTCTTCATTGTCTTTACACCAAAAGTCTACTATAGGGTATTGTGACATTAGAATATAATACAGGCCCATGAATTGAACTTATATTCATTCCTTATTGAATGAGAGGTAGCTAGCGGTGGTTATTGATACGGCCCAATATGTGCTGTTGCCCAGGGTGGCATAGGAGAACCCAATTATCCATATTATAAAATACAAAATATCTATCAGTTGTGACCTGAGCAAGTTTTCACTTGTGTTTATGCATGTACAACGAGTAGGGAACAGAGACCCCTGTGTGGACTGTGGGTTACTTTCTGTGAGACCGCAATGCATCCCATTTCAGAATGTCAAATAATTTTATGTATTTTAATGGGTAGACGGGATGGCTGAAGGAGCAGGCCCCCCAAAGGGTGCCATTAATGTGAGAACCACAGCTCTTAATGTGAATAGAGAACTACTTAGACCTTTGCCCCAAAAAGAGAAATAAAAAAGAGCAGTACAGTTAGACAAGTAACTGTGACAAGTAATTAAAAATATAAATAGTTAATATATATAGTTAATAAAATTAATGGGATATGACATGCTCTGAACAGACCAGTTGTGTACGATTGAGGTTTAATAAGTAATGTGGCTACGACACAAATGTGATACAAGTATTAGGGCCAGCTTTTTAAACATATTAGTTCCCCTTGTACACAATGGTGAGATTCATTTTGAAGAAGCCACATGAGCCCATGTGCACAGACCGTCAGAAACTGATGCTGATCAATATCCCAATACAGCAATCTAAACCCACATCTGCTCCTCAGTGACAAGACATGCATTATTAAAAGAACAGAGGTCTGTCAAGAATCAGCCCTGATTCCTATCGGCCCACAAATAGGCATCAACAGTATACTAAATGATAAAGGTTGAAACAACTTTCAAAAATGGCTCTGAGCAAGAAGTTAAAAAATGAAATCTAACATTTGTCAAGTGTGATACCACATATTCTCCTCTTTCTGTTAATGACCTATCATCATTCTTTGTCTTTTACTTGCTTCCTTTTGCCCTTTGGTCATTTGTCTCTCCGTCACAATCTACAAGGACGACTTAAGGTCAGAGTAGCCCAGAGAGGCCTAATGACTTGACAGATATCATTGATTGATACTGTGAGGCTGGGAAATCATCTCTATGGAAGGTACACTCATGAGTGCAGTGCATCAGCAGTCGATATTGAGAAGGGTTTTGGCAACTCACTGCCAGGAGTGGCAGCACTCGCCTCCGCCCACAAGCGCAAATCAATTCTTCAATATCATAGACTCAAGGTGAGTCTGGTAAACTAATTATTTTAAATTCATTCATATTTCAAGAAGTTGCTAAAGATATCACCACTTAAATATTTGTTTCCAACTCTGAACATCTAATGACAAGGAATTATATTTACAAAGTTGTTTGGTGTAAAGATATAATAAATCGAGTTCTGTTTCATTGCAGGGAGAAGAAACCACCTGTGGACCTAAATGGATGTTAAAGTCTCATCTGATTCTGCCTACAGCTTCAAATGTAATTACATTTCATAAATAACTTACTTAACTATGCTGTTCCTAAAAAAGGGCGAGTGAAGCCGGAGGTTGTTTCAGACTAAATCTAATGACATTTGCAGTCGTTCCTAAGGAGGATTAGGAAGCGCCTAAATTTAATATAAGCAGGTTATAGCCTTACAAAAACTAGAAATGTGACACAAAACTATTGATCAGAGTATGTCTAATGTGCATCATTGTATCATACTTGTATGCAATATACTGGGTTATTTTATACTTAGCTTAACAGTATTATAAGTAGGCTCTATAACTAAAGTTGTAAACAACAAACTATCTAAAATACAGAAGAAAATGAGAGAACTGGGTGCTTAGCTAAATGCATCCACATTTTTTCTCTGTAGAGAAGAAAAAGAAAGAAAAAAGAATTATACAGATTATTTTTATGCAGAGTTTTTGGAATATATACCATTATGAAAACAAGCAGTAAGGTTAAAGCATCCTTTTCCAAGAATCAGTATAAAAAAACAGTAGTGACGGCTGCGGTCAAATTAGTTTTATATACAATGACTACAAGAGGTCGATGGATGGAGCCTGTTTAAATCAAAGGTGTGTGTGGAGCAGCAAGGTTCTATTTGTCTTGCACTGTGGGGGAAGGTATAAGAGATCAATAGGAGGTGACAGCGAATGTGGCATATGACTCTGTGACAACCTGTCCCCCAACTCTGCAGGCCGGGCCAGCACACAAAGCTCACACACACACACAGGTACATACACCGCCTCTGGTCTCTTCTGTCAACATCAGTCAAGGTGATCCAGAAAGAATTAGCTCACTTGTTTTGTGATATAATGTGTTGGGGGATCCTCTCCTAAGGACTGTCAAGTGTCGAGTTTGATTTTTCTACGCGGATGGGCTGTGTGCCTTGGTGTGTGCGTGTGTGTGTGTTTGCGTGGTGGTGCACTCCATTAGCCAGCTTTCCTCCTGGCCACCATATGCAGAGCTCTGAGCCCAAGCTGGCTCCATCTGTCGGGTTAATGCTCAGTCTTGGCCCCAAGCAGCTGGCCCCTACAAGCATCATTATTCTAGTAGGAACACACACATACACACCCCCCCATAGATATGAGTGGAGAAAGACAGACAGACACACTCGATGAAGCCAAGGATCATCACGCAATGACAAACTCCACGTAACCCGGGAAGGTGTTTCTGAAACTCATTTTGGCTGTCTGAGCAGGTGTCAGATGAATGTTGCCAACATGAATTTATTATTCTCAGTGGTCAGCAGGTTGTTGGGTGAGATACTCATCAGTGTGAAGGACAGGAGAGGAGTAGTGAACAGAATGACTAAGGAAAAAAAGAAGGAGGGAAACCGAATAAAATTAGCCACTTGCCTATATCTGAGTATGTAGTATTTTGCTCATCAAAAGTATTTATGCTCCCTTAACGTTTTACACATTTACTCACAATAAAACTAAATATTTAATGCTTTTTATTGAAACTTAATTTAATAGGCCAATTCCTACCCCTTGAATCAATACTTTGTAGAATCATCATTTGCCACAACTTCTGCTGCACGTCTTTTGAGTTATATATCCACCAGCTGAGCACATGTGGAGGCCCACATCTTATTATCTAAATCATCCAAGTTTAGTTATTTTGAGTTTGTCTGTAGAGATAAGTTTTCAAGTCTTGCCACAGATTCTCAAGTGGATTTATGTCAGGACTTTGACTAGGCAATTCAAACATATAAGTTTTGATATAAACCGTTTCATTGTAGCTCTAGATACATGTCATATGTTTCAGTTTATTTTTATGTATAAAAATATTGTGTCTGTCTTTAACAAAAACAAAAAAATGAAATAGATTTAAGTTTGTAGTTTTAACAGGACAAAAACGTCAAAATACTTTTGCATTGTATGTGCAATTAACAGTGTGTTAAGAGAGCTTTGGAGACAGGATATTTGTTTCTAGTTAAATGTTCCTCCATTATAAATCTAGTAGGGGGTATATGTATCCCATCCTCCAATCTGGAACAAAACACACCAGAAAACATAAAAGAAGCAGAGATATTTCATTTCTGGCTGCTCCATAATTTCCAAAGTAATTTATTGTCTGCTGTTTGGACTCCTAAGACTTACTGGTGTCACACTTTCATTATGCTGTACACTGCATATAATTGTGTTTGCTTTGACTGCACTTATACTCATGGTCATTCCTTCAGGCATAATGGAAGCTAAAAAAACTCTGTGGCAGAGAATCGTATTTAATTATAACTACGGTTTATATTCAGTGAGAATAAATCTGAATTATATCTCAGCTTGTTTTTGGAAGTGAAACTTTATTTTTGCCTTGAAGCAATCGAACAAATAACTACTGTGTCATAAAGTCAGGGTTATTCTGAGTATTTTCCAAGAAAAAAAATCCTGTTACTTTGGCTTTTTTCCTTTTTTAAAAGTAAATTCACAGGAACTTCTCCTTCGACAGCAATGTTGTTTAATCCTCGTCTCCAAGCCTCTTGCAGAAGCTGTTTATAGTAACAACCATCAGTGGATATATTTTTATTAGAAACTTTGTAGTTCAAGGCTTGATAAAACTTTCAGGAAGGTGTGCTTACTTAATCTGATTCTTAAAAAGATATTTGCGCTTATCTTTTCAACACATTCTGACTGCAAAGTTGTGGTGATATGATGACCTAGATCACTTTGCTTAATTTTAAGCAAAGTCAGAGGTTTAAAAAGTCTCTGCTGAAAGCTAAATTGAGGGTGTGGTTTTTGCACAATCAAGAATTTGTTTCTTAAGAATAACAGATGATTTGTAAAGCTTAAGACATTGTCTGTAGGAATTATTATTTAATGCTGGTTAATAACAAGCAAAAATTAAATAAGTTGTGGCTTTTCAAAGTGATTTGCAAAGTTGTGAAATCATTAATGAAATTGTTCATTAATGTTTAAATGTGTTTCTTTTTCAGCAGATCAGAATTTCAGTTCGGAAATATCAGAATTTGTGTAAGACTGAGGCCTAAAAGCTTTAGTCAAAGCTCTTCAAAATAGCGAGATACATCATGCTTACCCCACTGCCCCTCATCCCCACTCACTGAGCTTGCAGTCATGATGTCAAGGAAACAGACACACAGTACAGATTGCACCAAGAGGACCTATTCATGACCTAATATGATGAGATAAAAGCCTTACAGAAATGTTAGAAATCTCACCTTTGACAGACCTCCAACGTCCAGATAAAAGCAGATAATGAAGACGTTCCAGGCTACCCAAAGTGCGGCCCAAACAGTGTACTGCAGAAGAGACGCAACAATTAGTTGACAGCACATTTAGCAGAAGCAGTAGACAGAAACTAAGTGAACCTAAACCAAAATGACATGTTGAATCAATTAGGTTCTTAACAAAAGGTGGAGGAGAGAATCCATCCAAAGCAACATGTTATATAGTTAAATCTCTATCAAAATCATTATTATAAAAATTTGAGACCACAATAAGTCATTTAAAAACTTTCTACACAAGTGAAATGCAAAAAAAGTGTAATGTAGTGATAAAATCAAAGAGTAGACATCTGTAGCAGCAGAGATTAAAATACCTTATTTCAAGTTGATCAGATGTACAGTTCATGTTGGTTGTAAACCCCCCATAAGACTGAATGCTCAAATTAAATAAAAAATATAAATTAGTTTTAATTTAATGGAGTTAACACTTTTAAAAGCAGATTATTCTATCTTTCTTCACATGTCTTCTCATAATAGTTTATTTTCTAGTTCAACTTAAAAGGATATACTGTATGTCTAATCAAAGGTGGAAAATGTTTCAAAATAATTTATTATGGTTCTATTTTTTGACATCACAAAAAGAACAGTTTTTCAGAGGCACCTGTGCACATTTGGGACCTAATGTATACAGACAGAAACCTGCCATTTGCATATACATGACCTGACTTTTCTGATGTTGCCAGTAAGTTTAGCCATTCTGTGTCAATCCTGTGGGAGTTGTGGCTTTTTAAACTGCTGAGGCCAACTGAAGTTCACGACTCAACCATTTAGAAAATTGTACAGTCAGACAGCCAAGTGCTGACAGATACAGAGTGGTACTGGGTGGTATTCACTGACAGAGTCGTCAGAGGCAAGGTTGTGAAATCCTCTGACTCATGATGAAATATGTACTTAAAGTGTCAAAGTGAGAGCAAAGGACAAAGCTGCAGCACCATAAAAACATGCGTGTTGATTCACAAAGCCCCTTAGCTCAAGTTCTCCCATTTTCCACTTGACATGAGAGAAAAGCTTCGACTTTCCCTCCTTCCGCTCCTCCTTTCACCTCATGCTTCCTCTGATTCTGCAGTTTATCCGGTGCAGCTTCACTGTACGCTTCTTTATCTTTCCTGCCTCTCTTTATTTACTCTCCTCTCCCTTGTTCCAATATTTTCCTGTTATTAGAATCGCCATCTGTGCTCAAAATATGCGTTTAATGCCTATTATAAATAGAAAAGTGTCAAATAAAAGTAAAAGCTCTTTCCTAATAATTCACAGTATATCCTAAACACTCCTGTGCCTTTTTTTTTTTTTTTAAGAATGACCTTTTCTGATTAGGAACTCAAAGCAAAGTTTAAATCAGATTAACTCCTGAGTCCCCCAACCAAGGTTTCGCCTGCTTTAATTAGCCCAAACTACCAGGGGATTACAGTCACTTAATAGCATTTCACAATCCACAAAACATTTCACCACAGTCTGCAGTTTCACAGGAAAGTGACAAAACCTACAGAACTCTGTGCACACAGACTGAGAGCTTAGTACTAACGCAGCACTGTTTGAAAAACACAAAGAAAAACATGAATAAAAAACATCAGGAAAACACTCAGGCCACTTGTTATGTGCACTTGTTCAACTGCTGTTTAAACACAAATATTGAAAAAGCCGATTACAATGGCAGCGGCTTCTTTTATTAAGGAATCGCGACATGATGAATTTGACTGAAATTCAAGTTGAGCCTCAAAATGTGGAAGACAACATTCTGACACGATTGTTGATGCCAAACTGAACTAGTACTTCTGGAACAGTTGGTCTACTGAACTTGACCATTTCAAAGGTTTATATTGTGGTCAGAAAAAGAGATAATGTCCAGGAAGTGGCAGTTGTGTAGAGGAAAATGCCTTGTTGGTGTCAGAGAGCTGACATCAACAACCGGGTGCCACTCCTGTCGGCGAAAAACAGGAAACTGAGCCTCCCTTTCGGACAAGATCATGAAAACAGTTTGGGAAAAATGTTGCCTGTTCCCTTGATTTCAACTGCAACATTCAAATGGTAACAGCAAAATTTGGCATAAACAACAGGAAGACCCCAATCTATTCTGCCTTGTATTATCAAGTCAGGCTGGTGGTTGTGTAATGAGGTGGGGAATATTTCTTGGCACACTTTGAGCTCCCTACCAGCTAACCATTATTTAAATGCCACAGCGAGTATTGCTGCTGAGCATGTTCATCCCTTCATGACCATAACAATGTTCTGTTCCATATCATAGTTAGTCACAGATTGGTTTCTTGAACATGAGTGAGTGTCATGGCCTCCAAATTTCCCAAATTTAAATCTAATTGGCATAAATCTTTAGATGACAAATCTGCATGATGCAATCATGTCAATATAACTGAATTAACATCTAGCTGCATGTAAAGAAGCCAATAAATGTACAAACCAAAAAAAAACAACATGCACCCCTTTTTGATTATTAATCTTTTTTTGTCGCTTTTACAAATCGATCAAGATTTTTTTTTCAAATTGGCTTTTATGACAAAAATAGTTACAAAACTAAAACCTTTAACGTCAAAGTGAAAACTGATTTCTACAAAATAAATAAAAATATTTAATATAGAATATGTGATTGCATAAATATCCACATTCTTCAAGTCAGTATTTAGTATGGCTGTAACACAGCATGGACTCCGTGTGGACAGGTCTCAGTCAGGCATGCATATCCGAACACTGCAGCTTAACTCCATTCTTTCTTTGCTAAAACTGTTCAAGCTCCGTTAGACTGCGTGGGGATTGGCTCTAAACAGCCCTTTCTAACTCCTGCCACAAATTTCCTGTCAGATTGATATCTGGGCTTAGAATAGGCCACTACAAAACATCCACCTTGTTGTCTTCAAACCATTTCTGTGTAGCTTTAGCTGGATGTTTTATGTCAAAAATAAATGTTCTCTGAAGACGTAATTCTCTTGTACATGAAAACAAAATGTTCCCCAGTAATTCTACATTTTTACTGCTTTGATTTTGCTTCCTAACTTGAAAAGCTTTGCAGGGCATGCTGCTGAGAAGTATCTCCACAGCATGATGCTGCCACCACCGTACGTCACAGGACATACAGAACTTTCTTCCACTTGACCATGGAGTCTCCCAGACATATTCCACATATTCCTTCTGTTTATTGATGATGTATTTAACTGAACTCCAGGGGATGTTTAGAACCATAAAGATTTTTATGTATTTATCCCCTGGCTTACACTTCTCAATAACCTTTTCTCTGATTTTCTTGGAGTGTTCTTCTGTTTTAATGGTGTAATTGGAGCCAGGAATACTGAATAAGGTCAATTCACTGAATAACCAGTGAATTGACCTTCCAGACACAGGTGTTGAATCTGCTGCACACTGATTTCAATGGGGTGAATATTTAGCAATCTGTCTTTACTTTGAAATTAAGAGGTTTATTGGCCATTTATTTTATTAATCAGGAGTGATTTGAAAGATTAAAATGGTAAACTTCTTTTATTAGGCACTGTAGGGTTCCAGTTTGCTTTACTCACCACAACAATGTATCGTGGCCGGTACTGGATGGTTCCAAAGAGGCCCAAGATTACAATGATGATATGGAAAAAGTTTGCAAGAATGGGAGCCCATTGGTAGCCAAGGAAGTCAAACACCTGTCTCTCCAAGGCCAGCACCTGAAGAAAACAAAGACATAAGATTATTAGATAATATATGTATACATACTGTATATATGATGGCCTACGATTTTTTGTTTTGTTTATGGTCTGACATCCGAGGCCGTTTGTTCTAATGTTTGAGGGTGTTTCCTAAGGATGTCCTAAAGTGTACACCGTACATGCCAGACAAGCTACAAAAAAATTTGTCAACACTTTTAAAAATAAATTGTTTCTTGAGGATGGAGATGCCAAAACTCAAAGGTATAAATGTTTCTTCATTCCACAAACAATTACTGCAATCATTATGCAAAATTTTCAGTTCACACTTTGAAAGAATAAAGCATTATTTGACGTTTGTAATGGTTTTAATTCAAATGAGGTTGTCTATGTCTATGTTTTGATGTATTTTGCTGCGTCTGCTTCTTCAGTCCAACTGTTTTCAGTGGTTATGCCTCAATTTTGTTTTACTGTCAGTCAAGAGTTATTTCCTCTTCAGAGAAAAATAAAGTCCCTCAAAATCTAAAAATAAATCTGAATTGAATAAGTAGTTGATACACTTTATTTGTTCAACCATAGACACTTCACAATATGTCTGTCAGGTACTACCAGAAATTACTTGTTGCTTTTTTATAGTTTAGGAAAAAATCCAAACTGAATGAGTTCAACAAAATTTGATGCATTGCTGAAAACTATTTGGTTTATGGTATTAAATTAAATTAAGTGTCAACTGGTCAAAATGAGTGAGTGAGCATATATAAATATTTCTCCACATAACATTGTTAAATGTCAATTCAAGAAATTATGTGTTTCTCCGAACAAACCAAGAATCTTGTTCAGACAGACTTAACAACAACAGCCCAATTGTTAAGCTCCCAATGATGGGAGCAGCCAAAGGGGAGTTTTGTAAAACCAATAACGACAGACTTATTGATGCAAGTCTGAGCTAAAGAAGAGATCCTCATTTCTAACCTTTCTGTCAATGGCTCCGAGCAATGGAAATACTCTGGGAACTTTATAGGACATGAAGTTCATAATAACCTGCATCGACTTCAGGCCTTTATAAAAAAAAAAAGACAACATGTACACATTTACGCTGTACACACAAGCAATAGCAGAATGAAAAAGTTCACAGTGGAACTCATAGCTGCAGAGTTGCCTGTTTTAGCTTAGTTTTTGTTTCTGCCATCAGAAAAAAAAACTGCAAGTTACTTTTTCCTTAGCCATGCACAAGATAATTTCCCATCTTTATTCATTTTTATTTGAATCCACATCTAAGTGCAAATTATTTTGTACAACAGAAATCAAACACATAAGAAAAACAAAATCTATCAGCATACCATTTAGGGAAAATACATAAAGGGGTTATATAGCATTTAATTAAAATTCCTGTTCCGATCCAATTCCATTTCATTCCGAGAGTGTGTGTTGTTGTTTGTGCACCAGTGTGCTCAAAGAAACGGTGTCTTTCATCGCATCCTGACATGTCACTTACAGCCAAACGTTTGAAGATGGATGAGGGAGGAAAGAAATGTCGTCTCTGCTGATACAAGAAGGAACACACGCCACTGAACACACACACACACAGCACTCCCTGCTCATCCTCATGTAGCAGAGCAGGTGACAGCAATTCGAATGCAGTGATATTGGAGGGAGATGATTGAATCCGGAGTGATAATTAAAAAATATTTATACAGGTAGGGAGCGAAGGAGCAGAGGATGAAGTGATTGAGCCATAATGCGCATTTAGCTGAATAAAGTGAAGGAATGCCTTTGCTGTAAAACTGAGATAAAGCATAGCTGCTTCTGCAAGAAACCATAAGATAAAATGACAGAAAAAAAGGAAAAACAAGGGAGGAAAAACAAGAAAACTATGGTTCCAAAAAAATACAGCTAACTTAAACGACAAAGGTCATCTCCACTTTCTGAATGTCACAGAGTACGACCATATGGGCAGGAGTAGCTCATGCCTACGGTGAGATCCAGGTATGGGGATTATCATTTTCTTTGAATGTTAGGTCAGTTTCCCCCACTATTAGGGGAAATTGTTTCCCAGAAATACTTAAAAAGAAAAACTATGATAATTTCTTATTCAATTTTATTCTTATTTATTTGTCTTAGGTTGGTCTTGCAACTCGCTCTGACTCTTGACAGAAATCATCCAAAAACAGTTTCAAAATTTAAAGATTTCACCATCGGGGTTTGGAGTTTCATCACGGAATATTTCAAATATTCATCACAAAATATTTAACATAGGATGAGTGATTGCTAAATATTCACCCCGTTCAAATCACAAATCAGTGTTTAGCAGATTCAACGCCTGTGTCTGGAAGGTCAATTCACTGAATAACCAATAACCTTATTCAGTATTCCTGGCTCCAATTACACTATTGAAACAGTAGAACACTCCAAGAAAATCAGAAAAAAGGTTATTGAGAAGTGTAAGCCAGGGGATAAATACATAAAAATCTTTATGGCTCTAAACATCCCCTGGAGTTCAGTTAAATACATCATCAATAAACAGAAGGAATATGTGGAATATGTCTGGGAGACTCCATGGTCAAGTGGAAGAAAGTTCTGTATGTTTTTTGGGCCATCAGAAAAAAAAATGCTATGCCCACTGTGACGTACGGTGGTGGCAGCATCATGCTGTGGAAATACTTCTCAGCAGCATGCCCTGCAAAGCTTTTCAAGTGAAGTCATTCCACTCATTGTTTTAAGATAAAACGTAACATGATATTAGGACTTATGAAAGCAATATAAGAGTATTCTGAAATACTGTCTTCCACCAAACACAAGTCAAAACTGGGTTTGGAAATGTTAAAACATAAAGCTTCAGTAGTGGCCCTGACCTCAGTACTACTGAAAATTTATTGGCTATATTTAAAGCAGGATCCATGCCAGGACACTCTCCAAAACAAACAAGCTCTACAAAATCTTCCAGGAAGTGTGGTTGACTGATAAAGCAAGATAGCATTAATCTGGTGGAACGGCCGAATCTCAACTTATTGAAAATGTAAATAACATGCTTAAAATTGAGTTTCTTGCCAATAAAATGCCTCAAGTATGTAGATCCTGAGAGAATTTGAGAAAATCTGAACATTAAAATTCAATCACATGGTCCTAATTTCTGTTTTTAACTTGCAGTGTATGCTGAACTCAACACACACATATCTATTCCTTCCTCTGAAATATTTCCACCAGCTATTGAATTAAAGATGTGTGTAGGCCTAAGAAATGTTAGCATGTGTGGTCTCCCCTAAGACATGCTGCAGTAAGCCCATCACATACGCAGCTAACTCAATAATCCACCGAGATGACAACAATCAATCAAAGAAAAAAAAAAAGGGCTTCTGCCCGCCCAGACACACAATCAGGCATGCACAATCACACGAAACCCATACGGCACAATTAGTCCACAATTCATGGGAAGTACGCTGCTGGAGAGTGGGGCGGAATTTGATCAAAAGATACCAATGCTCTTCCAGGAATAAAGCGCGGGCTACATAACCGGCCCGTAAAAGCCTTCCACCGACCTCCGGCGAGCACAAATCACTCCCTATGGAGCGACGGAATCCCTTTCTGTGCATTTTGGGTTTGAGTGTGTGTCTGTGTGGAGAAGCAAGCTGCCCACATAAATGACTACTCCCAAGATAAATACTCAGGGCAAGAGTATAGCAGGATGCAACAAGCCTCTTCCACCCTTTCGCTACATTCATCGTCATCTCTGCTCTCACTTTAGCTGTTTTCTTAATCTATTTATAACTCTCCCAAAACCCATCACTCACTCAGTTCTTGAGCCACGTGATGCCAGATTAGGATCACAGAGCTCAATCCTGCTCTTTCTGTCAGATTATATTAGCCGGCGCGTAGACTCAGGTGTGCATAAAGTGGCAAGCAGAGCAGAAACAGAAATTCGAGTCGACAGTTTTTCTCACCATAATCCCCAAAACATTTCAGGCATCACCGCCTTCTTTGACATGAAACGAAGGAGAAGAAGAAGAGAGGGAAGTAAGAATGATGAGCGGATCAGAGCCAGTGGAAGAGAGAAAAATAGGAAAACAGGAGGAAAAAACACTTGATCTGCATACTTGGAAAGCTAATTAAGACATGCATGTGTAAGATAAGCAGCTGAAATCCTAAAAGAAATAAATAAATAATCCAGCTTGGGTTCCAATCAGACCTAAGCACATTGCAGTCTTTGTTCACAACAGGTAGGAGACGTTGTAAATGAGACTGCATTGCTCCCTCAGAGCGAGAGAGGACACCTGTGACTGGTGACCCCTCTCATTTCCACACCTCTCCACCTTAGCCCGCAGATATTATGAATCCCATCAGTGCCTCTCTTTCTCTGGGAGTCTTCTGTGAAATGTCCTCAGGTAACGTGTTACTGGCTGTGTCATCAGGAAGTGTGAGCGTGTGCCTGCCTATGTGACTTCAGGCAGCATGACTCGGTTTCCTCCTTGTTCAAGGGTATGATGCTGATACAGAGGGGATGTCAGTGAGCGAGTCGAGACAGATGTGAGGGGCTGCTCTTAGGACAGATAATTATTTAGGGTCTCTTTTTTTTTTTTCCTCTCTAGCTTTAACAAACGGTTGATTTTGTTTACGTTCAACAGATTAGCCGAACTGGCCAAGCCTGAAAAACTAAAACACAAGGGTAAATGATCTGTAATTCCCAAATGATTACGGTCGTTTCATGGTCGCCTTTCCCTCCAACTGGTAATTTATGCGCTGCCTCTAGTCACTGAATAAAGATTTTAAAAAATGCACACCATGGTACATTTAAAAAAGCCAGTTATGCTCAGATTCATCCTTTTCTTCACCACTGCTTGAGTTTAAAAAAAAAAGAATCCTTTTATGCGAGAAAAGGAACATTCTTCTTTAGTGAAGCTTCCTCAGCAATCAATGCTTCTGAATTTTGGAAGATAAAATCACCCCGAGGAGGCAAACAAGGTCGAAGGTTCACATCTAAGTTAATAAAGTTGTTAATATTAACTCATTCTGGTTGGCAAAAACTGGAAACCTTGATTTCATGTGAAAAGGGCACATTTTTGGTGAAAAAGGAGATCTAAGAAAGCAGAATAAAAGGACAAAACCTGCAGAATTTTGTACAACCACCATATCGCAGCCAGTTACAAAGTAAAGCGTTACTGACGTCAGACCACTTTTTTCAGTAACGAGTAATCTAACGCGTTACTATTTCAAATCCAGTAATCAGATTAAAGTTACTTACCCAAATCACTGTGTGTCACTGCGCTACTATTGCGCTACTAATTTGTACAACCACCATATCACAGCCCCACCATTAACCCTTAGACACCAACGTTGCAAAGGGTGGGACTGTGATTCCCAAATAAAAGACTAAATTTACTAGGATTCCATAAGATAACATAAACACATGGCTGTTGCAAAATAACTGGGTGCAGGATTCATTGCTTAGACAACAATAAATATTAACTAATTATTCTTCAATTTTCTTGAAGCTCTGACTCCAGACAGCCCATTCTGGAATCTTCCCCAGACTTAAATATTTGCTTCACAATATTTAAGTCTGTCATTGCTTGTGGTTTGTCACATATTTTTACTGCATGTTTTCCTTCCATTTAAACTTTCCAGTAATACGCTTAGAAATATTACACTATGAAAAGTCAGCTTCTTTAGCAATAATGCTGTGACTTACCCTCCCTGTGGATGATCTTAGTCACCATTTACTGGACAACTGTGAAGTCATCGGTCTTCCCCATTACTGATCAGGCCACACCATGGCCATTATAATATATTTCTGAATTAAAATGCAGTATGCATTATTGTTACATAATATTAAAATTCCAAAAATCACTATGTGTGATTAATAAATTTGTTTTCTTACACAAACTGATTGCTATTCTGAACAAGTTACAACATTCTGGTAAAACTTATGCATGCTTTAATAAACTTCTATATTATACTATGCTTAAGGTAAGGTATTAAGAGTCAAAAAGTTTTGAACAAATGCAATTTTTATATGTACATGGTCATAATTTAATTTGTACAGTAATCCATAAAAAAACCAATTCTGATTTACATTTTTGCCGCTAAAACAAAGTTAAAAAATTTAAACACATCTTTAAAAAGAATTGCAACATTTTAGGCAGAAAAAAGATTTGGTGGTACTCTAAATTTGAAAAAAAAAAGAAGTCATCATGAAAAAGATATTCATCAAATTCTAAAGATTTTGTATTTATAACAAACATGCAGTATAAACCCCTGAGCTATGCTGTTTACATTGATGTTAAATAGAAAACACACCCTCTCCTAATTCTAATGTTTCATGTATAAATAATCTGGTTTTAACTGGGTTTTATATTTATGTGACTTTGTATGCTTTCTTTCATCTTTATTACTGAACACTCCACTTAGCACCTATGACTATTACTGCCATTACCTACAAGGTAACTTTAGCAGAAGATCTACTAATATGCCTCTGTACTTTCACTCCTTAGGTTCAGGTTAAAACAGTTAAAAAAGGGCATTAGGAAGCAGCTGCCCTGCTCTGAAGACAAAAACAGGCTGCAGTCATATGCCACATTGGTGCCCAACACTTTTCAAATGTCCCCTACGTTGGCAAGGCTTTTTTGTGCTTTTTCTCCTCCAGAAGACACTAAGGCACTTCTTTAAAACTTTCTCGAATCTAATTTTTCACCTCCTGCCAGGGTAAAGTTATTAGGCCTCGGTGACTGCCTGGGCCCAATGAAAGTGTGTGACTAATGGTGTCAATCTCAGTTTGTGTGTTTGGGTGTATGTGCGTGTATGTGCGGCTTTCAATGGACACATGGTGAGCTGGATAGATGGATAGCCCTCGGTGACGCTTGGCCTACCAGAGAGACACAGAGATTAACAGGCAGGGTGCTTTCATAAGCCACTTTCTTCTTTTCTGTTTGAAATATGGTCTTCACGGTGAAACACAAATCACCAACTCCCTTTAAGTACCTCTCACTTTAGATGTTGACACTAAAAACACTTTAATAACAGGGGTGGGTTATTTTCAATAAAAGTAAAGTGAATTAATTTAACAGCACGTTTTTAGGATGAAATTTGTCCAGTACTCCTCCTGTTAGTAACAAGCTAGTATTATATCTCTGCCAATATAGGAACATAAAAGAATCCAGCCTCAGAAGACAATACACACTTTGAAGTAAATCGCCCTCGGGACTTTAACTACCTTTACCTTTTACCTTTGTGTTGCCTGACTTGTGCTGTAAAGCAGCCTGAAGTTTATGATTTAAGCTAATAGATTTGGTCATTTTAGATCATTTTAACAGAAGGGGAATTTTAGTGAACTTTAACTGAGTGATGCAGCATCGCTGAAAAATCAATTTCAGTCACAGTTTGAATTTTGGCTGTGTGAAGTAGTTAGTTCAAATGGAGCATCAGAAAAAGAAGAAGAAACAGAATTTAAGTGTGTTTGAATGTGGTACAGCTGTAGATGATCTACTAGGAGTTTGCCGCACAACCATCTCTTGGGTTTACAGTGAGTGGCCCAAAAGAACAACTAATGCAGTGACCTTGTTGATGTCAGAGGTCAGAAAATTATGAACAGACTGATTTGAGATGATACATAGGCAACAACAGACCAAATACCAACTTCTTACAACCCAGATTTCTTGAAGAGGTTGGGCTGCAGCAGAAGAAGCCCATACAGGTGCCACTTCTATCAACTTGGAACAGAAAACTGAGGCTAAAATTCATACAGGTTCACCATAATTGGACAATCAAGTACTGGAAAACCATTGCCTGATTCGAAAAGTTTCAATTCCAGCAGAGCCAGTTGAAGGTTGTTAAAACTGAGCATTAAAACAATATTGTATGGATACATGTACCATTCTACCAATGGTTCTGGCTCGTCGTGGATGTGTAATGGCTTGGGGCATATCTTCTGACACATTTTGGACTGTTAAAATCAAAGCATCAATCAAAGAGCACAGTGAGTATTGTTGCTGAGAGTGTCCAACCCTTTTTGACCACAGTGTACCCATCCTTACTTTCAGCAGGACAACGCACCATGTCACAAAGCTCAAATCACAAACTGGTTTCCAGAACATGACAATCAGTTCACATTATGATACTAGATCTCAGTTCAAAAGGGCACGATTGGTATGTAGTAGAGCAGGAAATATGCAGCACATATTGGCAGCTGATAAATCTGTAGCATCCCTTCATGGCATCATTTCCATATTAACACAAATATCTGAGAAACATTTGTGATGCCCATTTTTGTCTATAAAGATAGGGTCTCCAGACAGATCCTACAGCAGTATATCTTATAAAGTAGCTGGTCAGTGCATGGTGAGGTTGTGTCATCAGTTTCTGCTGCATGTGTTAGATTCAGTCTTAAACTGCAGAAGTTTTGTTTCTCTGCCTAATTAGATTCAGTCTTAAATTACCTGTGACTTGAAATTCAAATCAATTCAGTCTTATTCAATTTAGATTATGAAAGAAATATGCTAAAGGAAAATTAAATATTGTAACAACACAAACTGAAAGCGTCAGTTAATTGCTACAGTTTCAAAGCCTGAGCCCGAACTTGTTCTCAGTCTGACTCAACACCTCCCTGCTCAGGTTTTGACAAGAGGCTGTATCCCAGCAGTAATAATTAGCAATGCTTGTTGTTTTGAGTAAGGGCATCCATGTGTTAAATCTCTCACCGGATTAACAGGATTGTGCATGTTGCTTATGCTGCAGTGTTACACGCTTAGGAAGGCGATGTTGGAGAATTGTTCTGACAGAATTATGGCTTTCAATTCTATTGAAACAAAAGGCTCATACACAATAGTCTGACAGGGGTATTAGTCTTAGTTAGTGCTGATATTTAGATAAAGATACGCCCTAAGTACAATGTACAGCAACAGCAGATGTTGTGATTTCTTTTGTGACTCAGATAATCCACACATCTCTCTTTTTGACCAACATGTTTGTTTAAAAGTTTGTAGCTCGGATCTCCCTACATATTTACCGCACAAAAAAAGAAGTGAGAATTCATTAGTCGCTTGTGAAACAAGGACTAAAACCCCAAAGTTGAGGAGGAAAATTTGATGGAGACAAATATGCATTCAGCTGAGTGTGATCTGTCAAGATAGTCATCACAGCTGTGGAACTCCCAAAGCAATTTATTCAGTGCCACACTATAACAAATGACACCAATGGAACCATTGGAATGGAAAGAGAGAAATGGGCTCTCAAACAGTCCCACTTTTATCTCCATTATGCCTGAATATTGCAGCGTCACCGATGTGGAACACACACACAGACGCGCCACCGTGAGCCGGCGCCTGGATGGGAGCGTCGACAAGCTCGCATCTGCCAGCCCAGTGTTTTCACTATAACCACAACATTAATGATGTGTTAAATTGAACACATTAAAATGGAGACTGGTTGTAATAAAGGTCACTTGGGAATGAGAGGAAGGGGGTTTGCCACAAGCACACACATATTATTAAAACTAACATGCTGAGAGCATGAATGCTGATTCAAAACTGCAGCCATGACTGAAGAAGAAGTTAGCACTGATAAGGAACAAGGAAGGCTTAATTTATTTCAACATGTGATTAGGTTTTAAACTGAGGTTGTAAAAAGAGGGAGCTGGAAATGAAAAATCCCCAGCTGGATGTGACTAAAGGATAGGGATCAAAATAGACATCTTTGGAGTGACAGCTGCTCTAAGAGAAGGATGTATAACCCCTTAAGTTTTCAGCAAGCTAACCCACAGATGTTGTCTGCATTCATCTCTCTTCTAAGGGTGCCAACTTGATTTAAATCAAGTTGTCTTCTTCTCTTCGTCATATGTTTAATGTTGCAGGCCATAAAAACGGGTGAATGAAGAAAAGTAGAACTTTAAATTTAAAAAAAAGGTAAGTGAAAAGAAAACATTGGAGACCAGATATCTGGGGTCAAACATCTTATTAGCTCAAATAGAGAGGTTGAACCTTCTCCCATCCCCCAGTTCCTTTCTACCTCTCGCCTTTTACACACCTTTCTATCTAGCCAAAATCTCCAGAGGCTTTCTTAAATCAAATGGCAATCAATAATTCAAACATATTCCAACCTCTAATCTCAGCAGGGGGCGATGTGCGGGGGGTCCAGTGGGGGTAGTGCCGTAAAATGGGAGGGAAAAGGAGATATCAGACAGCTTTGTTAGCTTTTTGCATTCATTAAACATTCAAGCAGAGCTTCACCTCAAAAAAAAACAAAAAACGCAGGTGAGATGATGACATACTGAAGCTCCAGGGGTAGGGGATGTGTGTGTGAATGTGTTAAGGAGTCACCTTGCCCTGTGACTCAGTGGAAGCCTCTGTTTAATCAACGTCTTTTGATGGGGCTTTTTTTTTTTTCAGCTAAGGCCAGACATGACCTGTCAAGATCTGCTCTTCCGTGGATGAGGGCTGTTCTAGCGAAGCAATCAAGGCAACCTGGGCCAAGACCACAATCAGCGCTGAACACCAGGGGTCCGACTGACAGCAAGCTCACCACTAAACACACACATACTGAGGCTAATTATGGCAACCTGTCTGACCTTCAAAAAGAAAATAGTAAATACCCAGAGACAATGTAAGACAAGCTTGGGACTTAATGCAGTTTCTCTGGTCAACAGTCTATTGGAGAAGTCTGCATTTAAAATAAGTGACATTTTTATACAAGGCCCAAACAAGCAGTATTTTACAATTTGCACTGAGATAACGGAGCAGCATTTCAGCAGAATTGGAAGAATTTAGCTTTTTTTCTTTGCTTTGAATCTCATCTCATCTGCCACAATAGTTGGACGGTTCAACCTTTGGTGGATTGTTGGTGCAAAAGCAGCCACAAAGAAGCTCCAAAATCATTGCTGATCAGAAAGATGAGTTGTTGTTTTTTTTTTTCCTCGGTAATTGAAGTTCTTACTCTAGATCTATCAATTGTTGACAGAAAACAACCTGCAGTTTTCCTGGAGCCATGTGCCAGACACAGCACACATGTTGATGAGAGATGTTTAAGCCTCTACTTTTTGGCTTAAAATTATATGTTTGGTGGAAAACAATCCAAACACAGAAATATGATGATGGCAGCATCATGCTGTGGGGTGGCCTTTTCTTAGGCAGGGACAGGGAAGCTGGCCAGAGATGGATTTAGTGCATACAGGAATTCTTTTGGAAAACCTATTAGAGGCCACAAAATACTTGAAACTGGAGCAGTCTTAACTTCCAGAACAACAATGCATCTAAAGATACATCTAAATCTACAATAAGGTTTAGATCTGCAATATACGGATCAGTTCCAGTACAGAACTTAAAATTCTATTGAGACGTGAAATTTGCCGTTTATTGCAACTCTGAATCCCATCTGACTGAGCTTTGCTATTTTGTTGAGCAGTACAGAGAAAAGTTTCAGCCTTTTGATGTGCAAAGTTGGTAGAGAGACACCCTAAAAGACTTGCGGTATAACTGCAGCAAAAGTTGGTTTTAACAAAGTATTGACTTGGTGGTGAATACAAATGCATACCACACTTCTTAGATCTCTAAGAAGTATCTATTATAAGTGACAGGAAAGTCACATATCAAGAAGCAATATGAGAATACAAACACTGCTTGGATTTCATTTGCAGTGTGGCCAATATGGTAATCAATGTAGATAGATGCTTGCATTTTTAAAAATCATACCCTGCTCAAACTAAATTAGACCAAAAGTTTCCCATAAAAAATGGAAATGACTAAAGAAGCCATTGGGTCTCAGAGAATTCTCTCTATATACCTGCTCCGTCCAACACAAAGAGAGAAAATTTATTCCCACAAGGATAAATCAGATAGCAATCCTTTCTTTGTTTGCCACTATCTCCGAGAACTAAAGCAAACACCAAACAAATGGGTTGTTGCCCCTGACAGTATGAATCACAGCCTGGAAAAGGGTTATAAAAACTCAGTAGAAACCCCAGGAAGGCAAAGACAACGAAGAAAATAGAGAGATAAAAGAGCTGTGAGCATTTAATCTCCTACTACCAGTATATCTCTTCTATCAACCTGGGGTTGCTGAAGAAATACAGTTGATTAACATTAATCACACTACACTCCAGCACAGGCGTGATAAAGAAGTTACACACTCTCTGCAAAACACCCAACCAACAAGTTACCCTGAACAGATGTCTGCATCTGTAACCAGTTAAACTGAAATACTGTTGCACTTCCCAGCAGCATCTTTCATATTTCTAATCCCACCATGTTATGATCTATCACTTCTGGTGGGAGCAGGTGAGGAACGACAGGATTATCCAACAGCGCTAACCGTGACTCCCTGCTCTGCAGGCCTGACAGCGTATAGTGTTTTACTGCCACGCAGTTTGTTTCAGCTCTAGTAATAACCCTTAATTACAACAGGGTGACAAAGTAATATATGAAGTGAGGCCAGGGCATTTTGTGTGCACACACTTAAATTCAAGCTGAATGTCGATACAAATTGATGTGTATCAAATTGTACTGATATATATCAATGGCATACATGCATCAGGAAATTTGCATTTTACTGCTCTTGTGAAGCAAATGATCCAAGTCCTTGCATATGTAGGAAAAACAATGACACAATCCAGATAAAACTGATTTGTTCTTTTGCTAAATAAATCAAACAATAGAGGAAAGGAAGCCAAGTGACATCACCTAACCCAGTGGGCAAATGCATGCAAGAATTGTTGGTGAAAAACACTCAAATGGTTTAAAAAGAAAAAAAAAAGATGGGCTTGTGTCACTGAAACTTACATATATTATTATTACTTAATATGTTCTTTGGGGGATTTATTGATCCCCACACAAAAATCAGAGGCTGATGATCAGTGTTTAGGGCTAAGCTCATTTACAAATATCAAATTCCTTCTGGTTGCCAGTCTGAGAAAGAATGAGTGCTCTTTGCGCTATATTATGTTCAAAAGTCAAAACCTAGGACCTTAAAACAATTGCTTAGTTTATCTCACATTCTGTTTTAAATTTCACATTTTATCAAAAAAGTCCATTCTTTAACCCAAAGGACTCTCTAATTATTTTAATGCTTACATTTTCAACAGTTCAATAAAAAATACCCCAAACCTACCTGTTAGCTACAGCTAAGTAGTAAACAGGTAGACTTTAAAACATAAACTTTAAAATGAAGTCAATATTAACCCTCTACTCATTTTGTACTGCTATAATAACACTTTTCTCAAAAGCAAACATAACTTTTGAAATGTGGATCTCTGCTGTGGAACATGTTTTCTGACATGCTAGGCTAATGTTAGCTTGCTTTGTTCTAGTTCAATACGACTCGTTGATAAAAGCAGCTCATAGCTTGTCTTCCTTGCACTTTTGATTTACCAGGTGTGGCAAAAACTTACAGAAAGAGGTCCTTCCACAAGCTAAGTGACTTCTGCAAAAATTGTAATTATTGATGACTAATGGGTTATAGCTGCAAGCTGTGCTGTGTTCATGTGTCTGTTGGTTTAGAGTGCCGCTCTAAAAGAAGATGTGAACTGACTTTTGATTGACTCTGTTCAGTCCAATTCTGGAACCAAGTTTGTGCCTTAAGAATCACTTCTGGAGTCATAAATCTAGTCAGTTACTATAAATCTTTTCTGGAGCTCAGAATAGAAACAGCTGCTCTTTCAACTGATCTCAATCTCCCACAAGGAAAATCATTTCCAAAAAATGTTTCCGTCTGCTTTATGAACAACAACAACTACAAAAACACCTTAAACAAGGACAAAGCCTTCTTATGAGGAACTTTTTAAGACTTTTTCTGCCAAACCTTTCCAATTCAACAAGCCTCTGCAGCATCTGTTTTTTCTCACAAGAGATCAAATGAAACTTCTATTTTAACTTGTCTTCCAAAATCTCTCAAAAGCTGCTTGTGCATCTTTTACACAAAGGCTTTAATCTTCACCCAACATCAGACCTTCTAACCTTTCCCTCACAGTGAGGAATGTGCAGCTGTAATTCTGGGCGTGTCTGAGAATGAGAAACGGTTCATGCTGGTTTATGTGTTCTGTCTATCAGAGCAATTAGTTCATTCCGGGAAAACAGAGTGCCGATCTGGGAGAGGGTGTTTGTCTGCCCTGGGAGTGTACCTATATGAAATTCTCACCAAATGATAACTTTGAGTGAATATGTCCCATTTTTGAGGTACGGACAAAAAGATTTACAAAAAATAAAATAAAATGTACAGTTGAATTGTTTAAAAACAGGTAGCCAACAGTCTTTCAAAATGTCTTTGCCCACTAAAACAGCAGATTTAAGAATGTGACAATCATTCCCAACAGCATGGAAAAGGATAACTCAAACTATTATTTAGGTTAATTTTTTGCCAGCACAGACTTCAACTTGCTATTGGAGCAAGAGGAAAGGACGGGGAAGTTCTCTTTGGGATTAAAACCCAGTGTTCTACATTCACAACATCACATTTTGAAATGTGGCTCCATGTTGAAAATGAATTTAAACCACTTGTAACTCTAAAGAGGTTTTTAGATAATAAAAAAAAACCATTGCAACACATTTTCTAGAGGAACAGCAGCCACTTGCAATCCATTCTTTTAACCTTAACAATAAACACCTCCGGGGGTTATCAATGTTCTTATTCTCTCAAAACATAAACAACATAAAATCTTGTAACATTTACATTTACATGACTTTGATGAGGACATTAATCTGATCTGCCTCTGGCTTCTGCAGTGGAAACAACAAAAGCTCCTGGAAAAGTTTCCTGCAACAGAAAAGCTCCTTCAAGGCATATTTCTAGTACAAGAACCGCTTCCAACAACAAGGATAGTTTATCTGTCATGTTTGATTAAAGTAAAAATGTTATTGATTTATTGATTTTCAACTGTAACATTTAAAAAAAATAGTTATCTGTTTATGGGTACAAATAAAACCAATCACAACAACTGTGGATCAAAAAACATATTTTTCAGAAAAGATGTGATGCTGCTGCTCTGTCTGTGAAAAACATGTTTCTCTTTTTTCTTTTCTGTGAATGTTACAAACTTCCTCTGAAAGTATTACATCTCTCTTTCTAATTATAAATGCTGCGAAATGTTGAGAACTTTATAGTTATGCGGAAGGTTTTAATCCTGAAGAAGCTGTTGCTCATTTTCTCACCTCAGAGCACAGAAGTCTGTGAAAACCCCATCAAAATTTGCTTCTGTGACATTTACAGTGACTGCAAATAAGCCTGAGAAAAAGCGTTCAGTGTTTCACAGTCAAAACAAACCCGGAGTCTTGAATTCCTTTAGTTTCCACACTTTGACTGTCAGCGTTTTATATCTTAAACAGCTCAGTTTGTCTTTCTTGTAAGTTCAGGACAATTGTACCTTCTATCCAAGGAGCCACAAGATTAATTTACAACCACATCCTTGTCATGTCCAGCGGCTGACATTTACAATAGTCCTGTTTTTTTGTTTTTTTTAACCAATTGAAACCCTTCCACTCTGGGTCAACTTCAGGGCAACACCTTAACCTACCAACCCACTGAGACAAAAAAAAAAAAAAAAAGACAGAAAAAAACTGAGCTTACTTGTGTCTCTGAGTACAAACAAATCATTACAGAGACAGGGCTTCCAGCCAGTACTTGCTACTCTCCAGGGCTGATCAGGATCCTGACAACCATCCAGCACTGCTGTCTGCAACAGTTAGGCAGCAAAGGGAAAAAGGAACTGAGGCATTTCGATCAATATAGGCTCATTATCTGCTGCCTTCTGTCCCAGAGAGATGAGTCCCAGCGCTCGGCCGGCCTGTTGATGAGCAGAGCGCACCACAATTCAATTAGGGTATGGCCAAGATGCCAAAAGAGGTTTGATCAAAGCACTCTGTTGAGCTAATTAGCTCACGCTGTGGTTTATGAGGGCTATTTTTACATCTGAGGAGAAGACTGCTCTGTTTTGTTAATGGCAGTTTTTCTTTTTTACTGTGAATTGGGTAGGGAATAACCTGGCTCATTGTGGATTCATAGGTATAAGCCAGGAGATAGCAGGGTGTCCCTGGTGCTGCTCAGAGCACATGCCCACATGTATATTCATGCAGACAAAACACATACACAACCAGAGGGTCCTTCAAAGGGTCACCAAAAGGGTTTAACACCACCCCCTTTTTCACAGATTACACTTGTCAGCACAGAGGTGTGTGTGTGTTTGTGGTGTTGTGTGGCTCCACGACAGGAAATGTGAGGTTATCAAGAAACAGCGGCGAGGAGAAAACGAAGCCGTCCGCAGAAATCTTCAGGGGCTTTTTAAGGAACCAGCTGACGTCTATATAAATCACGTTAAAAATGGTTGACCTCCTTCTTTATGGTGAGACGAAACGACCTGAGGCTTGCAAAGGAAAAACAGGTGTGTTGCTCGAGGTATATTACTTAAGAGACTTAGACACAATTTTAAGAGTTGATAATCGAGTTCCTTGTGTCTAATTCTGTCATATGTCACTATAATGTCATAAGTCTTCTATCCCTATCTATTTAACTTATTTTAACAATGAAGGTATGGTCATATGAGCTCAGTTATGCTGAGGAGATTTTAGTAACTGACTGGATTTTTAAAATATCCTTTAATATGATCATCCCTGTGATTTTTCTGTCATAATGCAAAATGTCACATCACATTTATAAGTGATTTAATGATTACATTTAAGGTAATATTTGTGAAAACCTAAAAAATAGACATCATGGTAGAGCTGTATTATTTGTCTTTGTGGATGAAGCATGGCTGGTATACCTGTTCTTAAAACAAAGAGAGAAAAAAGGGCTTCAATTAAACTCATGCAAATACGTGTCTCTGATATAAAAGTTATCAAGCAAAATATTCTAGCAAATGAAAAATAAGCCCCCTTGTCAAAAAACAATAACTTAAACCAGGGGTGTCAAACTCCAGTCCTCAAGGGCCGGTGTCCTGCAACTTTTAGGTGTGCCTCTGCTGCACCACACCTGAATCGAATAATTAGGTCATTAGCAAGGCTCTGGAGAACTTATCTACACAAGGAGGAAGTCATTAAGCCATTTCATTCTAGCGGTTTGTACCTGTGGCACATCTAAAAACTGCAGGACACCGGTCCTGGAGGACTGGAGTTTGACACCTGTGACTTAAACAGTTCCACTTTCTTAAGATACAGCAGTATTTGGGCAGTATGAAGCAGAAATAATGCATTAGCTTGTCAGCGTCATAGTTCTAAATAAATAACTTCAGGCACAGCAGCATCCAGAAACTTAATTTAACCCACAGAAAAGCTAGAAGTGATGGTATGGTTAATTGTTAAATAAGATATTGGATGAAAAGAAAAGCTCCATTGTATTAGTGCATGCCCCTTTGTCTACACTCAGTTTCTGTTTTGAATTACTTCATGCATGATACAATATATCAAAACCTCCCTGTTTGTCTCTTTGAAAGGAGCATTTTATTGCTTCCTCAGATGTTGAGAGTGGCGTTTTACTCGATGGCATGACCGAGCTCACTTTTAATGCCACTATAAATTACACTGTCACGCTCCGTCAAGTAAACTCTGCTCCATCAGTGATGGAGAGAAAGGCGAGCCTGAGGAGCATCATTTGAGACTTCACTACAATCTTTTTGATATCACTTTCGGTGACTTTGTGAACTTGAAAAGCTGAGTGATGTTTCATTGGTTTCACATGCTTCAGTATATGATGTTTCCTGATGAACACAACTCCCAAACACTAAGATCATCCCATAAATGCAGGTTTCACCTTTATTTACATAGAAAGGTGGCAGCATCAGGGGGTCATGCTGGGTGAGGTTTACTGTGAGTAGCAAACCTTGAATGTGTGTGGTGCACTCTCACAAAGAGTGGGATCTTAATCACATTATTCAGAGTGCAGTTCATGAATGTTCTTCAGACCAGCATGTTTTCTTTCCATTAAGAGGACTTCAAACAAAAAAAAACTGCACTTTAAAAATAACTTTAAAAAAGCTAAACCACAAAATCGAGAAATTTCAGTCTGTTCTCACATTAAGGCTGTTTTCCCATTTTCAAAAGTAGCAAAAACAAGTGCACAAACTTACCAGCTGTAAAGTGCAAATAAAAATGAGAGTGCATCGTCCGCTGCAGCAGCCCATTGTGTCAGCGGAGGGAAACGCGGTGACTCTATGAAGGACTTGGTATCGAGCTCTCGGCGTGCCGTCCAGACTCAGTCTTGATCCAAACACCGGCTTTGTCCCATCCTCCTCCGGCGTCTTTTTAACTGAGCCCTGGGAACAGCGACCAGAGTCGGCTGGGTTGCTCCGGACGTGTCTGTTTACCTCCGCTCTGGCCGACCGGTCGCACTGGAGGTGACTGGCTGGGAGACAGGGAGCAAGCCGGTGTGTGTGTAAAAAAAAAAAAAAAAAAAAAAAAAAAAAAAAGAGGAGGAGGGGCAGGGAGGAGGTGGGAGGTGGTCGCAGTGGCGCTGGTGGGGCAGACACACTGAAAGACTGACTGAGGGCGTCATCGAGCAGCGATTTATGGCAGCATCAAGAAATAACAATGATAATAATATTAATAATAATAGTTACCATTATTATATCAGTATTTTTAAAAATATGCATTAGTAAGAAGAGTATTGTTAATAATCACATTTTCACTCATTTTTATTTTTTTTTTAAATGAACAGACTGTTGAATAGATGTTTTCATGTCTGTGTGTAACAGGGCTAGTGTTGTTAATTAAGCGTTTAATAATGACTTTAGTTCCTCGGGGTCAGGACATTACCTAACCCCTTCAAAAAAATGTGGAGAAGTGGCGCCATCTGGTGTCTAATAAGAGAGAATAAGAAGCACACAGGGGATTATATTCAGTGTACTACCGGATTGCTTTTGGACGCCTTCGGACTTGGGGGACCGAGTTCAAATGGTTTCCTTGATAAGGAAGCCATTTGGAGTTTGAATGGTACATTCAACATATGGAGACACATAGTTTTTCTGTAGTATTAGCTTTATCGAGGAGATTTGTAATACACATTGTACATTTCTTCTGGTATAATAGGAATATTTAAGGACACTGATCATTACATATTTATATCTATAATTATGAACTGCAAATCAGTTTGTTTTAATGTGTAGTTCCTTGGATCAACTCTTTCTGTAAACATTGTTTTGTCCCTATCGTTTTTTTCAAAGTGTAATTTTGTAACTTTTTCTGATGGAAAAATTACTAGGATAAGAATATTCGTTTGACATTTGAATGTAACTTAAAATAAAAACGCCTTTAAACACCTCTCCCTGTTAACCTCATGTTCTTCACAACCAAGGTGGCTCCCACTACTTTCCTCAACAGATTCATAAATGTTTCAGACTTTTGAGGGATGACCGGGGAAAGACTTCGGATCTAATTTCATCACACACTCCTCCGTTCTATTCCTTTTAAAGCTCCGCTCCTCTTCTTTTGGCATCCTTCAGCTACACTGCCCACCTGCATTCGCCCTGGCCCAGAAGGAACTCCCCCCTTTCAACATTGCCAAAAATAAACAATTGGGTAGTCTCTATGGAAGTCGACAGAAGGGAGTTACTTTATGTTTTAGGAACTTTAAGTCTATGCACCTGTGACAGTGTGATTTTTTTAATTTATTGAATAATCACTGTTTAATAGGTACACTTAATTTTATGTAAGGATCCACATACAAATGTTCACCTTCATCTAAAATTCCTTTTTAAATACTAGCGAATGATATATTTAAATATTTTGACACTGCATAGCTTTTTTTTATCTCATCGGTCTAACTTTCCTGTAACATTTGCATCTGATGTGCTTCGCTGGCTACATTTATTGCCATTGTTGTGTTAAAAGAGTTCAAACAAATTCAGCTTTTATTGCAGGAGCATAAATTCACACTGAAAACCTGAAAATTCCTGGAAAAATCTGAGGTCCCAAATCCACTATTGTTGCTGGAGTAAATAATAATAATAATAATAATAATAATAATTTATTTATGGGTTCTAATGAAGCAAAGACCAACATGCATATACAACTCATCTCTAGCTGTTGTTGCTTTGTAACTTTTTATGATTCCTTTGTTGATTTGCCAATATGCTATGGGTCTTTATCCTGGATCATCTGAGACATTTCCGTTTTCTAGCTAAGTCCTCAATTTATTTTTAGATATTTGACTAGTTACACATTTAAACAGTGGGTTAAACTATGTCTTCTAAAAAGGTTTGTAAGGTCAGGCCTTTCCAACAACAAGCACTGAAGATTTAGTTTTACCTTGGCTGACATCTGTTGGAGTTTTGACAGTTCAATTTTTCAAAGTTTTTTATTATTAGTTTATTACTTTTTTTTTTTTTTTTTTTTACAGGGTTTTATACTTATTTACCAGAACTGCTAATAAATATTAGTGGCACTGTGATGATTTCAGTTACTCAGAAACTGGATGTCTTTTGAAATTGCATTTACAGTCTTTATTGCATCAGCTGGATTAAAAAATATAAACACTCCTTAAATAAGGGTTGTCAGTTTATATGAATCAGTATTCAAATAATGAATATTCTTAGGTCTTCATAAGACTTTAAGATTTTAATACACGTTACTTTAAATAAGTCAGAGCAGGAAGTAGGCTTACAACCAGAACACAACCGTTCCTTGCATGCACAATATTCACAGCTGCATTTCTTATGAGAACATCTAAGTGTGTACCAGAAGATTGTGTGTGTGCGTGCGTGGGCGTGGGTGTGTGTGTGATTGGTGATAGCTGAAATAAGGTCAATGTTATAGTTCTGACTATTTGAAAGCCTGTTTGAGGCTCTACTGTGTGTTCCCATTTTGCCCGACACCTCCTTTTCTCCTTACTCTTTGTTCGTGTGTGTGTCTGTGGGGGGGGGGGGGGGGGGGGCGTGTGTGTGTGTTTCTCGACCATTTCTTTCATGACAAGTGCGGCCCTCCGGGGCTGCTGTTCTCCACCAAGACGTTAATATGAAGTGACAGGACAGCCAGTGGCGTTCTGCTTGGAGGGGACTTGCTTTGTGGAGGAGACCTGAGAGTCTGTCTCATAGTGGACAACAATAGAAAAAAAGACCTTCGAAGGACAGAGTTTTTTCTTCTTTCTGAAAGCATCTTAGTGTTGTCATTTTTGTCTCCACTCTGATTGTCTGTTTCTCATTTTCTTTCTCTTTTTTTCACACAATTTAGAGATTAGAATAGAATAGAATAGAAGTACTTTATTCATCCCAGCAGGGAAATTACTTCGCAGTTACAGCATAGAGACAAGACACAATAACAACTACCACTGAGTAGTAGTTGTAGATAAAATAAAAATAAAAAATAAAATATAAAATGCTGTTAATATAAGAAACAACATAAGAGCAGACCTTCATGATTTCTCATGCAGACACACTCAAGACAAGTATGTTTGCTGGTGATTAAACATCCAGTTCATCCTTTCTAAGGTAGATATGAGAGCAGAGTTGATTGTATCCACTCTCATACGTAGGAGTTTGAACAAATCAATTTCCAAAATGACTATAGTGACCTAGAATTAATCTTAGACTGAAATGATTGTATAATTCATGCTGAAATACTGTGAGTCTCACGAGGGCCTGGTTTGGGTGACAGAAACAGGTCAATTTTCATTGGCTGAAGTCTGCTTTATTACTAAATCGGAACTAAAACAAGCTGCTCTGTTTGGCGTTTCAAACATCAGCATCAACACAAATTTGCTGACTTGCCTCAAAATTGTTGCCTTTGCTGGTTGTTGAACAAGCACATGAATGCTTTCTTTATTTAGGTCCATCTAATGAAACTTTAATATCGTACATGTGGCACTGGATGTAACAAGGAGACAGATTCTGTTCTGATTTTTTCCTTTTTGTTCCACCAACATCCCAGACTTAATGAAGAATAAATACAAAGGACGATATGAGGAGGATGTCAATAATTCATGAATGGATTATGCTTTGCTGAGGAAATATTGGTGGAATCCTTTTAACATCTGGTGTTGTTCTAATGTTTGCCGCTTGGGGGCCTTCTTTCTGGGGCCGTTTTAAATTGAACGGTGGTGAGTCAAAGGAAACACAAGCTAAAGAAAACAGGACATTGGGAGGTTTTACTTCAAAATAAAAGAAACATGAGCTGTGGTGGCCTTAAGGTGGATTTATAACACAAAACGAGATGAATCCCACTGGTGCAAATATTTAAAGTACTCCTATTAGATGGTGATTTATTAAATTCACATATACAGACAAGGACAAATTTGTACTGTAAAAGCTCCTTAACATATTGTCTTATTTCTCCTTAACTTTGAGCTGCTTTTCATGAGCCATTCCGTTGATTTAAAGGGAGATAACACCATACTGTGTATTTTGACATCACTGTCTTCATCATATTAAAGTTACAAAAAAAAGATGTCTAAGGAGTTCAGATATATTATACAAGTCCATCTACAAACATCTGTGACCAGAGATGAAAATATTATTTTAATAATAATATGAGGATGAGGATACAAGAAGAAATGCAACCCCACATTTTCAGATTAATCACATAATAGAAAAAGAGCCAAAGAATACAGTAATACATATCAATACCCATTAACAAGTCCCAAGGTTTGAAGAATATCTTTTAGCCAGAGAAGATTAAACTAGATCTTTTTGGTCATTCACATCCACTCTGCTAGCCCTTAAAATCTGAGACATTTTGTGCAGTTTGCTCAAAAAGAATAACAAGTTGGCAAAGAACAAAGTGAGGAAAAGTGGTCAGTTTTGTTATGTTAACCAGTTAGTTTGCAGTTATAAGTTGATGTCACAGTTCAGCTTTGCCCAATTCATCAGACCTCTTTTAAGGGTCATCTATCATAATGTGATTTTTGTGTGTGGGTGTGTGTGTGTTTTATTTTAATTATTGGGTAAATAAGCACACATATAGAACAAATAAGCAAAAGTATTACTTATCGAAACATCCGAGAGTGCAAGAATTAATGAACTTAAGTCAAACCTGAGCTATAAAATTTTAATCCAATATAAGAAATTAAATAAATCACACATCACATCTAATCCTTTTGAATCAGACAGCAGTTCCAGACCTTATATAAGGACGTACTTCCACCTGAACATGTGTTTTAAAAATTACAATACATGTTCAGTGTTGTAATTTTTGTGAGATTATTTTATTTTATTTTTTTTCCACAAAAAGTACATTTTTAAATAAGGTGCTCAGTTTGTTAATACTCTTACACAGTCACTGCAACAGTTAAACGTTTCCATAAAACAACATTAGAATATGTATATTAGTCTTTTATAAAAATTAAATAAACAAATACAGTAAAACATGCTTGTAAAATACAAACTAAACGGTTGCGGCTATTTAGATTTATACCATAATGCTTACATCTTTTTATTTTGAAAGTCTCAACAGGAAATTAAAGCAGCTCCTGGATGAGCCTTGACAGCGATGTAAGTCACATGGTGTTCTTAACGGAGAGCTGATGGAGCCAGATGAAAGAGGCAGGAGGCGAGCCCCTCCGCTTGCGCGTCAGCATCCCCTCAAATAGAAATCCGCTGCTGTCACTTCAGCCCTGCTCGCATAGAGACTGACGGCTGCAAACGATAATTAAAGGCTGATCCCGTCTGGGTATGCAACGGTTTATTATTTTGTTGAATTTTTTAAACATTTTTTTTAAACGTGATGCAAGAGGAGGAGAGTAAAGGGAGGCTGTGAGGAGCGTTACGGAGAATGGTAGTGAGGATCAAGGCGCGCTGTCCCAGGAGAACTCATCCGAAGAGCTGTCCGTGAAAGACCGGGATGCTCCTCTAACACCACCCGGGGCGGGTGAGTAGCCGATATCGCATCTCTTAATATAAGAGTTAACACGAGAGTTTAAGGCTTCTTGTTTCCTCTAATCGCTCGACATTACTGCCAACTACATCGATTCCACCTGTCTGATCAATCCTTGATATGCTTCTTTTTTTTTTTAAGTGCACGCAATCGGTAGATCAACCGCGAGTAAAAGCGGCTGCTAAATGGAAGAAATAGTGCGCTCAGCCCATGGGCACGCCGGTACTTCACCGTGGTGCGCGCACACATCCTCGGGGTTGAACGCCATGCAGGGCGCTTCAGCGGGGGGTTTGCGGGGTCCGTCGTGTCTCTTTAAAGTTTTGATTAGAGTGAACATGTGTTCCACACAGCGGCCTCAGTGGCCAATTAATACAGCCTTTGTAAGGGGGCTTCTCCTATCACAGACACTCATCATTAATCCAATGATGGCCCGGAGGGCGTGGGTTGGTGTCCGCGCTGATAAGAGGAAGCCACCAGTCCTGCTCTCACACTTGGGCTGATTAATTATGGACTCTGGCTGTGATGCCTGCAGAAATGATGCACACATCTCAAAGAGTCATAGCAGTTCATGTTAAATTTTTACCATTTTATATGTGACATTTTGGATTATTACCCCAAAATCTACCCAAATTACCAACACTGGGTTTAAATTTAGGTCGTCCTTCTGTCCTGATGTTGATCTGGATGATTTTCTTTTCTTATTTTTGGTGAAAATCATACAATGCACACTGTTTTGCTAAAAATGTAGGTGTGGGTGTAAGAAGAACTTCCACATGAGCCCCAGTGCATGCAGATGAATAAAAATCCACTTACTATGCTGCAAGGGTCTCCTTCTGCTGTGTAGGGGTGCGTGTGTGTGTGTGTGTGGGTAGGGGTGGGTGTGTGTGTGTAGCTCACCTCATTACACTCATTGTGTTGACTTAAGCAGTAGGGTCACCCCTGAGGCCTGTTCACCTGCCTTACTGAGGAGCGATGCCCAGAATTACACCACACACCGAGGTGGGAGAGGCTTTTCAGCTTACATGATCAAGTTCAGCACCGGTACTCCAGACTGAAGCGTCATGTATTAATCTGATGCGCCGTAAATATTCTGGCTGAACTGGATTAGGCTGCTCCCCAATCCTGACAAATGTGTTTTGACGAGAGGTGCTTAACTCTTTTATCTTGTCTTAAAAAATAAAAAAAAATTGTGAAAGAGCTCCAGGTCCTGTTTGACTCCTGAGAAATTATGTTTGCAGCCTGCCCACCCACACATTGCACTCGATTTCTCCACAAAGTGACAAAACTAAACCATCTCCACTTTACAGCTGTATATTTACAGATCATTTCTGATATTAAACATCAAGCAAAATCAAACTGAAAAGCCTGGGGGACGAGGAACTACTTTTTAAGATGGAGTCGGGCCTTCAGTTGAGGGTGATAGAACAGGTAGTTATATTTCATCAGGCGAAGTACAAATGCTGATGCACTCAAGGTGACGAGCCAGGAGTGCTCCTTCCTCCTCGTCTTATTCAGCTTCCATCTTTACAACGTTTCATCCTACAGAAATACTCTGTAGTTCATTTGTGCATCTTTGCTGCGATGTGTTTTCCACATTTTCGTTCCTGACCTGTCTGCTGGGCTCCTTGATCGCTGTGATGCTGTTTACTAGCTAACGACTAATACTGAGATTAAGTAACACACAGGTGGACTCTATTTGATAAGTAGGTGGCTTCTGGAGGTAATTGATTAGATTTATTTTATTTGGGAATATCAAAGGAAAAATAGCCAAATAAAAATGCATGCCACACTTTTAAGAATTTTTGGTATTTATTTACATTTTTATAGAAGCTTGGAGTCAGACAAAAAAACCTTTTCCTTCAATGTGATAAACCATAAACTGAGTGATAATAGTTCAACCCGTTACAGTTGCTACATACTGTAAAACTCTTGTTGCTCTCTCTGTGATGACCGGAATTGTACCGTTTATTTGCCAGATTTGTTTTGATTCGTCTGCATAAGACTTTAGAGCCAAACTAACAGAGGCGTTGTTTTCCATTCCTGTCCCCTGCCCTGTTTAATGGCATCAACTATTCATCTCAAGGTGCACAACGTCTGAACCCTGGCCAACTCCAGATCCTATGTCTGTTAAAAACGGACCGACTTGCAAAGCCAACAACTTCTGGGCACTTGGGACTCGGAGCAGGCGACCTGTCAGACGAGATCCAAAAGATTTTTTGAAAAAATAAAATTGCTAATTCATTCACTATCTTTCCCTATCAGCCTTAAGCTCTTCAGGTTTGTGGGAAGCTGGAGCTTATCTCAGCAGACAATGCATTGCAAGGTGAACGTAGAGATGTTGCTAAACATCAATTAAGAGTGACTAATTAGCGCAGCACGCTTGTTTAAAACTGCAGAAGGAGCCGGAGAAAAGCCAAGCAAACACAGAGATAACACGCAAACAGGAAGGCTCCAGCTGCGAGCCGCTGGAACCAGCCACACATAAATCATACTCTGTTAATTCTCCTTTCAAGGTTAAAGGGATAGTTCAGATATTTTGAAACATGGTTCTCTGGAGTAATTATCCGTTTTGGCTCCCTTATTTGTTGTAGACAGATGTCATGTTGCTCTGAGTTTGCATGAAAATGATGTAATTCACAACTCCAGTGGCACTGTGCTCAAAAACCTGTTCATTTGTGTTGCATGTGAGGAACCCGCTGCGTGCAGGGGTCAAAGTTGAACAAATCCCAACTTTGATTGTGATACACGGCCAGTCAACATAAAATATATCTATGAAACTGCTCTTGATCGAGCAGAAAGTAGCAATTAAGTGTGAAAATGAAGCTCCTTCCTATTACAAATTGTAAGACGAGACAAACTCATTTTCATAACATAACATAAATAAATCATAGCCATAATACACTACTGTTATTCTCATGTGCTACATGGAACTATACTGGAGAAATCAAGGTTCACTGAGTCCTACATCAAGTTCAGCAGGGCATGCTGCTTTGGGTGTGAAAGCCACATAGCAACTAACCAAACAGACCACATTTTAACTGTTAGCAAAGCCACTTAAACTACTACAATATAACATTTTATCTGAGGGATACAATACTATACTAGCAAATATTAACTGTCTACACTTCCACTGTAAGCAGTTGCTAGGTTTATGTCATTGGAGGTCGACACTCAGCTGTATCAAGCTGGGACTTGCCAGTCTGCTTTTTGGTAGCCAAGAGTAAGAAAATCTTTTAAATTTGTCATCAAGCTGTAATTTGTGCAACTGAATCAAAGATCACTTGCTTCACTGTTGTGATTGTTTGCAAATTATCTTTACAGGATCTATAATTGGTCAACCATAACCTCTGCAACTTTGAACAATAACACAGTTCAGATGAGAAAATGTAAAAAAAAAAAAAAAAAAAAAAAGTAACAATAGGTGTTAAATATGCTAATATAACATTGTATCCCATGTATATGAACATTTTGAGTGTGAGTTGCTATAAATAGTTAAAATAACTCAAAGCAGGGCCACCTTTCAAACTAAATGTTAGCCTTTCTTCTCTCTGAGGATTTCTTCTCTTTCCTACTAACACACAGATATAATACTAGGTTACTGCACAATATCACTTCAAAGCATGAAAACTATTCTTTTTAAGCAAATCAATCTTTTTTTTCTGTTAAGACAGCTCCACTCAGTAGGATGGACTATCCCTGGTTGTCACATTGCTTGTTGTGGCCACATTATAATTAACATCTGTCAACATCACATGGTTGATCTGAAAGTCTGTCAACTTTGCAGTAGTCACTGTGTAAAAACACTTGCAAAACTGAGTAAGGAAGTGTTTTGTATTTTTTAAGCTCATGACTCTTGTTAAGATAGTGATAGTAACAACTTTGTTTTGGTTTGTTCTTCCTAGGTGGTCCACAGCCCTGAAATGTGAAATAACAAAGGAACTGGTTCATTTCTCTAACAGTTTTGAAAGATATTTATGTGTTTCAAGTTGTTCCTAAATGTGTCAAGATGAATAAACTTCTTTTAAATGTAAATGTTTCTTGAAAGTACATGCTTGAAAGCACCACGTTTTTTCCCAAAAACGTGGTGAGCTAATCAGAAACTGAGAATGCATCTTTCCTTTCCAGGAAGCACTCCCCTACACTCCGATACTCCCCTCCCTGTGCACAATCATCTTTTTTTTCACATCGTACTAATTTCTAATGCAGCCAAAACACTATTGTAGCCTTCTGCTCACACTTCTGTTGCATGCAGATTGCCAGTTTCATTCACTCTCACGTTATTCTTCTTTAAATAATACATCATCTCTGAATTGTCATCGGGTTGCCAAACAGAGAAGAGTAAAGTGCACGTTGAGCACATTGAGGGTTTTGAAAATGTCAGCAATTGTCCATGGCCTTTGGTTCTTTGTAAAAGGTGCAAAATTGTGATGTGAGCTTCACAGATCACAGAGTAAATGGTCCATGAATCCTTGCAGTGTGCACGTTCACATGCTTGTGTACGTGTCAGCTGTCTATTTGTGAACGTGGGATAGCGCAGAGACCACAGGGCGATGTAAATTGGCCAGTCAGCCGGACAGATGTGCCCTGGCCCGGGCTTGGGAGTGCGGAGCTTCAAACTGGCCTGCCATCCAGCATTAGTGCCATGGATCTGTTAACAAGGGGTTAAAGACTGCAAAACTCAGTTTTGTTAAAATACTCTCTGTTAAAGACTGCAAAACTCAGTTTGTTAAAATACTCTCTGTTCTTTATTTCTGTGTACCAATCAACAAAAAAGAAGAAACATTGAAGCATAAAAAATAAAGAATTATTCCTGTTTCTTCAACATGTGAAAATGTAAAAAAATCTCTAGTTTTATACTCTGACAGCTGTTGCTTTGAATGCTTCTTTCTAATTGTCGGGTTCTGTGTCAGTTCACTATCTGTCTCGATCTGAGCTAAATACGTTTCAGGCTCAGAGTGGCAATCGGTTGCCATAAAAGCAGTAGCACTGTAATTCATAACTATTGATTGGTGTCTGAGCGGCGTTTCAGCAAAACGACTCTGAACACAACTCCATACAGAAGCGAGTGGAGTAAATAAAGCAAAGTGGTGGCGATGATTTACATAGTTATGCTGTTATCTCCCCCACCCCTTTTTCTTAATTTGGGATGCACTTGTGGTGTAGGAACATTAAATAATTCTTCCTCTGAACATTGCTGTTGTACTTAAGGTAGCACAGATGATGCTGCACGTCTTCTGCTGCCTAACCCTAAACTATTGAAGCTCTGTGGCTTCAATAGTTTTAGCCTCAGAGCTAAAACTACTGAAGCAATAGTTCAATATTGCTTCACCTGGCTACTGGTTTGTAAACCCTACTAGCTTCAAAAACATAGACAGCTTTTGAGCATTGAGCAGTGACTTTGCATTTAGGCAGAAAAGGTGTAGCTGTAATTACAGTTTTTTTTATATATATATATTTCTATGATTGGGGTGTAACAAACTGACAAGATTTCAGAAAGTGAGGTAAAGATCAGCTGGGACTCTGAAGGTATTTCCAAAATGTGCTCAAGGTTTTTCCAAAAATGTTGCAGGTTTAGGCAAACACTTTAAATCAAATATCCAGAAAATTTGATCACTTTAATTCTCAATTTGAAGTGTTACTTTACAGGGCAGCTGAATAGTTCAGAAAGTCCTCTTAGCATTTTGTTGAAAATATAATTTGTATCACTGATAGCTTGTATGTCAACATGAAACTAAACATACATATAGCATTTTCTTTAGAAAAAGAGACCAAAACCCATAGTGGGGGCTTGATATGTCAAAAAAGTCAAACTCAAAAAGCATTTTTTTTTTCCCTCTTAGTGGGCTGGATCTTGATTATAATTTCTGACATTTGTTTAGTTCTGCAGGATGGAGTGTGCAAAATCTCTATTTTAAGCAAATCTATTTTGTACATATAAGCCTTAGGATATTTGACTTGCCTTGACCTCGGCACTGTGAATCCATGACACTCTGTTCACGTCACTCTTGGTTTCGTAGCTGAATTTGCTCCATTCAGTGTTCGGAGCATGCTAGCAAAAGGTTCACAGACACAGCTCAGCAAGTGGGGACGAATGTTTTCAGAGCGGCGTACTCATACTCGAAGTTTGTCACTCACTGTGGGTGGAGAAGTGTTTTTCCCCAAAACAGTTTAATCTGCGCAATCAGAGCAAACCTTCGGGATCTCATTAGCAGGGAGGGATGTTCCTCTCAATTGCTGCTTCTTTTTTTATCCTTTATGTCACATCCGCATTCTCCTCAAAAAGAAAAAAAAAAGAAAAAAAAAGTTGCGCGCTCTCTCTTCAAGACAAGGAAGCATGTTACAAAACCAGTCTAAATCACTCATTTAAGAGTGCCAGTGTGTTTCAGCATATTTCCTCCATCCATTATCTAAACACACTAGAGTGGTCATTGGGTGAGAGTCAGGGTACACCCTGGAAGGGTCACCAGTCCATTGCAATGTTTCAGCATTATTTTACACTTTATAACATTTAGGGTAATACACATAGCCTTAACAAATGCCAACAGTGGCTTTCACAACTGTTTTTGACCTTGTAGAATTCAGCAAAATACTTCGAATCTTTTTATATTTAATTTGACATATAGCTTGTTCAATTCAGGAGAAAAATAAAGAAATCTGTTTGAAGGATACAAACACAAAAAAGCTGCAACAACTTGGTTGCATAAAAGGGCAGACTCTTGTACTAGTACTTTGTTGAAGAACCTTTTCATTCAATTTTAGCATTCAGTCTTCTTCGGTAGGAATCTATCAGCATCCCACATCTTCACTTACTTGTATTTTCCTACTTTATTTGAAAAGAGTTTAAATAAATGAAAATGAGAGAACACCTCTCGTTTGAAGCCCTCTTCAGGTGATACCACAGACATTTTGTCGTATTTAGCCCTGGACTATGGCTATTCCACTCCCAAACTTAAGTTTCCCTCTTATGAATTTATTCTTCTGTGAATTTGGTCAAAGCTTGGGGAGATTGTAGCCAGACAGGCATGTTTTTTGATGAACAACAAAAGCCTTGTGTCTTATAGCCCTACTCCTTAGCTTAGTCATATAGCAAATACATACATGTAGAACAGAACCAGTACCTTGTTCCTACAGGTCCTTCAGTGTTGTTGTCAACACTGGAAAAAGAAAGAAAAGAAACTGGATAAGACCAGTTTCTTTTTGGTCTTATCCATAATTTGTGATGTTCCTGCTGTCCTATACTTTATTCCAGTATCCATCACTCTTTCAGTATACTCAGGAGAATGGAGACGCAGGGGGGGAGGGGGATTGTCTCATCAGACCAGGTAGGATCTAGTAGCTATTCTGTTGTAATAGTGGTAAGGAGTGTGATCTTTTGTAGAGCAAAGATTGCTCAACAAAAGGTCTTTGCAAAAGTACATCAGCTAACTCCCTGTCTGCCTCGCTGTACAACAGAACAGAGTAATAACCAGGCACTGCTGTTGAAATGAAAGAAAAATTAAGCTTCTGAATTGCTGTAAATTATGGCAATCAAAGACAAAGATATGAGATGAAAAATGCTATAATTTATTGGTCGTAATCAGAAATCAAGATGAGTAAACAGAGGAGTTATCAAAACAAAAATGTTGTGGTTGTCCTAAAATAGCATGGGATGATTTACATGATTCAGCTGGACACCATGCCCATGTCTGCTCATATTATTTATCATTAATGTTTGTTGCTTTTAATGTTATATTGCCTGAAAGAACAGTGGATCATTGATTTTGAACATCACCAAGCTGGTGCTTGGCTTAGATAAAGGTAGCTTATTGATTTGTTGTAGGTTTTCAAAATAAAAGCCGGTGGCCAGAAGCCTTTGTCAGTAGTTAAATAAAGAAAGTTAAAGTGTTACTCTGTTGGTTATAAAACTGCTGTAAAATATTCAGCAAACTAAAACTATCTTTCTCCAATATTCCTGCATGTGTTATCGTTTTTTTTGTTCTCCAAGATGCCTGGTGGGTAATTTGTATGACATCGTTGCAAATATCCTAGGTGTGTGTTTGATTGGCTAATTTAGGATTACTTTATAGAATTTGAGATATTCTGACAAATTCATATTGTAGAATATAAACCGTAGGTTTATGTTTCTGCACATTTCTGAGCGTTTTGTCCAAGACGGTTTAAATGTATAAACTTTTGTTTCTGTTGGAGGCACAGAAGCTGGTTGTCTAGTTCACCTTTCCAACCTTAACTGTTTTATCGATTCCTCTGACAGTCACACAGGTGTTGCTGATGCAGGATCAGCTTCTGCACTCAAAGATGACAGTGGAGCAGTCATGCTGAATGCTCCCTTTATTTATTCATTATAACGTGGCTCGCCGCTATGCTCTGCACTCTCAGAGGACTCGTCTCACCTGTTTCACCTCATGAGGTGTCTGGGACGGTGAGGCGTTTGGTATCAGATCTGTCTTGGGTTTATTTGATCAAAGAGTGCTCGCCAAAAAGTCTCAGCCCCAGCTTGAGCTCACCATGAATGAGAGAAGCTGCGGGGACAGAGAAAGTTAAAGGAAGAATGGAGGGTGGAGTCCAGGGCTCGGGGGATGACGGCAAGGCAGATCCCGTATTGATTGGTTTAGTAAGAGAATCCTCAGGCTTTTAGTGGTACTCCTTAATAAGAGGAGCTTGTGGAAAGAGAGATCACATCATCTGAACTCCACTCCAGAGGCTGTCTTCAGCTTTAAAAATAATTTACCGCGGTAACAAAACAAAAACAACAGAAAGGTCAATTCAATTCACTATGTGAGATTGGAAATATAGTAGAGAGAAAATGCTTTGCCATTTTTTCTTTGCAAAACAGCTTAAATTCAATCAGATCCGCAGAAGAACAGGAATGATCAAGTCTTGACGGATTCTCAACTGAATTCAGGTTTAGACTTTGTCTGTTCCATTTGTACTAATGAATGTGTTTTGACTCCATTGTAGCTCTACCTGCTTGTCTAGCATTATTTTCCTCCTGGAAATTTCTCCATCTCAGTTTCAAGACTTTTGCAACCTCCAGCAGATTTTCTACCTGGATTGCTCTGTGATTAGCTCCATTCATTTTCCTGTCAAAATGAATGTCCTGCTAAAGTAAGACATCCCCACAGCACGATGCTGTCACCACCATGTCTAACTCTGGGAATGGTGTGTTCATTGCAGTGTGACGCACAAAAGGTTTTACATTCAACCCGATAACTTTCATGTCAAGATTTGTATTTGTAAAAAAAAAAAAATGAAAACAATTTATTATTTTCCTTTTACTTTACAAACATGCACCATTATGTGTCGGTCTATCAGATAAACACCCAAATAAAATATACTGAACTTTGTGCCTGTAATGTGATAAAGTTTCCATGGTGTGAACATTTTGTGCAAGGCACTAAAATCATCACCAGTCTTCTCCACATTTTGCAGCTGGTTTCTTGTGGTTTGTTTGCACTGATGTATAGTTTCCTCTTTTTTTACTCCGTCTCTCCTTCTGCACCCATGCTCTCCGTGTACCTTTGTGTTAAGTCAAGAGCCTGGTGTCAGAGAAACCCTGAGCTATTTTAGGAGGTAGCTGAATATATTGAGCGAGAAAGCGAGGTGACACAACTGGAGTTGAGATTGCTCGGTGTCTGAAAACCTTGAAAATGTCTTGCTTTAGAGCCGTGCAACCCCCCACCCCACTCAACACCTTGCAGGTTGCTCGAAGCCACCATCAGATAATAGCTGTGGAAGCAAGCTGCACATCAAAAGCCTGAAGATAGCAACCATTTCACAGACAACTGCTTTTCCACATTGCATTGTGGAACACTGTATGTGGTTCATTTATATTTTGGGGCATCCCATACAAGATTGTGCATATTTATGTTATCATACATCTATACCTATACTATACATATGAGAACAGTCATTGTGTAAAAAAAAGAAATACTGAAGAACATGAAGCATCCTCTATTTTTGTACAAAAATATTAGTGAGTTAGGAGCTATTTTTAAGGCTATTTTTGATTATTTAATTTTATTCTGTATGTATTCACCTCTACATGAAAGAACTGCAGTCCCAAGCGATTTCTGTCTTTTTTTTCTTCTCGCACACTTTTCTTCTTTTCATGTGCTCTCATGAAAGCAGATTGGTGTTTTTGTAAAAAAAAAAAAAAACTATCACATTTTGCCCTTGATTTGATGGCCAAACTGCACACCTCTGTCTCCGCTGAACAGATTCACTTAGTCTTTATGTAAATTAACAGACTTGTGCACATATGCACTGCTTGTTTTTGTTTTTTTTTGCTTTTTTACAGTATGTGCTTGCACTTGTTTAATAAAATCATCATTCCCGAACAGACACTCGGCCTTCTTTCGCTCCTCTGATCAATAGCAAACTGAATCTCTCATTATGGTCACTGTCGTGAAATCTTTGCAAACCCAATTAACCAAATTGTGCACTAACTAAATTAGCAGCACCCTCTTGACCTTTATAAACCCAACTGACAGTGGAAAACATGTAGCTCATCAAACCAGCAAGGCCAGCAGGTCAGAGTCTGGAACCACTACTCATTTCATTAACTTCTTCCATGGTGAACATCGATGTCTCTAAAAAATTATATGTGATGTCGTGTTTTCACACTCTACACAGGATATCGTTTTTATTGGTTCTAATGTTGTGAGTGCTTAAAATAAGTCAGGGAGCAAAAACAGCTGCCCTTAGAATGATTTTGTGTGGCCCCCATACATATATTTTTTTTAATTACGGAAATTTGGTTAGTCAACTCAGGCAGTGTATACACATATGCATGTATTAAACATGTTAGGGTGAAATTTTCACTAATCTGAGCCCTTTCAGAAAAAATATTAGGAAATTAAAATCTTCTTAAGATGTAAATGTAAATTCTTAATTACATTTTTTGCTTTTAATTGAATTTGATAGTAAGTACAGCTTCAATTCGAATTCAGATACAAAAAAAAAAAAATCAACTCTTTGGACCAGGAGCCAGTTCAAGTTCATGTGGTTCAGGTGACATTTTCACTGATAAATTGAAATCTGCTTACAGTGGAAAATAGAGACTACAACATATAGTATTCATATTTTATTTACCACATTTTTTGGCTTTAATTTGATACCATATTAAGTCAAACCTTCCAGCGACTTCTACTCAAAATCAGACTTGGGTACTTTGATTTACTATACTTAGCTGAATATAGAGACTGAAGTTTTTTTTCTGACACAAAAAACAGAACAATCCATCCCTAAATTAGGAAACAGTTTGCCTTTTCTTTTAATAAGACAATGAGACAATTTTGTTTCCAGTCTACAATAATTTACAGATACTTTTAGGCTTTAACAGCTACGTTAGATGGTTTGTACATTGTTGAGAAATTAAGGAAAAAAATTATCTGAAAGTAATCATGTTTCCATTTTTAATTATGAAAGAAACTGCACTTTCAAACATGGCAAAACGTTTATACACTTCTGCATCAGCATCTTGGACACGCACTTCATTAGCATGAAAAGATTTGTAGTGTACAAATTGACACTACATGCTGTCAATTTGTACACAGATTGTGCAAGTTGCTTTGTGGACCATCAGGGTGCTGGTACACCTGGCAACTATGCAACTTTATTTTGTGGTGCCAAGAAAAAAATATACACTGCTGTATATACTGTATATATATATAAAACTACGCCTTTCTTTCTGTGTTGCCACTGTATATGACTGACAAAACATCCATCCATCCATTTTCTGTTCACCCTTGTCCCCAATGGGGTCAGGAGGGTTGCTGGTGCCTATCTCCAGCTACATTCCGGGTGAGAGACGGGGTACACCCTGGACAGGTCGCCAGTCTGTCGCAGGGCAACACAAAGACATACAGGACAAACAACCATTCACACACACACACCCCTAGGGAGAATTTAGATAGACCAATTAACCTAACAGTCATGGTTTTTTGGACTGTGGGAGGAAGCCGGAGTACCCGGAGAGAACCCACGCATGCACAGGGAGAACATCCAAACTCCATGCAGAAAGACCCCGGGCCGGGAATCGAACCCAGGACCTTCTTGCTGCAAGGCAACAGTGCTACCAACTGCGCCACTGTGCAGCCCTCTGACAAAACATTATAACATAAAACAGATGTTAATGATACTGTAGCTCTGCTTGCCTTTCAGTTCATATGAAATGAAGGATTTTCCTATTTTTGCTTGGTGACTGTGATCAAGAAGTCACTCATTGTATTTTCTCATTGACATACAAGCAGAAAACCTAAATTGCTGTAACAAGAATAGTTCATTCTCAATATTACATTACTTGACAAAGACAACTGACATGACATAATGATATCCCAACTAACATTTATGGGTTACAGCTTTAAGGAGCTACAGGTAATGTCATTTTTTACTATAGCAACAAGCACTTCAGCATGGTGAGATTTGTTATCTGTGACTTTTCTGCTGTTTCTGAGGTTGTGAGTGGATGAGAATGCGTAGTAACTTGGCAGCAGCTGTGCCGGAGTGGAGGTGTATGGTAGGTGGCCTTGGACAAGAAGTGTAAAGAAAGGCAGAGTGACTCACCAAGAGAGGAGCCTTCAGAGTCCATTGACAAGCAGCCCACAGAGCTTTCTCCATCTGTGCTGTTGTGTAGGATAGTCAGAGAGGCAGGAGAGTGATGGGGAAACATGTATGTAGGTTAACGTTTCAGAATTCACCAGGGGTAATGGTTTTTCCATAAGCCGCCATTGTTGAGGCTGACCTGGCTTTTAAGACTGAATCAAATCGATGGCTTCTCCGTCTTCGACTGGGGAGGAGCAGTAGAGGCTCTCTGTGTCTGCAGAGCCACGATAACGTTGCTCAATGGGCACTAACCACCTTTCAAATGGAAATGGAGCATCCAGTGAAATTAGACACAGCCATCTGGATGATACTAAGAACAAGGCGGTGAATGGAAGATGGTAGTGTGGCGGTTGAGGGTGTGTCAAGCTTTGAGACTTTGTTGTGTCAGAGCTCAGTTTCTGCTGAACATTTGAGGTCTGTTTTGCTTTGACTAGGGTTTGTTAAAATGTGTAACACCCGAAAACAAACTTACAGTGCCTTCATAGCCCAACCATAAATTTATATTGAGACGCAAATGTGATAAATCGACTAAAGCTAGTGCATTACAGAGCATGTGGGATGAAAAGAATGCAGGCTTTTCAAAATTTATTACAAATAAAGATCTGAAAAATGTGGAAAACACTGATATTTAGCCCTTTTAATTCTGATACCTAATATGCTTTACTACAAACCGTGAATTGGATCTTTTGGAAGAAGATGCCATGATCAGATAAAAACGAAACTGAACTATTTGGCGTACAATCAACACGACACATGGCAAAAAATTAAGACTGGACATCACCCTGAACATACCATTACTATAATAAAGCATGGTGATAGCAGCAAAATACTGTTGGTATGCTTTTCTTTAGCAGATACATGGAAACTAGTCAGAACTGATGATAAGAATAATGGAGTTAAATACCAGACAAAATCTGTTAGATGCTTTTTTGCTTGAGACTGTGGCAGAGGTTCACATTCTTGTTGGGTCCTAAACATCCAGCCAAGACTTTAATGAAATGGTTTAGATCAAAGCATGTACACATATTGAAATGGCCCAGTCAAAGTCCTTATATAAAGCCAAGAATCTATGGCAAGACTTAAAATACTGTTCACAGACACTCATCATCCAATTGGACAAAGTTGAGCTATTTTGCTAAACAAAAGTGCAAAGATTTTTAGTCCATTTGTACAAAGCCGACAGATATGCACCCGTAAAGAATTGCATCTGTAATTGCTGCTAACAGTGGTTCATACAAAATATCATCTCAAGAGGGCTGAATATATATCCTGCACATATAAAAATAAGTGCAGGACACACATTTTTAATTAAAAATACATTCAAATCCATTAAAGTTTGTCATCATACGGTGACTTAATTTGAAAAAAAAAAATCATGAATACTTTTGCAAGTCAGTTTAGCATAAGTTGCGCTACATTTATAGAGCCATTTCAGAATGGATGCATGCTTGCAAGTGCAGAGAGTGATTCACCCTAAACCACAGCGTTGTGTTCAGCAGACAGGATGCTGACTTACAGTACACACTCATCACAGTGCCAGTTTGTTCTTCCCATGTCCCCCCCTCTTTCCTCATAAGTCAACATCTATCGCTCTCTCTGTCCCTCACTAGGCTGCTTGCAAGCACACATGTGCGGTCAGTCAAATTTCAGCCAGGGGGGTGGGTTTGTAATTTGCTGACACAGAAAGCGAGTGGTATGATCATGCTGAGCACCGGCTCGATCCTCTAAGAGCCCGCAGTGAATCGTTCAAAATAAATCACTCACAGATACTGCTGGCCCTAAAGATTAAAGTGCATATGTGTGTGGCATCTCTGTAAATTAAGTCTGTCTGCGTGTGTATTAGATGTTTTTATACAGTAAATGCCTTAACCTAAAGTCGCAATGTTTGTGAGCTTTGCATAATGTGAAAGCGATGCAAAGAGCCTCTGGGTCAGTGCTGCTGCCGTAAACAGTTGCATGGAAGTGTCTACACATGTACCAGCACCAATTGGCTCACAAAAGCTGTCCCCAGGGAAATAAGGGCAGCCCGCAGGGAATCGTTCAAAATAAATCACTCACATATACTGCTGGCCCTAAAGATTAAAGATTGTGTATCTTTGAGAGATACACAACAACTGTATTAGAGTTTTGTGTTGGTCTAGTATGTGCATTATTTTGTGTTCTTTCATTAGTGAGAGAATGCGGGGAATGCTTAAATTATGCAGACGGTGTTGTGTGTGAATTTATTTTGTCTGTGCATAATCCTGTCTCTATTGTTTGTTTGGGTTTGCATGTACAATATGTATGTGCATATGTTGACATAATGTCTCTGCCTAAAGGCCATTTTTATGCAGTGTGCTTTCTGATGACTTTTTTTTTAGCTCCATATGGTGTCAGAGGTGATAAATTGGCTCCAGGGGCAGCACTGAGCAGCTGTGAACTTAATGCTGAACGTCGGCCTTTACACTCTACGGTCCAACGGTCTGTGGCTAAGTGAGTGGTAATAAACCCGACATTCGGTTTGCTGTATTGATGTGAGAATAAATCCACACATCTTACTGCCTCAGCCATTGTCTTTTATGTATTGAATTTCTCTTGTTGTGGAAACTATAGAGTTGGTTTGGGTTGCATGGTGGCACACTTCCTTTCTGGTGTAAATTTCATCCAGGGGATGCATGGAGTTTGCATGTTTTCCCCATGCATGTGTATATTTCCCCAAGGTGTTGTTTCTTCATTTTGCCTTATAAAAATGTGGTTCTTTTTGTTACTGTGTTCCCCTGTGTAACCCTGCAAAACCAGGCAGCCATAGAAAATGAATTAATTAATAGTGATGTTGCTGTTTCATTAGTTTTAGGATTAGTTGAACCTGTAGAAACAACTGAAATGCTTGAGGCTAACCACAGTTGTGTCATCAGTTTATAAGATGTTCACTTAAAAAATTACCCATGTTGATTGACTTCAGGGACTTGAGGACTGAATTTTGTCTTCCAATTAACACAATGTACAGGGACAGGCTCACTTTAGTCAATAAAAGTGCATTAATCAACACTTAGGCTCGACCTAGGCCTTTTTAAGACAAGAAGCAATCTTCCATACATTAACCTGATTTTGACCTACAAACACTGTGAAAAAAATGCCCTCTTACAGATTTCTTTCTTTTTCTTTTTTCAGTCCCACTTGCAATGTAATACTAATGCCTGTATTACATTTGTCAAAAGGGCATCTTAATGGTAAATGCCCTGTCCTTGTATATTGCTTTGTCAAGTCCAGAGGACCCCAAAGCGCTTTACGCTATATTCAGTCATTCGCTTATTCACACACACACATTCACACACTGATACTGACAAGCTACTAAATTGTAGCCACAGCTGCCCTGGCAGTCTAACAAAAGCGATGATCCCCAAAAATATTCTGTGGACTATTGGTGGAATTGAAGGAACTACTCTTTAAAAAGTTTTGTATTAAACTGCCTAAGTTTAATGCAGCCAAGCAATGATCATAAATCACACCACATGACCTAGTCAAAGTCTGCAACCAATCCATTTAAGATGCTGTGACATGACTTTAAATAAGTTGTCTATGCCTGAAACCCCTTCAATGTGGTGAGCAGTTAAGTTTATCTTTGTAAACTTAACTTTACAAAGATAAAAACCAAAAAAAAAAAGAAAAATAAGCCTGCCAAAACTTCAGTAATGAAAGTAAATGTATGAATTCACAGAAGGACATATATTACTTGCGCCATGTGATATTAGCAGCTGTTCAGCTCATCTGTGCTTGTGTTTTATGGGTTCTGACTTTGACTCCATTCTAATATTTGGTAAATAAACTTAACCAAACAGCAATTAGGGCATGCACCTGAGAGATTTTCTGATATGCATCAATAAAATACTGAGGGTATTCACAGCATTCATGATGGCACCAATGATGCCAACCTTCAAATAACTGCTTGGGCCAGAATGATCATGTGGCGTTAATATCAGTATCAAAAAATTATTCCTTAAGATTCCACAAGGTGTCTATAAAACCTTCCCATGCATAAAGGTTTAACTCTATCAAATTTAGTTTTTTTTTCTTGAATGTAAAAAGTCTTTTTCTTTCTAACTGTTGATTGAGCTCAAGAGGATTGGAAGTTGCACAGATGGCTTTGAGAGAAGATAAGGGAACTAATTCCTCGCCTTCTCTCCTCTCTCTCTTTGATCCTCACCTCCCGCTTCATATCCCTTTGATTGCCATGTTTATGACAGCTCCTTCTTCCTTTTCTCCCCTTCCCTCTTTGCGTTCTCACTGTGTGGCATTGGCGCGTCAGCAGTTCGAAGTGAGCTGCTCTCTCCAACGCACAAACACAGTGTCAGCCGCACATACTCAGAGCAAGACACACCCCGCCTCCATTCTTACAGAGGTAAAGCGAGTGCGCCAGCATCCGTGATGAATAATTGAGTTATCTGGCTCCATGCAGAAATAGCAATCTCTCACATAAGTGTGAAAACATTACTTGCCACCAGAGACCTGGGAACTGGTGCTGCCACGTGGGTCTACACGTGTACAATGCGTGTGATCCTGTTTGCATGACATTTGTAAGGAATTGTTCCTATGAATGTGAACATTTTGAAGTAGCGGGATTCTAGAGTCATCAGCTTCATGACGTAATTATCCACCTGTCATAAGTCCGAGCTGTTATTCGTGTCATGGATAAGGTTTTGAACTATATAGAAAAAGAAAAAAATTGTGTGACAAAAACTTTTTTAACATACGAGTTATTTTATACATTGTAATTATTTAATGGAATCACCACAATTCAATTTATGTACTTAGAATGTGATGCATGACATCCAATTCAATTAAAATTATCATTCAAAAACTAAATGACCAATAATGCCCAAAGTACCCCTAGATAAAAAGACAGATTGGTTAAAAAAAAAGTGATCTAAGAAATCTAGTTGACTTCATCTAATCATTGACATAGCAACAATCTTTCAGCTGTGAGAAACAATTTTGACACTTCGGCCTGACCATTTAGAAAATGTGGTGAAAATGGTAGAAAAAATTAGCACCAAGAGCAGCAAAAGGATAGGTGGTCTGTGCTCTGGAAGGCTGCAGGCATCCCAGCCACACAGCTCCTCCCCCAAATGCCCAAATCCTCATGCAGTCTCCACAGGCCCCCTGACTAAACTTGCCGTTTTACATTTTCATGACATCCTTCTCTCTGCTTGAAATGGAGTCCCATATCGCCTCATCACCAACCCTTCAACTTACCCTCCCTTGGCCTAGCCTTCGAGGTCATAAGGGTCAGCACTCCCAAGGATACAGCCTCTGAACTGGGACAGAGTTAATTTTGAAGCAGATTGACTTTGCTTATAGGTTCTTCTACAATTATAACATTGTATATGTTCATTTTTAAGTAAAGTTAACATTTATTGAAGTGATTTATTGTAAGTTGTTTGCACACCAAGGTATTAATGGACATAGTTGAAGCATTTTTGACAAATTCACCTTTAACGCTAAATAAGCTACAGTGTCAGTGCAACATAGAGTTTGATTGTTGTGACAACATCGTTGCATCTTTAATTCTAGCTATTTAAATAATCATCTCTATCATTTAGATTAGGTAGAGCCTAGGCATCCCATCTGTCTTGGAGAAGACTGACCTGATGTTGATCAGCTCCGAGGCCTGCCATATACTCTCCGTGTTAGCAGCTCCCAGGAGCCCTCTGAAGCAATCCGACTGGTGACACAACAAAGCTGAGGGAGTGGAATCACAGGAAACTGACAAATAAGGCCAAATCTGACAGGCGAATCCTCCGAGCAGCTCCGGAGTCTGACAGATCCTTCAGCAGAGCAGCCAACGCCCCTTGCAGCAGCAACAGCAGAGGCATTCATTACCATGGTTTCATAACACTACAGTAGAAATGATAGTGTTGATGAGAAAGGCACGAAATGGTGATAATCATGTCACAGGTTTGAGATAAAGTAGTTTGAGATGAGTGTGCAGGTGGGGTTTAGTGGTGATGGTTGGTGTCCACAGCAATAATAATGAAAACTGGTATTTAGAGAGGTGCAGCAGCTACAAGGGGCTGCGGGGAGGGGGTGGGGTTAAACCAACCAGCTGTTAGGTCTAAAAGCTCTGAGCCTCGTTGTGGGGAGACGGTGGCAGATTAAACGGCAATCCTGCTGATCCAGCCCACACATATACTCTCCCCACTGCCACACACACACAAAAGAGGAGGTGTTGCTACGAGTGCTCAACTTATTTTTAGCTCTGCCGTAATGTTTTTAAGAGATCTAGTCCAAGTGTGTGACAGACCGCTGCCATAACAGGTAACAAACCTGGACAGGACAGATGCTGGACGTTAGTGGGGTTAAATCTGGGGCAGGCCGCCCCAGCGTGGATGGCTTCAGCAGCTGCTGATGTAGTGGGGGTCGATTGGGAGAGATGCAGGGACGAAGGTGATGTAATGCTGACTCTGGAGATAGCTGTGAAGAACAAAAGAAATGTTGGTGTTGGGATGTAGTTCTAAAAGCGCACTGCCCTGTGTTTGGTAGTGTTTGTCCAGCAACACGTCAAATTAAGACTGGGTCAGCATATATTCTTCAGCTCTATTCTCCTGGACTCTTCTTTACTTTGAAAACATTCCTTAATCTGCCCTATGGAGACACATTTAGACCAACCCAGGAATATCATTACACGGAAAAATATCCCTGGATCATTTGAAATCCTGTTTAAATGTTTCGCTACATTGCAACTTTAAAGTCAGCCATTCCTGCTTCTGCTATTCACTCACACTCATACTTTTGTTCTGGTCTTCCCACTCTCCCTCTTTCTCTCTCATTCCTTTTCTCCCTTGACGTTTTTGCTGTGACTTCTGGTTCTGCCGTCTGCCTGTCTCCCTCTCGATTTTTTTTTTTTTTTTTTTGGTGCCAAATGGGGGATTGGGAGGGCTCCTCCAAATTGGCACACAGATGAATAATGCATCTGAAGCAAAAGCAGAGAGCTGGGGTTGGGTACAGCTATCTTGTCAGACTCTTTTCCAGTGTGTTACAGTTAGGTAGGGAGTTCATCCGATACTTCAGTGGAGGAAAACTGCTTTTCTTCAGATTGCTTTCCATTCACATTCAATTTTGCAACTGAATGTTTAATTGTATCCATTATGCAGTAAGAAGACTTGACACATGCTATGAAAAATTTTGGTGATTTTTTTGGCATGTTCTTGACAAGACCCCCTGTTTTTCTCAACAACACACATGCATAATGCATGCTTTCGTTTGATTCTGTGTGTCTGCATGCATGAGTTTGTATTTTGCCCGGCATTCCCAAACTGCAGTCGAAAAGCTAACCGCACTCGCGAGCATAAACTCACAGTAGAAGCATCATTAAAGTAATGAGGAGGAAGTTAGCACTGAAGTCAACCATAAACAGAGAGGAAGAGCGGCATCAAGGGAGAGAGACAGAGAAAGGGAATAATTCCTAATCCCATAAGGATAAATCTTAATCCTGAATGTTGCTTCTGACTCATTCTGGTTAATTAAGTCGAGTCAAGTGAGAGGAAAATGGGGTCTTGCCTTCTCTAAGTCTGTAGGATCAGCACAATACTCTACGTGGAGCTTATGAGGTCTCTCATTGGAAGTGTCCTCTGTGTTCTCCAAAAGCAGAGATGGAACAAATTGTATCCAGGCTGTTTTCATAAGCTCACTCTAAGCAGCTCTTTTATTTTACAGGAATTTCACTCTGGCTTCCCATCAGGTCTCATATTTACATACATATCACTAGTTCGTACCCTCATTCAGTGTTGGGTTGCAGGCTGTGTATGCTAACAGTTTCATTTATCACACTTTATCATTTAGCCCCCATTTATGGTAGATGTTATTGCGCTGCACATCCGGCACTCAGCAGTTAAAACATGCACACACACACGCAGACAAACACACACGCTGCCTGAAACTCAGAGAAAACAAAGAAATCTGTTGAGCAACCGATGGGAATTTTCTTTTGTTGTATTATGGTGGAAAGATTTCGCCATGCGACAAAAGGATGAGGCAAACAACTGAAATGTCAAGATCCTGTGTAACTCTAAAAATAAAAGACCTAAGGGCTGCCATTTGAGTACATCTTAGCCACGCCGTAGTGCATGGAACAGAGGAAACAAACATTTCTCTGCACCCAGCAGCAGCATCTGAAGTAGAGGTGCCAACAGTTCTCTCCTAAAAATAGAAGAAAGTGTATTTTGAAAATGTTTATCTACTTAACATTTAGTGCCCTTAAGAATATAAATATATATGTTTCCAGCATGTCATCATGACATATAAATGTGTAAAATGAGTATTTTCAAAGAACAGGCAACCTAGTATGTTCAACAGCATTATGTAATTCATAGTAAAACTCTCACTATGCAATACAAAGTCCTGTTATAAAGTTTTCTTTTCTCTTATTCTACTTATTAATTTATAAAATGCTAACAATGTAATAAAAATTCTGTGAAAAAAATTACGCAAAAAAAAATATATATATGTGTTCAAAATAAGTACAAATGAAACAACAATTTATAAACTATAACAAGTGGGCGAGGCCAATGCTTTATTAGTCTCTGGTTTAACAGTAGGAGATTCTTCATATGATAACTCTTTGAAAGGATTTTATACTTTGGGAACGCTATGATAAAGAAATCGTAGGCTATTAAAATGTTGCCATACATTTATACTGGAAACCAACCTAAAAAGTAACCTTCATTGTTTTTTTCTAGAACAATCTTTGGAGAAGAGAAGAGATGAAACACTTGAGTAAAAATAGAAATGTATGCTTGTTATTAAGAGGTAACCCTTTACTTGCCACATCAATACTTACTCATTAAGAGACGGATACTGCCTAAAGCTTTTAGCAGATTCCAAATCATATTTGTTCTGCTTATGAGATTAGAGCTTTAGTGCGGGACAAATAGATCCGCAGGTTAAGTTCATTGGATGTGACCGCTGGTAGCAAGTCATTTAGGGGAAAGCAATAAATTACAATCTGAATTTCCAAGTGTCTGTACAAAGTTTTTCTACCCCATGTGTAGGTATCTGAGGCTTTGAGATATGGGCCTGGAGCTGATAGCAGAAATGTCACAGGGTTAAGCTGCAGCCCATCTTACCTCAGGTTTTCTCCTTTTCTATCTCCCCTACTCCTTCATTTCATCTTGTTATGCTGTGGACACAATGAGATTTCTTGTTCCCTCTTATGTGCTGATGAACTTGAGATATTTCCCCCCACAATTGCCCTCTGTCAACCTTTTATTTTTGCCCAAAAGATTATGTGCACATCACTGACTGTTAGCGTGATTGATTGACTCAGAAGTGGAGCGTAAAAAGGGCGCAACTGTTTTACAGGTTGATTTTACTCACAGATCAGTGGTGGGAAGGTGATGTGTGCAAATTTTTCACACAGGGAGGTCAGAGCTGTTGGCCTTTTAATGGTTTCTTGGCACGATGGGCACAGGCAGTACACAAACTCCTCGGTAGCTGGAGTGAAATTCACTTAAATGGACTTTTAATGTGATGATAGAGACTGAGCTCAGAATGGTTTCAGCCAGGTCAAAGTCTGTTTACAATTATGAAAATTGCAGAGATGCAGGCTTTTTAATCCAGTGTGAACCCAAAGGAACAATGTTTGCGGTTGGTTTTTAAATGATGAGTGAAGGTGATGAGAAAATCAGGAGATAGTGTTGAGTAAAATGGCAAATCTAATGAAAGAAAAAAAAACAGGTGAAGCTACATTTGAATTTCATGGCAATTTACATATCATTTATCTATCAAGACAAATGAAAATATGAGTAAATAGGCTAAAATGCTAACGGTTCCACATTCCACAGTGATAAATATTCTGTGCACAGCTCACAACATGCCTCAATATGTCAGTTAAAGAAGCTGACTTCTCAGACTGCTGTATCAGAAACATAAATCAGAACACTGATTGGAAGGAAAACCTAAATAGATGCATAACTGCAGCAATGTGAGTCTTGAAAAGAAAGAGATCGTGAGAGGTTCAAAAGACACTTACTGCAGCTGGAGGCAGCGTTTCAAGAGCCACCACAAACAGACTACAACTGTGGCATTTATTGTGTAAGCAACTTCTGAACCAGAATATCAAAAGTTGTGAAAACTCTACAGAGCCACTACGGAGTATTGTCAAAAGAAAAATGAGTGATCAATCCAACAACACAAACAAGCTGAAGGTCACACTATTAATGCACTAATTTATTCAAAAGGAGCCCCTCACAAGTATTAAGTGCATATGCTGTACAATGAATAGATTTTTTTTTAGAAGAAGAAGAAACTGTCATTGGAGTGTTGTGATGTTAAATTCTCATTTGCATTACAAGAAAGTAAGCCATAATCATCAAAATTAACAGAAATAAATGTTTGAAATAAACAAATGAGTATCAGTAGTAAATGCACAATAATATTCAAATATACTGAAATTCATCTGTACATGCACTTTATTTCAGGCTCTGGGATTACCTGAGGGAATTAGATCCAACTAAATAATGAAGGTTGTCATATAATCTGACCACATTGAGAGGTGAGATAAAAGGAACATTTCCCGTACTTCATGAAAACACATGATTGTAAATGCTATAAATAGATTTCTGAGAAGCAGATGTGTGCGTTGGTGTTATATGAATGTATTACTTTATTTATAGCAACACTACATGCCTGTTTTAATGCAGATCTTACTAACCTAGAAAGCGATCTTACCTCAGTGAAAAAAAATATTTCATGAGATTTTGAGATATCATCTTTGAAAGTTTTGGGATGAATGTAAAAATATATTCCACTGGCTCTAAATAGTGTCTTGATGTTGTGGTTGGGAGATTTGTTTCAGGGACAAATTAATTTCATTTTGCCTTCATTATATAGTCAGCTTTGACAATAATAGCGCAAATAAATACCAGCAAGTTTACAGCAAAACCTAGAAAGAATTGTATTAATAACTGCGAAAAATTGTTCAAATAAAATGAGGAAAAATGCATATGTCTACTTAATTACTGCATTTTAATTTGTCAGGATCTCTAGCTTCACCAGTGAATGGAAACAGTAGTATTTAGCATTAGATCTTAACATGATAATGGTGTTCTCTTTCACCTGACACCAAGTAGCTACACTTCCTGAACCTAACCATAAGATTGAGTTGCTTAAGTGAAACCAAACTTTGCAAACCTAAAGTCTACAGTGTGCCAGAAAGCAAAGGACAGATAAACAGCAAAGAAGAAAAATCACGAAAACCGAACTGTTCAAAAGTTACATCAATCCAAGTTTGTTGGTCAACTCAATGAGGACACCCTAAATCATCAAGATAACCATCATACCTTTTTTTTTTTTGCTTCTCAGATTCCTGAAACATATTCATGCTGAGCATGTGTCAGGAATGGAAAATCTTTAGTATCTTGGTTAGCTTTGCAAAAACTGCAAGGGGTGTATTTAATTGAATAAGGATGAACAACATGAACCTCTGAAGAGCAATGTGTTGAAAACTCATTTAAAAAATAAACAAAGGCAGTACGATGCACTTGTACATCTGCTCGCGCTTTCTATATTTTCAAGGACAAATAACAATTCTAAATATTCTTCCCAATGTTTGATTTTCCAATTAAAACAATTACAAAAGTGTTGAGAGTCTTACTGAAGCCAAATAAACCTCATATTTCATTCTGATCCTCAGTCATAAGCTCTACTAAAATTTTGTTTTCTCTGCTATACAACAGATCTTGGCATTTTCTAATGACTTATTACGTGACAAACTTATTACCCAATAATGAGAGCAAATCATCTGAATATTATGTTGTCACTATTGTGTTGCTTTTCCAGTCTTAAAGTGGGTTTACTGAAAACCTCTGTGGTTGATTTAGGTTCTGCCTCAAGTTGAAGTAAATACAATGGCATTGTTAAAAAAAAAGATAGACAGATCAATATTCAAGAGAAAATGTGAAAGAGAGGTTAAACAATTCAATTTTAATGAACACTTGTTTACATTCAGGATGCTATAATATGCCGTGATACACAGATGTTAAAAGGGTAAAAAAGCTGCTATAACAGCCAGCTTGCTGATATGTCAGGCTAACTGCGTTGACAGTTGTCAGCGTAGCAGGTCACATGATACAGACAGACAAGATGTGACAAGTGCCAGTGCAGTCTTTCTTTAACTGTGATCATCGCACTTAGAAATCTTTTCTTGTTGGGGAAAACCCAGACTTCTTAAATCAGCAAAATAATGTACAGATTGGCAAGTTGAGCACACAAAAGTAGGCTGTGGTTTTAATATGTAGCGGCATTGCTTGCTCGCTAACAATATGGCTGAGACTGACAAAAAAATTACAGCTAGAACACAAACATCAGAGATTGGTTATCAAGTTTGTTAGAGGTTTTAATAACTGTCTTTTACAAAGTTCCTTGATAAGGACAATACACTGGATCAGTTTGGGACACCCTGACTTCCAACGTGTTTACTGACTATCTCCTGACCATGTTGTGCATCAGTACAGACTGTCTGATGTGAATTTCAGCATTTCAAAGACTGTTTCTTCTCCCAACATTGCCAAGCAAATGTGTGTGTGCACCAGATAAGCCAGATTTGCCTCCACAACATAGTTTTTCTTTACCTCTATTTCCAAATTTGACAAAACCTCCCGATGAATTCCATTTTGAGAAGCTTGTCAATCATAAATCAGGAAGGGGAAAGGAGAGCCTCGCAGCGAACAAAATCAGTTCTAAGAGTTCATAAATTTTGCATTACTTTAGGGAAACACCTGTAAAAAGCTTAAGTTAACCTTAACATGCTTCTGTACTCACCACTGTGCAGAGCTGCCCCCTTTTTGCTTTTTTTTTCCTTTTGGCTAGACCTGAAGTCACTGCTGTTTGGATGCTTTGCCTTTCCAGTAATTGCTTTTCTGAAACAAGAAGCTGAGCCAACGATTTCCTGACGACTGAAAGTTCTCATGGAAACACAATGTAAATACAAAAGTTAATGTCATCCTAGAAACGCAGCTTAATCAGGTTAGTCCTATTTTTAAACCTTTAAAAAGAATGTCCCACTTTGAGAGGAGTCCTGCTTGCCGCCAGTGCTGTTATTCATAATTTAAAAAACTGTTTAGGGAACTATTGTTTAATCAACACAGTTTTTTAATATTCACACATCATATTTGTTTTTGCTTTTTGAATAATTGTAATATTTTTTGGTGTATTTACAGTTTTTCTCTGTCACTTTGGTAAATTTCTGAAATCATACTCGACAAAACAGTAAGTGCATTTCTCAAAAAAATTATACAAATACCAAAGCACCATGGACTGATTACATGCAAACTCCAGTCTCTTGTTCAAACGCCTTAGTTCATCTCTCAAAAGTAAATATCTGTGTCAATAATATGCAATACTTCATGTCAAATACTTGAGGCAACACTGAGTAACTGTAATAGCTATTGTTTTCACAGAATAACAATATTTTATGTAAAAAAAAAGAAGCTAACTACAAAACTGACAAAGGTGTAATTCTCCTTTAATGCTGTGTCTCTTTGAACCAGACTGTATGACTGGTTCATACAGTCATTGCTTACTCACCAAATGTGATAATAATATGGTTTTGCAATAACCTATAAAGAAATGTCTATTTTACTAATAAAGACACCAAAACAATGCATTTTGTGTGAGAACCATTTCAAAAAGTCCAAAACACAATAAGTTCAAAGTGAATTCAACAGTCATTCAGCTGTTTCTCAGCTAGCTCAACACACTTGTACAAAGTCCACTAGCATTAGCATTAATTAGTCTCCAGAAATATGTCCCGTTTTCTACACACTAATCTCAAATTACTTAATGTGACTTTAGTTGACTGTCGATTCAATAACCTCAACATTTGAAGGTAACCAATATACATCAACATACATTTTTACTGACCTGTGATAAGACGAGATAGACACGTTAAGCTTTCTTTAACATCTAACAGGAAGGTTTATTCTTCTTCTGCGTGCCCAACCTTCTCTATGTCACAGGCGCCCTCTAGCGTTTGTATGTGGAATCACACTGAATAAATGAATTAACTTAGAATGACAAATTAAGGATCGAAAAAGAAAAATAACATTGAGATGGATTTTTTTTATATATATTTTGTGTTTTCATTTACTCATAACAGGGCTGCACTGTGGAGCAGTTGGTAGCACTGTTGCCTTGCAGCAAGAAGGTCCTGGGTTCGATTCCCGGCCCGGGGTCTTTCTGCATGGAGTTTGCATGTTCTCCCTGTGCTCTCTGATGTGTTCTCTCTGGGTACTCCGGCTTCCTCCCACAGTCCAAAAACATGACTGTCAGGTTAATTGGTCTCTCTAAATTCTCCCTAGGTGTGAGTGTGTGTGCATGGTTGTCTGTCCTGTATGTCTCTGTGCTGCCCTGTGACAGACTGGCGACCTGTCCAGGGTGTACCCCGCCTCTTGCCCGGAACGTAGCTGGAGATAAGCACCAGCAACCCTCCCGACCCCGTTAGGGACAAGGGTGAACAGAGAATGGATGGATGGATTTACTTATAACTTGTTATAAGTACACAAAAGTATACAATAAAGTATACAAAAACAATGCATGAAGATCCATAGAATTTGCAGTGCAATATTCCTACACTTTTTAACATTCTTGCTTGTTATCTTGCAGTGTAGTGTGGAAAGAATCTCTTAGAGTGTGATATCCAGCCTCTTCAGGCATCTGCTGTGAAGTTATCACATGCCTCCATCCATGGCAGCCAGAAGGGTCATCTGTGTGTATGGCTGGCAATCACATATTTTCCATCTCCATGCTGAGAAAAGAATTCTCAATGGGGTTAAGGAATGAGGACTAGGGTGAGAAGAACTCCATCAGCATCTTGTTGTGGGTCGCAAACCGATGATGGCATATGTTCTCGGCCTCTTCTGCCTCTTGTTCTGTTTTACCTCCTATCTCCTCTGTCACAGCTTAGCTCCTCTTCCTCTTCCTTTTCTCTCTGGCTGTTGACCCCATCCAAATACATGTCCTTTTATTGTCAGAAATGCAACATCAAGTTGCGCTGCGACTATATATACCATACTACCAGTTGATGGTTCATGAGACATACCTCTGATCTGTTTCAGAAAGTTGGTTGATCATTGGTTGATGAACCAGTTTGACAAGCATTATATGTTTGACATATTATGACAAACTGTTTAAGCATTGGATGGATGGATGAGATGTTTGCTAAAGTGAAAAGTGACAATTATTCAAGGTTCCAAGGCCATCTTTTCAGATGAAAGTAAATTTCGTCTGATTGTAGGGCCTAGAGAAAGGTGTTCAACGTCCTATATGGAGTTATTGCTATCAATGGTGATTTGCAGAGCTTTGTCATCTTTAGTAAATCCAAAGTCATCACAGTTGTCAACCAGTGAGTCTTAGAGCACTTCTTGCTTCCCTCTGCTGACAAGCTGTGTGGAGAAGGTTATTTCATTACATCCAACAGGACTTTGCACCTCCTCACACTGTCAAAAGTAAGAAGACCTGATTTAATAACCTTAGTATTAGCACTATGCTTCATCTGTCAGCAAATATGCTCATCAGACTCTCTGTAGAGAATAATATTTTTAAGATAAAGGCTTGAAAGATCAGACTCAACAATTATTTGTATCAAAACTATATTTTATAGCCAAAAGTTTAAGTTTAATGATGTGTTGCAGCTGAGTATTTTTTGTTTCTCTGTCTTTCTGTATGCTGCCATTCTTGGACAAGTGTCTCTTGTAAAAAAAAGATCTTTTGATCTCAGTGGGACAAACCTGGTTAAATAAGGTTATTAACATAGACTAGAAACTCAAATTAACTTATATTAGACAGATATTGATAAATAACAATAATCAGCCTGCAGCAGCCTCTCCTCCTTCACAGTCAAGGTAAGTCGGTAAAAGTGGTTGCGAAACAGGACGATTTCTGTTAGATTGGCAGCGGCACCATGTATCATTTTATGCTGTGTGCGTTTTGTGCGCGTTTGTTCTGGTTTGTGCTAGGCGTGTGTGATCTCAGAGGAAACCTTCCACCCTGTGGTTGAGCTGCACTGCTGCATCCTCTTTTCTTCTGCTGCTTGCATCCGTCCCGCAGTGTGTCTACGCAGCGCTCACTTTGACCTCATTATCACCCTCATTTCCATCAGTATTAGCAGCTGCACCCTTCTTCATCACCATCATCATCGTCACCATCATTGACATCTTTATCATAATCGCCCCCAGCAGGCATCACTAGTGCCATCACCGCCCCTGCCATCACTCTCAATATGCTGCCGTTACCACTGTCATCATTTTTGCTGGTAACATTGTGAAATGAAGACAGATGCTGGAATAAACACTGTTGCACCTTGACCGTGTTACACTGTTGAGCGTGCAGCTGCAGGGGCGTCATGCAGAAGCCGTCTCCCCTCGTCCTCGGTCCTTTTCGCTACTTGTGAGGGTTGCATGCTGTAACGACATGTGCTCCCATCTCGCATCACGCTTGCCGGAAAGGCAACCCTCGTATGTGTTTCTCCTCTGAATTTTTCAGGAGAAGGCTGACAAATCGCACACAGAAACATACCAGTGATGACCTCCTTCTCATTTCCTCCTCTTTTTTTTTCTCACATTCTCCCATGGCTTGCCCGCTTTCTTTTTCCTCTTACACTGTCTTTAGAGTCTCCTCGCTATCTTTCTTCTTCTCCCTCCCCCACTGTTTATGATCCCCTCTCCTCCTCTCTCCTCCTTCATGTTTTAAGGGAGCTCCCCTCTTCCCTGTCCTCCTTGCATCTCTACCAACTTTCATCCCACTCACTCACTCCTGTCTGATTACCTCTCCCTTTCTCTCCCCATTTCATTCACCATTTTTCCCCATCTTTCCTCTGTGGTGTATTCCCTCTGCTTGCCTGCCTGTCTGTCTGTGGCATAAAGGACTGTCTAAGGCCACTGCTCTGTTAATTCATTCGCTGTGCATCGCCTCACATATCTGCAGGGTCAGGCAGACAGACAGAGAGGAAGAGGAGGAGAGGGTATCTGGAAAAAGAGAGAGAACGTAGAGGGATCAAAAGGAGAAGAAATAAAAGAAAGATGGAGTTTTATCTGCAAAAACAGAAACCCAGAGTCAGAACCAGTTGTTGTGTATCCCACAGTCTCTCCCCCACAAACTTGCAGTAGTGTATGAGTTATGTCATGACCTGCTTATGCACACTATGTCCGTCTCATTGTAAGTCAGAAATGTAAACATGCTTGAATATAAATATGTTCTCATTTGTATAAGCAAATTCACTGGTTGGCTCTCAGTCACCTGTAGTAAACATATATTTTAATATCATTGAAGGAAATATGTCTCTTATTATTTCACCACAATCTTAGTTAAATTTTGACATATCAGTTGGGGAATTAATATGACCTGAATAAGATATTCTTCAAAGTGGGAAAAATAAGCACACACGGGATTCAAGTAAGGCAGATGAGTGTTAGTCTTCAGAAATCAGTAAATAGCTTCAAAAAATAGCTACTGGGCTAAAACAATTCTGGAATAATCAAAATACTTACCTGTATTGTTACACTGACTTTTTCTCTTCTTTTGGGTCATTATTATTAATGTTTCTCTTTACTAAAAACCAAAGACATGAGAAGGCTATTTGTTTTCCTCCGTTCAAAATACATACATACCTTCGTATGTCTTTAAAAAATTTTGTAAGGTATGGTGATACGTTTTTGTATGCTTCTGTTAATTCTAAACACAACACACTGCTTCTCTGTGTGACCTCATAGGAAAATAGAAAGAACTCAGATTAGATAAAAAAGCAGATTAAAAACACACAGAAAAGAGTCCTGTACTGACTTGAAATGATAAGTTTAGAAAAGAATGTCAACATTAATATCGGTGACTAAAATGGTAAAAGCGCAGTTTGCTTTTGATAGTGATGCCATATTTCTGTTGCTGAATGAAAAAAAAGGTATAAATGTCTGTTTATTACAAATTTACCTGCAATATGAAGACCATCATTATTGTAACTGAATAAACAGACTCTGTGAAGTTGGGGCTCTTCTTTAACTTCATCCATAAGCAAACATAACAAAGTAAAAACCTACTTTATGTGTGTTACTACACATATAAAGTTTTCAGTCTAAATGACAATAAAGGGAATACAAGATCATCCCTGTTTATATATATATATATATATATATATATATATATATATATATATATATATATATATATATATATATATATTTTTAACCCTTATCTAATTTTTATTAATCTGTGCATCAAAATGCATGTTGTTGGTTTATGTATTTTTAGATTGAAAATAATGACAGTTCTTAGTTTTGAAGGATTTAATAGTTGAGTGATAAGAGAGAGAAAAAAAAAATCACATTTACTATTTGACCTACTGATTACCGATTAGAACCAAGCAAGAAAAAATAGTGGCCAATTTCAACCTCTGGCCCATTGATCAGTGTATCTCTAGCAAAATCACTTGTTTTTTTCAGCTACAACTAAAAAACAACTAACATTCCTGGAGCTAAAGCTTAAACTTAAAAGTCAATGCAGTCAGGCCACTGAAAGGAGTTGGCAAATGTAATTTTTTGGTAGAAAAATTGTTTTGTAGCCCTATTAAATGAACCCACTTAACTCTGGGAGAATGTGATGAACCAACAGCCGACTGTCTATTCATCTGCAGGAACTCTGCTGCTCCGCTTGTGCTCTAGAAAATTTTGATGCTAAAACATTATGCTTGCTTTGTCACACTACTCGTGTATGTTTGCGATTCAACATGTATCACTAAAGCGCCCTGCTTTTGTTTTACTTCCTTTAATCTGTGATTATGGAAGCACTGACTGCATGAGCGCAGTAGGTCGCTGGAATAATGACGGCTTGTTAGCGCAGCTGGGTAAACCTGAGCTGCTTTTAAAGAAGGTTTAGGGATAACAGGAAGCTACTGCAGATATAACCTGGTTTAGATGCTGTTTCTTTTCAATACTTTGTTAAGAAAATATACTGTGAATGTGCTTGAATAAAATCATATATTCGATTTTTACATTTTTCATTGTAGTAGTCAAATCTATCTTCACTAATCCAGTCGTGTAGGACCAGCATGTAAATCTGTCCAGAGTTAATCTTGTCTGACATGAATGAGAATTGTGTATGTTCGTGGAATAGGTTTTTGCGTCAGAAAGCTAAACAGACTTGGAGTAAACATGCTCTCCTATCTTCTGTGCAGCAATATTACTATGATGCATAATCTTGTCTTCTGTGCTTAAGCCTGCTGTGACTCGATTCATACCCCCAGCTGAAGTACAGCCGCAGAGCATGCGGTCCCACTATTGCTGCCTATAAGGAGCTCAGTTGCGTCTTCATTCCCCTGTTAAACTAACACAAGGTTCTCTCAGGCTTCGAGAAAGGATGATCAAAGTGTTTTTGGCATGCTAGCTGCTTCCTTGCAAGGTGTTCTATTTTCTGTGCATTATTCGAGAAAGTCAAAAATAGAAACTGATATGTCAGAAAAAGACAGTGATAAAAAGCCAGAGGCAAGTGTGTCCATGCTCACGCACACGCATACACACACGCAAAGACACCATCTTTCTCTGTAGTTCATGCTGTGATTTTTTTTTCTTCTGTTTCCTTTTATCTCCCATGTCACTCATGTGTTCTCTTTTTCTTTTTCCTTGTGTCCCTGCAGGTTTTCCTGATCACAAGGTCCGATTTGCAGAACTGGCGCTTGACTGAAAGTGAGCAAGACAGAGTTTGTGTCATGGCTGACAAGGAAGACCCAGGTTCAGAGCTCCCCTATAAAAGCCTGCTGGTTCTGGGAGCAATCGCAGCAGCCTCAGCCTTTGTGGTCACTATCCTTATCGTCCTCGTCTGTGTGGGTTGCCAAAGGTAAGGCTGTTAATTTTAGTGAGGAAAAAGCCTTTCAAAAGTGCATTAACAGATCACATTGTGCATATTAATTGTTGTTATCATTATAAAAGTTAACAGAAACTGATTAAAAACTGATGTTAGTAACATAAAATCAATAAACTTACAATACTGAGCTCCCCCTTTGAAAGCCTGTATGGGTTTTTTTTACATATCCATAAACTAATATTTCTAAGATAATAGTGTTATCTTAGAAATATTAGTCCTAATAACTGAACAAGATCAAGGCTACAATGCAAAAAAGAAAATACCTTTTGAAGTTTTCTTAAAAATAAAAAAAGGTCAAATTCTGGTTAGTGTCTTAGGTTGCTTTATGTATCAGTGCAATGGGAAATAGCGCCCCCTCTCTGTGTGGCTGGCTATATGCTGCTGCCTCCTGTAATCAGTGCCAATCTGTGAAAGTCACGCGGTAGGTGAGTTGCGTTTTTCAGCACACCGTGTAGAAAAGCGTTAGCAATACATAAATAATATTTTTTATGAACTTATGTACATGGAGTGTGATGAATATTTACTGGATGTGTGCCTAGCACCAGCTTTTGTACTTTCAATTTGTTTAATGTTGCAAAAACACTCATACTAAAGCGAAATGCTAATGTAATGCTCTGTTGTAGAGTGCTGCGTGAAACAGAGCCGATTGTACTGAGCCGAGCCCGATATGTTCTCATTCAGGTACATCATTTTTTATTGTGTTCTTCATTGTGCATTGAAAATATTGTTACAGTGAACTTGGCCAGTCTGTGAAAGCTGCACGAGAGTGTGCTGGGTGAAGCTGAGCCGATTGCACGGATCCAAATCCGATATGTTCTCAGTCAGGAAATAAATGCCCGATTGAAGTTTTCTTAAAAATAATTTTTAAAAAGGGTCAAATTCTGGTTAGTGTGTTAGATCCCCCAGAAACTCGTCTTCCTTAAAAACATCAACACAACACAGAGTCATTGTGTTGTTTGGACTGGCCTGTTACAGTTCAGTGAAGCAGAACTCGCTGTACATTAGGACACCATCACATTTCTATTTAAAGTTGTTAATATCACAAACAGAGTGATCACAACATCACTACTTCATTTTAAGGAGGTTTGTCCTGTTTAAGCTTAGGGCATTTAGTTTGGTTTGCTCCTCTCTGTTAAAATTAGAATAAACAACATGGTAACTGGAAAAGAACTGTGTGAGGCCTTCAGAAAGAAGATTGCAGCAGCTTATGAGTTTGGTGAGGGATTTAGAGTAGTCTCCAATGAATCTGAAATCAGCCGTTCCGCTGTAGGGAAAATAGTCTGAAACCGGAGGACATTCAAAACAACTACCATCACTCCCGGGTCTGGTTGTCCAAACAGGCAAGCTCTAAAAGCAGGCGGTAATTTGATAAAAGAAGTCTCCATTAGGAAACATACATAAGGTTTGTGGTACTGTTGATATGGAAGTCCATGCCTGTAGAACCAAAATGAGACAGAAGTTTAAATGTTGTGGGGGATGTGCAAGGGCAATGAGACCGATGGACAGCATAGAGGTGGAAGTGTTATGGTTATGGTTTGAGAATCTTTTACTGCAGCAGGGCGTGGCTGGCTCACCACCATAAAACTCTCAATGACTTCTACTGTTTGACACGGGCGAATTAGGAAAACGTGAGACCATCTGTAAAAAGTAAAGCTGAAGCAGATCGGACATGACAGTGACCCAACACTTACTAATAAATCCAGTAAGGACTGACTAAGTAAAGCATTTCACTGAAATTACTTCAACAAGAGAGGGTAGGGCCGGCTATTTGGGTGTAGAGTGTGCATGGTGCGTGGTGTGCCGTCTCAGCTAGTGAATGTACAGTATAGTATCACCAAAAAATATTTCTGTTTCATTTAAGTTAGAAAAGAGGAAAGGTTTACAAAGTGTTGACGCTTTTCCACAGCGCAGGAAAAGAAAGAGATAACAGCCAAAGTTTTAGCAAATTTGCTGAACTCTTCCCTTGCACCCTCAGATCCCTCTGATCATCCACTCCTTCTCTTTGTTTCCCTACTTCTTCTGAACTCCCCTGCTCCATTATTTCCTTTCCCTCTGTCCATTTACTCTCCATCTCTTTCATCCCCTACTTTGAGCACAGTGGCAGTAATGAATGTTAATGGCTGTTAGTGTCAGATGAGATGAACCAATGCTTACAGGACAGTGAGGGGGAGGCAAGCCAGAGTAAGAGTTGCCCGAAGTCACTTCTCTCCAGCAAACTCCACAGCAGGCACGCTCACTGGGACACCCCACGGTTTAAAGAGGATCAGACGCAAGGGAGGAGCTTTTTTTTTTTTTTTTTTTCAAACTCCTCAGGGACCAATCAGCAGCTGCATTGTGCCTGTGTTGCCATGGGAAATGCATATTTGGATGTAGAGAAATGTCCAACCATCTTATGTCATCTAAAGAATACTTAGCCTCCCTGCTGGATGGTATTGGATATTCAGTAGTTTTCTTGTGCATAACCAGTTTGTCACAGTCAAGTGCTGATTCAGATCCAGATTGGTTTGTTATATCCACGTTAAAACACAGTCAGCAATGCAATGAAATGAGAACAACCTTTCAACTTGCTGTAAAATCCAGAAGTCCTAATAGCATGCAGTTGAAGTACAAAAAATATATATATTTACAAAGTACAAAAAAAATATAGTAAAATATTCTCTGATCTATTGATGTTTTCTGCAAAATATTCTTCTAAGTTCCATGGAAATTATAATTTTTTTTCCCATTTTGTCATATTTCAGCCACAAACTTCAACATAGTTTATTGCGATTTTATCAGATAGGCCAAGTGTAACATAACTGAGAAGGGGGAAGAAACTGAAACATGGTTCAGCTTTTCTTTTACAAGTTATAAAACTAAAAGTGAAGTATGCATTTTTATTCATTGCCTTTATTTTTGTAAATAAAATAGATTGCAGCTACATACCTTGAACACTTTCCAGCACAGCTATTAGTCGCACATTCAAAAGAAAGCTGATGTTAATATAAAGCAAGACGAAGTCATGTTTGAAATTTGGGGAAACACAGTAAACATGTGGAAGAGAGCCTGGGCCATATGAGACCAAAATTAAACGTTTTGACCTACATAAAAAAGCGTTTGAAAATTATCACTTCACGTTACTCTGAATTCACAATCCCCATAATGGCAGGATCACGCTATGGGGATCCATGTCTGCAGGGACATGGATGATTGACAGACTTGAGGGAATATTGGAGGAATCTAAATCAAGGGATATACTGGAAGAATACACTTCAGCATCACAATTACCCTCTGTTCCCAAAATTGCAATGGGATCAGAGCATGTTTATGTATTAGAATTCGAAGTATTTAAACTCCAGAACAAAATCCAATTTAAAGTCCTTGACAAGACTTAAAATTGGATGTTCACGGACTATCCCCTTCTAGTCTGACTGAGTTCGACTTACTTTGCAAAGAAAATAAGCAAAAATTGAATTCTGTAAATGAGCAAAGTTGTTGGAGAGTTTTGTTTTGATATAATAATCGTGCCTGTTCTCCGACTTTGTGCTTCACTGTCATCATTTCCTGTAAACCCCCTCCTTCGAATTATTATGAAAATCACCAGGGGAGCTCTCTTCACCTTCCCAGGATCCCCCTGGGGGCATGATGACCATATGTTTGTACAAAATGGTTGCAGTTCGCCGGACGAGACAATATCGTGCTCCAGTAACATGGATCTGACACAGTCTTTGCAGCGACTTGCATAATAGGATGACGCAGCAGGGACTCTGCACCTGTTTGCAAACCTGAAATTCTATTTATTGCTTCACTGTGCTTTTGCAGCACAGCAGTAGGATCTCTTGTGTTATGTGATGCACTCACCCTCCAAAGAGAAGAGGCAGAGGGAGGAGCGCTGTTCACAGTCACACCTGCACAGCAGAGTTTTTTTTTCCTCTTCTTCTTCTTTGACTTTGTCTTGTTGCTTTGGCTCCATATCAACTGTTTCCTGTAGTTACAGCCACCTCCAGGGATCTGCTCGCATGCATAACACTTATCGGAATACATTTGTTTTACAAGTCGTCAACCTGAAGGCAGAATAGAGCAAAGTACAAAAGAACATTTGTGAATTTTATCTGATTTTATCTACGTGTAGAAAATGAAGGTCGTCTTTGCCTCAATAAAAAGCCAGAGTCATGCTCCATTCACTGTTCGACTGGGCTCTTGTTATCAACCAAGGACTTCTATGCCCTGACCACAGTTAGATGCTGATGGTATCGTATCTTCTCTCTGTGTGTGTGTGTCTTCTCTTTCTGTCCACGGGCCTCTGGTGACCTTCCTCACTTTGATGCCATGTCAGAAAAAGCAAGAGCAAGCACCCCCCGGCCGGAGACAAAGGGACATCTGTAAATATGGTGAGACGTGTTTTCATTTTACAGCCCCCCCCCCCATCCCTCCCAAAACCACCCCCCTATGCCTGTCACCATCCACTTCTACTGTTTTACTTCTAACCTCCCTTCTAACAGATGCACATGCATGTGTTTGCATGTTTTATGCCTCCATTAACAAGTCTATGTGTGTGTGTGCGACAGCAGGGTACGCTTCGGCATCCAAAACTGAACTCCATGAGTAAATCTGACACCAGGCTGCATGAGATCAATCGCTTTCCCTGCAATGGAAACTGTAAGTGCTAACTAACAGGTTCTGTGTGATAATAAATAATATACACATCCGAGCTGTTACACGTTCTCAGCAGTGCATATTCAAACATTTTCTCTCCCTTTTCCTCCTTCTTCTTCTTCCCTGTCTCCGTGCAGCTGTTAGCAAGAGCCGCCCGGCCAGTATGGACCTCCTGCTCCTCCACAGTCGACGCTCCCAGACGGACCTGAGGCCCTCCCATGGCCGCCAGCTCCCCCAGATCCCCACCAGTCCCCAGGCGTCTGGCCAGGGAGGCGGAGGGGGCGGTGGTGGAGGGGAAGCGGGAGGTGAAGGAGGAGGCGGAGGCGGGAGTGGAGGTGGAGGTGGCGGAGCGGAGGCCAGAGACCACACCTACACTGAGGTCGGCCTGCGCAATAACCCAACGCCCACCCGTTACCTGGACGATGGTCTGTACGAAAGCGTTGGTATCCGGGAAGGCGAAGCGGCTCCCAGAGTGCCCTCTGCTCCGCTGACGTCATCAAGCAGCACGCCATCGACGATCAGAGCCGCTCAGAGCCCCCCGCCTCTCTCAGGAGGAGCTCGTAGTGGGAACGGGCAAGGAAACGTATGTACACACAGACATTAAGCAGTGATACATTTATAGTCTGTAACTTAAGAGGAAAGAAATGTTGCTCACTGACTGTGAAACCTTAAACTGGATTTGTTTTAAGTAGGTTTTCTGTATGTATAAATTGGATGTAGTACAGCACACATAAGCACACTAGATATACAAATTGAATTGAATCAACGTTTTATTGCAGTTACAAAATATACAAAACTGAAAAAAAATCATAAAAATTCAACCTTAAATTCAAGTTGATTTTTTTTCAGTCACTGGCACAACTCCTGGCACACTAACAATGTCTACAAAATAAATGTAGCGGAAGTTTTAGTTAAAACGCATTTATAATTTATTTATTCTTATTAAAAGTTCCAAGTTTCTTTTTACTTTTAATTATTAACCCATGACTTTGTTGTTCCCTGGTCTATGAAAACAACTTTTCTCTTTTCCACTGCCGTTTCAGTTAGACAAGGAGCCATATTAATATCACCACCACACAAAATAAAAATGAAGATGAGGGAGATTAAGAAAAAAATCTCCAAATCTCCCTTTTGGAGTACTGCTGCAAAAAGTGCCATCTCGAGGGAAACCAGGTCTCCATAGTAACAATTAGACACTGTCTATGTGCAAACTGGTATTTTGGAAGTCATGCCAGAGCAAAGCCTTTTGCTGCCATTACAAACATAAATATGTAGAGTTTGATTCACTGGGGTATCAACTGGGGCCAACTTATGTTAAAATTAATCAAAGACCGAACTCTTTTAGTAACAAATAGATTTGGCAGTTTTGTCATTAAACATAGAATGACAATGTGGAAAAGCAACTCCCCCCCACTATTAAGTAGGATGGAGGTTTTGTGTAGATGTGAGTTTGAGTATCCCCACAGGAGTGCATTTCCTGATAAACGTTTTAAAATAATTTGATATTTTAAATAGAAGCCTTGTGGACCATATGAGAACACATTTAAAATGGTTGGCCATCGGGTTATTTACTTTCATATTGACCGAAAGCATGACCGAACCAAGACAAACAAGTTTATCAGAAACAAAATAAACCTTCTTCCATGGCCATGTTGACACCCAGATCCTCATTCTGTAGAAAACCTGCGGGTTGACGCAAAGAGAAGAGAAAAGATGAGCAAACTAAAGAAACTGACCAAGATCCCTCTACTTGCAAGCTTCATCCTACTGAAAGGTTGTTGCAGAAGAATAAACGCTAGCCTATTGGCATAAGGAAATTTTACAGACAACAGTGTGCCAAAAAGTTTGGTTCCAATGATTTTGTTAAAAGAAAAGAAAAAAAAACATCTTGACAACATATTTATTTAGAAACTAGAAAAATTAAAGTTAAACTCTTGTGATTAAGTAAGTATTTAATTAAGGGCTTTTTACTCATCTTAACAATGGTTCTAATAAGTTAGAATGGTGCTGTAACTGCTGCTAATAATACCAAAAAAATAAAGTAAAATTAGTTCTAAACATATTGGAGCTGCCACTCCCAGCAGATTCTATTTGTTCGAAGATAAATGGGATTGCTGCTCATTCAGGATGCATTGCATCGGTTGTCTTTCTCTGTTTACGTTTGAGACAAATGATCAGTGAGAGACTAACCTGTGTGTTTTTGTTTTCAGGCTGGTAGAGGGAACGGCAGAGGAAACGGCGTCACTAATGGAACCATGGCAGGGAGAGGAAACGGAGCGAGCGGTGTTAGCAGATCTCCTCTGTCCTCTGTGAATTCCCTGGTCAATCAAGATCCAGCTGCAGCTGAATATGCTTCCATACGGAAGTTTAAAAAGGTAGATCTTATACAATTTCTTATCTATGGTTAGAAAACAAAAGAAACCCGAAAAGAAAAAGCCGGGGGATTTAACTGATTTAGCTGGATATTGTCATCAGTGTTTCATCCTTGAACTTAGCAAAAGTGTTAAAGACTGTCGTAATACATCTTATGTAACTGTATTAGATTTCACTTCTGAAAAAGAAATATTAACATCAGGTTTATGTGAAGGTGTCACAGTTGCTGTATTATCTCTAGAGAGTTTGAAGAGCTGCAAAAGCTGTCTACAAACTCCAGTTTACTTTTGGGTAAAATATTTTGAAAAAGAAATTGAAACCAACCTATATTGTTCAAACAACATCACTTAATACTTACTGCTTGTACAATAAAAATGAAATGTTTTATGATATTTTTCAATAAAATAATTGACTATAATTTTGTCAATCACAATACAAATTTCTAGGTAGACAAGTTAAGTCGGAAGGAGAATAATGGAGCTGACAGCATGTCAGACAGCCAGTCGAGCGTGAGCGACTCCCCCTCCGCTGGTCCTCTTCCCCTACATCGCAGTCAGGAGTTTCCACACAAGCCGCTGGAGCCGTTCCATCTGCACTCTTTCCCGAAGGTACAAAAAAAAAAAAAAATCATGTCTTCTTCAAATACGTAATCTGTTACACTCCTCAACCAGCCACATTCTGACAGCTGTAGGAGGGCCTCATGGCCACAAGAGGGCAGTGTCCACAAACAAACATGTTAAGCCATGCAGATTAATATGATTTAACTGGTTTGGTCTTGGCTTGTTCTCAGTTTTCATAGCTTTAAAGCACAAATATATTTAGTGTAGGCTAGATGTGGTTATCCCATTAAGTTTTATTCTCTTTAAGAAGATTCGAATGATGTACATAAGATAAAAACTATTGTTTTGCTCTGTCACATACTTCATATATTCAGATATCGATAAATTACATTATCATTGAAAACGTTCTTTACTTCAGCAATTCCGTTCAAAAATAAAACTTATATTAAATTTGTTGCTTACAGAGTGATGTATTTCAAGCACTTCAATTAATTTAGCTGATTATGGATTGCAGCTAATGAAAATCAGATTCAGTTTCCAGAAAATTGTATAACACAATTTTAAAAAAGTATTTTAATGTAGAAATGTAATTTTGTGATCTACACAATTGTGAGGAAGTCTGTACTAACTTGACTGTTATTCTGACGTCTCAATTCTCTTAAGTGAAAAAGCTCTCTGTTCACAAACTGCTGTATACAAGCATTTTATTGGCATATTAAGTTGAAGGGAAAAATATGTCATGTGAATATGTTCAAAACACAGAGATAACTGAAGACTAAAGAGGGTTGTGAAGCAAAGCCTAGTTTGGTGAGATTTGCATGATTGGCAAGGACTGGAACCAGTACTTCACTGATTGCCACTAGAAAAACTCATATCCAGGACATCGTCTACAACCGTCACATCCCATCTATAAAGCCTCTTCTAAGCCAGAATCAACAGTGTGTCTCTCCTGGGCCAAGTAGAAAAAAGAATGAACTGTTGCTCAGTGGTTTAAATTCCCCTTTTAGTGGCTTAAATTTCCCCCTTTTTCATCTTTAAGAGGAAGATGAGAGACACCAGAAACAACAATACAGACAAACTGAAGGCCGCTATTAGAGCAAACCGTGTTTCCTCAACATCTCAGTTATGTCTCAGGCTAAACGCCGTCATGCCACGCCACTTTGATGCAGTAATTCATGCAAAATGAACCCAATTCAAATATTGAGTGCATGTCTTTTACTGTACATAAACAACTTTTAAGTGAGGCAAAATTTGTGTTGTAAAAATATTTTTTATGCGTTAGGGATCCATTTTATTTACATTTTCTGCAAAACTGGATGTGGTCTTTTTATTAGCTGTTAGGCCTGTCACGATAGCAAATTTTGCTCAGCGATTAATTGTCTCAAAAATTATTGCGATAAACGATAATATTGTTTGAAGACCTTTTTACACTGATTTAATGGAAATGACGTAATAATCCATGCGATTTCTTGCCAAAGATAGATACACTTTATTTTCAAAAGAACACTTAACACTTGAGCTGATAAACAAAATAAACAAAACAACCAAAAACAAAAATAAAATGGATTCTCAGTCTCCATTAACAAAAAACTCACTTGAAAAAAAAACAACTAAACAACATAAAGCCAAAGTGGAAATAAATACTGCATTCAACCTAAAGAGTGCAGATTATGAAGTCTGTATATTATGTTGCCCTTCAGTAATAATTAGATTTAAATAGAGAAGATGGGCACATCGACTACCTGATGCAATAGTTCACACTACATGATTTTTTGCTGCTATTTTTCCCCTTACAACAATCTTGGATCGTTGGTCTTTCTAAGATTGTGTGGTGTGTTACGGTAGATCGTCGTTGCCGCTCCGATCCAAATCAGGGGTTTTCCCCGACTGGGAGCTTAACGCAGCCTGTTGAATGTGACAGGTAGCCAATCAGAAAGCGCGGATTCTCCTCGTGCTTTCTGAGGGGAAATTACGTCGGGGAATCCTAAACAGCTGACACGACGCAACACGAAGTCCAGCGGACATTGGAGATGATATGTGGAAACAACATTAATGTTTATTCAACATGCAAAGAATATAGAAATGACAAGAGGAGGAGTTGGAGCGAAATTGCTACCGCAGTTGATAAACCCGGTAACTTTTCAGCTGTTCTTCGTTAACGTGACGTAAATAGGTTATAATGATTTTCATTCAGTCAGGACTTTACGCTGACACTAGCCACATGCATTGCAGGTAGATTGTAGTAAAGCATTGATTAATGCCTGGTTTTAAAATTAGTTCACTGGACTTGTAGCCATTATTCTGTGCCCATTGTTGGACACCACACGGCAGGAACGAACCCGATGGAACAGTTATACCTAGGATTTCTGTCGGCTAATGTGTGGTCTGTCAGGTTTTGAAAATGGGCCGACAATCGGCCGACAGCTCGTGTGCGATGGGCTTTACACTAAGTAAAATGAGGATGGGGGGGTCAGTGGAGAGCACCGGAGTTGAGCCTTTTTTCATTCAGTGTCATCAACAGAAAGAGAAAAAGGCCGGAAGAGACGATAATGCCGATAATTAAAATGACGTCGATAGTTTTAATTTATCGTACGATTAATCGATTTACCGTTTATCGCGACAGGCCTATTAGCTGTAAGTAATTATCGTAAGAATGAAAAGAAATCAATACAATTATGATGAATCTGTGTTAATATGTTAAGCAAAACCAAAACTTTCTCTTAAGATGAAGGATAAAATCACTGCTGATGTGATTTGTTACTGACCTGAGCTTTTAATGAGTGTGACAAACCTTTAATGTGTGTGTTTTTTTTCCATGTGTGTGTGTGCTTGTCTTCTGCCCGCTTTGCATCATGCAGTGCAGCACGCTATTAGAGCAAAGTGTGGAAGCATGGATTATCTAAGAGTTTGGCAGGCTGCCTGGTTGCCGGCGTGTGTGTGTGTGTGTGTGTGTGTGTGTGTGTCTGTCGGTGGGATTGCTCTTGTTGAATCCATCAGCAAGTCTATCTAGAAACAGCTAACAGGTAGCCAGCAGCCTGAATGAGAATAGATATTGTGCACATATTGAAGCCATTTGCTATTTTAACTCAGTCAGGCTGCGTGGGGGGCAGGCATATAAAAGTTTAATCATCCTCAGTCGCATGTGTGTTCACCAATTTGTGGTTCCTAATTGGTTACTAATTCCTCTTAAGACCTGTAGTTATAAAAAGTTTTGCAAGAGAAGTGTCATGTTGAGTCATTCTTTTATGACATCTAGGTTTGTCTTAAGCCACCCAGGCACAGTACTATTTTCCAGATAATGTTAGAGGTATTGAAAAGAGTAAGTCAACTTTTGCCTGTCAGTCAGGATTTGCTAAGTGCAGCAGTTAAACTCTATAAAAGGTCCAATCATGTCTCCTGAATACAGATTCCTATCTGACCTCTACCTCTCCTCAAGTCTCTCAGAAATCACCACCACCAGCAGAGTTAAATGGAGGTTCTGTTTTGGCAGCACTGTCTGTGTGCCACTAGGTCTGCTTGTCTGTCATCAAGACATATTTGAGTTTGCAGATTTGCATAAAATGTCTTTGGAACGGTTGGTCGCAGAGCAAGGAGGAACTGAGAAAAAAACAACAAAAAACCCACACATTTAAGCACGAAGCACAGAAAAAGTGATTCAATAATTTAATTTTGTTTTTATGACTACACAGAGCTTACTCTGAAATCTCCATCTGAAGAGCCACGAAGTAGAGGACAGCTAATTTCAGGTTTTAACTGATGTCAGAGCACCTGCTTGTTGTCAAAAAGAGTTGTCAATTTGTTTTGTTATTTGTTTGATCGTCATTTAAATAACCAACCTTTTGTCCAAAAGGCCATTATTTCATGGCATTTGAGATTATGTCATAGTGTATGTTTAGCCTGTGATGGACTGGCCATCTGACCAGGGTGTACCCTTCCTCTCGCCCATTGTTCTCAGGAGATAGTTACCAGGACCCTTTTTAACCCCAATAGGGCTGAGCGTGTAAAATGATGGATGGATGAATGTATATTTAGCTAAAAAGTTATGATTTCACTATTTCTTCAAAGCTTTCCAGTCAAAATGATCCTGCAGGGCAAGTGAAGCCTGGAACTGAGTTTCAAAGTGTTGTTTTTAGAGTACTGTGGTTATATCAGCAAAAATTCAAAATAATATTGCATAAACGTCTGGTTTTTAGAAAGAACAAGAAATGTTCCTGCTGCTAAGAGAAACATGTTGCTAGTTGTTATATTGTTGTCTATAACATTTATGTTATTTTTGAGTTTAATGCAAAGAATTAAGCAAAATATAGACTAAACCTGAATTCAGTCGTAGTTTTTAAATCAAGGTTCTTATTGCACAGAATATTTTACCTTCTTGATTTTCTAATTTTAATAGAATAATAGACTTTACCTATCTTTATTTCCAATTATCAATCTTCATATTTACAATGTTAAATGTCCAATCCATAAACATCCAAATCCAGATGATACAAAATGGGAACTAGTCATAGTCTGAGGTTTCCCTGATCCAATCCAACTTTGGGTCCATACAATCCAGGACTGACTCCTGGAAACTGGCCCATTCCTTGGAAACACACATGAATAATTCACTTATTTTTGTTCATCTGCTTTTAACTCATACAGGGGGAAATATTAAAACATTTGAGCTTTTATTTGCATGAGTACCTTTGCACAATGGCTCACAGATTCTAACCTCACAGCAGCACTTTATGAAGCTCATCATTTGACTTTGTTTATCAGGAAACGGTGTTCATAGGCAATGGAGAGCAGTACATATGGAAGCCTCCGGAGGACGACGACATCATCACCTTGCACCCACCTCCACTCCGGGGAGAGAACGGACAGCCGGGGCATCCATCACCTCCAACTGCAAAGGAGGTAGTTTACCTACAGTATTTGTATTTGTGAATGGATACATGTGATTTTAGTGACAACTGGGAGAAGAAAGAATCAATACAAGGCTGGCCGGAAAAACTCCAAGCAGGCAGGAGATGCAGTCTCTGATTTCTGCTGTGTTTACCGACGCCGGCACCCTTTTGATTGGGTATGTCGTCGTAACACGGCTGCCTGAGGACCTTCCTGCCATATGTGGTTTCTGCTTACAGAAAGAGGTTATGTTACATGGATCCACAACCCCCACCGCCTGCCTGAACCTTGACCTCATTCGCCCAACCCCCCATTCATCTGTTGGCCTTCAGTATATAACTGCACAGACCAGGGCTGCCTGTCACCTGCTGTCCAGTATTAATCATAGCTCAGAATAGATACAGCTATGTTTAAATAGGGCATCTGTTTATATACTATGTGTGTGTGTATATATGTAAATATATGCACACATCTGTTTATGTTTTAGACAAACTATGCAATTAGAATAGAAAATTCCAACTGAAATTCAATGTAAGTGAAGTCTTAGTTTGAGTGCAGCTTTTCTGCAAACTCCTGGGATGGTTCTTTACCAAGCAACCAGCGTTATAATAAAGTTGTGCAGTAGTTTAAACCAGTCTTACATTAGTAGTTAATAGACTCATGATAACTCTAGAGGAGCTGCAAAGATACACAGTCTAAATGAGAGAATCTGTGAAGAGGATAATTATACACATATTTTTGGGTTGGAAAAGCCTTACACGGGGTCTGCAAATTTAACAATCTAAATAGGCTTTTTCGCCCCCAATTCTACTAAATTCAAACTTGTTTAGAGCCAAAATTGTTAAATGAATGTGTCAGTATTTTGTGTATATGAAGTTGGACCAAAATGGAAGCTGGAATCCTGGGGTAAATGATAAAATAAGTTCTACTAAAGAACTCAAAAAAACAACTTACAAAAGCAGAGGGCAAACAGAGGGAGGAGTAAGTGAAAGAGAGGTGGTTAATTACTGAGGTGTTTGATTTCTGGAATAATGGAGCAAAACTAATTACAAACTGAATGCAGCTGTGAGGGATGATCAGAACGCAAGCTGAGAGAGAAAAATGACTCAGGGGAGTGAGAAGACATTAACCGCAACAAAGACTGACTAAACACAATAAATAAATAATAAACGTGACCTAACTAAATTACCAAGGACAAACTGAACGAGACTATAATAGACACAAGGCTGATCTACTCAAAGCAAAAAATAACTAAGGTGAAACACAGATAACAAAACAATAATGGACAATAAAACAATAATTATAATAATGGCATATTATAATGGAGTATTATCCATCATCCATTTATGGATAATATTGGAGCCAAAGGTTGCAGACCCCTGGCCTAACACATGACCTAAATCCAGTTGGGAATTTTGAAAACTGATGTTCACAGTCACTCTAGATTTAATCTGACTAAGATTGAACTCATTTGCAAAGACGTACTGGACTAAAGTTTTGGATCTAGATGTGCAAAGATGGAAGAAATAACGTTAAAACACTTGTTGGTGTCTCTATATAAACCCTGCTTTTCAGATTTAAGATTTTGCTTCTTTTTTTTTCCCCACTTAACAATTATGCTCTAGTCTGTCTTTGTCTTTCACGTGAAATCCCATTGAGAAATACATCAAAGTTTCTGGTTGTAAATTGACAAAATATTAAAAATGATAAAGAGGTGTGATTACTTTTCCATGGCACTATATATGTTTGAGTCAGTGAGCTGTAAACAGTCTGCCTACAGGTCAGAGACAGTCAGTCTAAATAGTACAGGGCTCCCTAAAATAGACAAGTGTTTATTTTTACTTCATCACCACACTTCTCCATGCGTCCCAGTCTCAGTTTAAACACTAAACATTTTATGATTAAAAAGGCATGTTATAACAAAGCAGTAGTTCTAAAGGGTGTTATAGTGTTAGTGAGCTTATCAAAGGCATTGGTGAGTTTAACAAAAAAAAAAAAGAGATGATTTTTGTGGAAATTAAAGGGTTAAGTCTCTGCGCTTTACTGCCAGGAGCACATCTATGTTGCATGTCAAAATGCACCACGGAGCAACTGGTCTTGACAGCGTTTTGCAGTCTCTCACAATTTCTTTTTTTTACTTCTTTCTCTCGCTGTATTAATGTTTTCCCCACTCGTTGTTTTGTTTTCTCGCTTCAGATCTTGTTGTTGCCCTAACATGCCCCTATACTCTGGAGTTTGTCAGTTGCAGCCGTCAAAAGGTGTTGAGTTTCCACTCCCAACCAAGTCTCCTCCTCTCCTCGGTGCTCACTCCTTCTGCTCCACTCCCTTTGTGGCTATTAGGAGGCCCTGCCCTCCCCAACCAGTCACGTTGCATCAAGCGTGTCCCAGCAGATGAATATCTGCTGCTGCAAGATCCTTTAGAAAACTCTGCAGTCCTTGCAACTCATAGAATCGCGACCAGATGCGTGAGTGGCGCAGATAGCCACTGTATGCAGAAAGTGTTGCTTATCGAAGCCTTGCTCAGAGCTGGAAGCTAAAAACAACATAAAGAAGTACAGTCTGCTGAGAAGAGAACAGAAAGCATACAATGGCAGGCTTCCTCACCAGCTGTAGCTCAGTTTTGAAATCCCCATCATCTTGTGACTTCCTTCCTTCCTCTGTGCAGAGTTGCACACTCTGTCCACATAAATACATGCACTTGCACACACACAGCACGTTGTCTGCACACACTTACAGCTTATGCCGGGGTCTTTGTTTATCCAAAAAGGTCACACCAGAAAATTGTGGGGGCAGGGTGTGTGCGTGCTTCACTTCAGCTCTGCCTGTAACACAAGGAGCGAAGAGAAACGGCAAGAGATACTCACAGAGGAAGTCTCAGTCACATGCACTTTATTTACTTTCCCCCAGCACGACCAATCGAAGTGACATATAGTGCAAGGTGAGCACACATAATGAAAGGGAGTCCTGTCATGATTTTGGAGGCAGGACAAAAACAAGGTTAATCTGTATGTGCGGTGGAAAAAGAGAGTCTGCATAGGCAGCGTTTCTCAGGCCCAGCAGAGCAGAGCTACTGGTGTGGGTGTGAACCATGAGGGTAAACATCACCACGGCCCACAATCCTTTGCGCTTTTTCACCACTTGTGGAATTTTGACACAGAAATGCCAGAGGTCGTGGAGCTGGTTTATCAGAATTCCTCATGCATGCTTTTCAGTTGTGAACCCCAGTTATCGCTGCAAACCAAACACGTATGCACACACGCTGTGCAAAAGCCCCGCATTTATGAATGAGGACATGCAGTCATAACACCTGCAGTGCATGCACAGCAAATCTTATACCTACAAAGGTCATTCAGGAAAACAAAACTTGTTGGCCCTTTTTTTTGTAACTTGGCTCTCGTCCAGATAATTCAGTCCATGCTTTGCCGCCCTGTTACCAAAGCAGTGGTGTGGAAATTTTTACAGGTTCATCCACTGCACAACTAACTCTGTTGTTGACTAGAAATCCAACGGACTGATAACAGAGTTTACACTGTCTTATCCTGCTCGGTTAAATTAGGTCAGGTTACAGCAAAGAGCAAGAGCTGTTAATGCATGTGCAAACCTCTGTGCATAAACACACACACAATCCATGCTCAGGCAGTTATTTGCATATTCCATTTTAGCAACAGTATACTTTTACACTTGTTATTACATGTTGCATGCCAGTGATATTTAAGCTGTAATAGCTAACTAAGGAACATGAGACTTGCGATATATAACAGAAAATGTTTAATTTAAGTCTGACTCCAGTGTAGCATGTGCATTCTGCAGTGCTCTGAAAAAGTATTCTCACCCCTTGAACTTTGTAACATTCTGCCCTGTTGGAACTGCAAATTAAGATGATTTTAGTGCGATTTTACATCAGCAAAAACTAGTTCACAACTATGAAGTGGAAAAATATAGGACATTGTTTAAATTTCTTTTATAAATAAAAATCTGTAAACTGTAGCATATATTTGTGTTCAACCCCTTATCCTCTGACATCAAACCAAGGGCAGCTAATTTCATTTAAATTGGATCTTATTACTTAATAGAGTTTACCTGTGTGCAATTTAATCTGAAACAGTTGTTTTGTGAAGGCTGCAAACTTTTTTTTTATTTTGCAGAGCATTATAATGAAGATCAAGCAACACACTGGAAGGGTCAGAGATACAGTTGCACAAAAATTTAAGTTGCAGAGTTAAATAATACTGCAATATCCAAACATCTCATGAACCACTCTCCAGTTTGCCATATAACAATTGAAAGAGCATGGCTCAAATGCAAACCTACCAAGACATAACAGTCTACCTGAACTGACAAGGCAAGCCAGCTATTTAGCTAAGAAGCGGCTAATGAGCCCATGGAATCTCTGGAGGGGTTACCAAGATCTAGAAATAAAATCATTGTTGAAAAAACTATAAAAAGTTTGCAGTTTGCCACTAGCTAACACCATGCAGTGAACATGGTGAAAAAAGGTGCTCTTGTCAGATGAGACCACAATAAAAATTTGCAAAGCAGTGATTAATAGGAGCTGATTACAAATGCATGCCACACTGATTTTACTTTTCAAGCAAAAATGTGTGTGATTTTCCTACGACCCACCACAATTTTTTATGCAGCCTTCTAGGCTCTAGAGGGACACTTTAATAGACCCTATTAGATAACGGTGGTGTGCATGAATATTATTTAATCAAATGGGAGCCGTTTTTATCTGTATTCTGACAAATTACATCAATGTAAAAAGATTTTCAGTATTGTTGAATTTTAAGAAGTGAATGCAGAGGCAGCTAATTATAAATGTTTCAGCAGTTTGTTAATGGGTTTTTTTTTCTCTACTGGCACAAGTGATTTGAGGCACTGTACATATTAGTAGGTGGAGACGTTGGCCCTTATGTACACGGCAGTGAAATTTTATCACAGGATATGTCACCAGTAAACAACAGGACAGGCTTTGACTGTAGTTCTGTGTTATTAACTCATTAACTGACACCATGCTGTGTTCTCGTCCTGTGTGTATGTGCCATCAGATTGCAGACACTTACTCCATCGTGTGCAAAACCCAGAAAAAAAAACCTCCCATGGAGCACAACGGAGCAAAGACCCTTCCGCGCTCCTTCGGAGGGGACAGGGGAAACCGAGGCCGAGGAGTCCAGGGGCAGGCCCGTTCTCAAGAGGAGCCCTGCTACGAGCCTGTGGGGGACCGGTCCTGGTCTTCTGCTGTGGCTGACTCAGACCCTGCATACGCGAGTATCGACGCCCACAGGAAACGTGAGCAGGGAGCAACCAATAACAGCACAGGTGGGGGTAGCGCCACTCTGAAGAGGAAGAAGCAGACCCCTCAGCAGCAGCAGCAACATCAGGCAGCACCAGCAGCACTACAAGGCTCAGGGCCCATTGCTCCTCCAGTCAGAGGCCTCCCTGGTGGGGAAAACTTCTATGAAACCATCAGCGATGTAAAACAGGGAGGCAACACTTCTGGCACTACCACCATCTTCACCTTCAACGATGGGATGGAGATGTACGTCACCGGCCTGTAGCATCCTCATAGAATCCACTAGCCCAGATTTCATGGATCTTCAAGCAGGTTGCTGTACATACACACAGGCCCTCTACAATCAATGAGGATCCATTTTGTGTTGACATCAGGTACAAACAGGGTCTTAATCCAGGTTCAGACTTCCTTCGATTGGTCTGCATTTCAGAACCAGCCTAAGCCTAGTCCAGCCCAAAAATGGACCAAATACATTTGAGCAAAAACAAAAAAATATATATAAATATATATATATGTAACTGTGTCACTGGCCATACTCACCCACTTGTGCATCATTTTTCATTATATCTTTATTTTTATATGAACACTGTACTCTTGAAAGAGTATGTGTTTCAACTCACAACCTGAGAAGAACACTCTTAAAATATATATGGGAAAAAAAAAAAGTTAAATGTGCATGCATTGTGCAAACTCACACAATAGTAGACATGAAAATAGACATTAGTAGCAATGAAAGTGGATGTTTACGGAGTATAAGGTAAGCAATTCCAGTCACCGGTGCACAGATATCCCTCATCTTGGGGTGGAGAATAAGCACATTAGAGGCACAGTTATTTGTGGTGCTCCACTCTACCTACGCAAACATAAAACAGGTTCTGACGCTCACTGACCTGTCATCAGGAGGAGTGTGTTTGCGGTGCTTTGTTCAAACACAGGCCTGTAATTTGCAGGCCCGCTCAAATGCACAGGAGTAAATTACGGTCATTGTCTTCATTCCGCAAATTGTCATCAGTGTCAGGTGTTAGTAAGAGCCCTCGTGATAAAATTAGAAAGTGAGCTTTTGCTCAATAAGGCTTAGATTAAGACAAAAGTTGAAAATGTACCGTCACGTTTGGCAAACGGTTGCTGGAGGCATGTTGACACCACCCTCCACCCAGATGCGCACATATTTGGCAAAGTCATGCAAGGTGAAGTGATCAGGTCGAGGGCAGCAAATGGGTTGTGCAAGAATTTCCCCAGTGTGATAATTTCCCAATAAGAGAGCTTTACTGTACTGCAGGGATACATGAGATTAGTGTTTTTAAAAGAAAATAGAGAAGTGAAAGAGTTTCAATACCAATCAATGCAGGATGCTTCAGTCTGTTCAGTTTGTGTTATTTCTTATGCGGATTGTAAACATCTTATTTCATGGTCTCTGTATTTTTGCACAGGACAACTGCCTGACTGCTGAGCCAAGCTGTACCCCTGAAGGGAATATTAAAGCACAGTTTTGATTTGCTCTGCGCACTCAAAAAAAAAAAAAAAAAAAAAACTAGAGCTCCACGTAGCTCACCAGACTTGAGTCCTGTGGTTGAAATAGTAACAGAGGGATCTGGACTCCAAAGAAAATATAAAGCTGGACACAAATATTACCATTTAGTGTCTTTTTGAAAAGTTGTTCATCTCTTTCTTTCCGGTCTCGTTTCCAGTTTCTGTGCTGGGTTCTCTTCCATCATAAACAGTCTTTCCCATGTAGCTTCGGGAACCATTAAAAAAAGAATGCAGGAAGAAAGACTTTTAGGGCTTGATGCAGTGTTGGGAGAATGTATTTGCCCCTTTATAGATGTGTCCTCTTTTTTTCTTTTTTAGTTTTGACAAACTTCAATCTTTAAAATTTTGAAGCAAGTTTTAAACAAATCTACCTACTGTAAATACAAAATTCAGTTTTCAAATGATATTAAATATTAAAGAAAATAAAACATCTAAAACTATCTTGGTCTATTATGAAGACATATTAAGTCTTAAACCTTATAGTTTTGCTACTGTAATCTGTCAGTCTTTTACACCACTACAGATGAATTTAGAATGCTCTTCTTTGCCGAATTGTCTTAACTCACCAACATTGGAGGATTTTTGAGCATTAAGGGCCCACTATGTTCACCACCGTTCTTGGCCAATGTTTTCCCCACTTAAGGATAATGGCTGTTGGTGAGACTACCTGGTCCCAAAGTCCCAGCTTTGTATTGCTTTCCAGACTAGTAGGTGTAAGGACCTTAATTTTTTTTTGTTTAGATCATTTAGCCTACTTCATGGTGTTTGACAGGTTCTATTTAAGTGATTTTCTTATTGTCTTGGTTCTCGCAGTAATCAGGTCATGCTGTGTAAAGTGAAAAAAGACCCAAAGGAATGTGACTAATCACAAATATTTAATAATATAAGAAGGGGCGAAATTTTGTCTTCATGCATGGTTAGGTTGTTTTGTCCCCCTAAATAATCGAAATCAACATTAGAAAACTGCTTTTGTATTTACTCAGGTTGTCATTGTCTGATATTAACATTTTGATAATTTGTGTGTGACAAAGAAACTAAAATAACTTTGTTTAGGGGGGTAAATACTTCTTTGCAGTACTGTAAAGGGAGACTTGGTTAAGTTTATATTCTATTTACTTGCTGTGCGACAAGAACGGGTTTAAAGAGGTTTTAAGAGAAATATATAAATGCTACTGTGTCAGAAAGTATGTAAAAACAAATGCTCACTGTATTTTGAAGCACTGTTTAATTTTTAACCTAACTAATGACAATACATTTGGTTAAATAGCTCACACCACTGCCATGAAAAGAGTATATTTATGTTGTTGATGCTACTTTTCTTTTCTGCTTGAGCAAGTAAGTGCATGCCTTGATATATGGAGATGAAAACAAATAGTGTGTTACTTATCTCTCGTTTCTATTTTATGTTGTACTTTTTGCCATGTAATGTAAAAGCAGCATTTTGTTTAGCCAAAGCAACAACTTTAACGAGCAAAAGAGAGAGGAAGGGATAGAGAGGAGCCATTGGGAGAAAATGGAAGAGTTGTTTATTCTTTTCCCCAGAGGGAGCAGGAAAGCGGGATAGAGTGGGGTTGGGGGTGGGGGAGAGATGCACAGCTAGTGTAAAGCCAGATGAGCGTCAGTGCAAATGGACACGGACCCCAGAGGGCTTGCCCCCTTCCTGATTTGTTTTTGTTTTTCACATTGAAGACACTCCCTCTTTCTCCTGCTGTACAGAGGAGGGCCCTTTGATGTCCTGTTCTGAGGGTCTCCAAGTAATACAGAGATCGAGGAGGGGGGCAGGCAGGCCCCCAACCTCGCATCAGCAATGCACCAACGGCTCGTCTGTCTGACTCATGAGAAATGACCAACAGCTGAGAAGTGATCTCTCAAACAAAATCGACTGGAAATTGCTGTCACGCTCCATGATTTCCCCGTGTGGTTATCACCTTATGTGTTGCATTTTACCCTGAGAGAATGGACTGATCTGAAATACATTGTTGAACAATGTTATTCACTGACAGAGACAAATGTTCATTGCACAAACAGTACGATGATGTAAATGTGTAAAATACTCTGTTGCTGTTCTAATGTTGTTCCAATGTAACATGCAGTATACAGTATATTTGTTGCCGAAAAAAGAAAAAAAAAGATGGCTATCACAGACACGTAGTACTTTGTGTATGAAAAAAAAGAGAAAACATTTCATGCTTTCCAATCAAATACAGATGCTGTTTATTAATTGTCTTAAAATATAAATATGGGCCAGTACTGCTGTGACAGCTGTAGCCAATGTTGTATGTTCTTAAAGCACAGGGTTTAATAAAAAAAAAGAAGTAAAATTAATAAATATAATATAGCGTGACAGTGCAAATATGCAAAAGATTGTAATGTTTTATATTACCCTTCATAAAATATTAAAGTGAGTTTTTACTTTTCTAATAAAGTGGCACATTATAACATGCTTGTGTTACCTGCATTTTCTTGTTTTGCAGAGGGAATCCAGCTGAGCAGAGATTTTCCCTCTTTGCTACAGCCTGACATTAATAACTCAATCTTGCAATAATGCAGGATGCAATAAAATGTGTTTGTGAGGGATTAGGCAATAAAGCAGTAACCACTGGTGTGTACATTCTGGATCATTGAGCAACAGGTGTGATTTTATTTTCACTAACAAATATACAATGACAATACAAACACAGTTGGATAATAAAGTAGTAGCATTACATCATGGAGTGAGAGTAGGGATGGAGATTACACTCTAGCTTAAAATGTCTTACTGATGAGATATATTTATTTCTTCTTCCTGTTGGGGTTAACCACAGTAATACTGAGGCAAGTGGTTTTTAAACTTTCCAGTTTTTGACCCAGAAAACATTGCTCTGCTCCTACAGTTTAAATCACAATTTGTCTCACGATGATAGCAAAATACATTTCACAGTGAAATCTGTCTTTGTTTGCATGTGTCTTTTTGCCAATTTGCCTTAAACTTTAATAAAATTGATGAAGTCGTCACACAGAAAACTCAAATGTTTCGCTGCAGTTATACAGAATACAAGTAAACGTATTTAAGGGTACGTTTTCTTAAAAGTAAAAAAAATAATTAAAAAAAGCTTAACTGTAACCTCCAAAACACAAGTAAGCCAACAGGTCCATGAGGACATCACTGTCTTTATAACAGTTAAGCGGTTTTAAATAAGACGCTAATGAAAACAAAAAGAACTGCATTATGTTCAATGTGATGTGATGTGACTAAAGGACTGCAGAAAACATATCTATTGTAGTTCAACAACAATTTTTAATTTGGAGCATTATAGTGAAAACCGTAGTGCCGCACTTGTGAAAGTAGTAAGTCTGTTGGGCTACTCTTTGGCACTCAGACAACAATTCTGAGAGTAACACTGCTGGACAGGGCATGTTTTTGTTTTTTAAAAAAGAACAGTTTTTTTTAAGCCAATAGAAACCATGGCATCCTGTTCTATAAGTTCCAAAACTATGACTATTGTTTGGAAAATATATGAGTAAGTAATAGCTTTAAAATGATTGATTTCCAGAGGTATGTTATGATGATTGTTGTTTGAAAAGAGCTGGAGATTTTATAAAATATTTTCTAATCAAACCATTTACTTTACTTTTAGGGGTAAAGGGTATTGTAAAGTTAATAAAACTTTAGGGGCCCCTGAGATTGCATTGAACTCAAAGATGTTTTATTGATTGATTGATTTGCCAATTTTAAATTCATAAGCCAGTTTGTTGTGTCTTGTTTAAACTCATTAGGTAAGAATTTGAAGCTTCACAGCTGTAACTACTACACCCTTTACTCATGCACCAGAGGAAACTTGCAATTTTCTGCAGAGCTACAGTGCATCCAGAAAGTATTCACATTGCTACACTTTTTCCACAATTTGTTATGTTACAACATTATTCAAAATTGCATTAAATTAATCTCTTTCCTGAAAACTACACACAAATACGGCATTATGACACTGTGGAAAAAAGGTTTTAGAAATTTTAGCAAATTTATTATATAAATCTATATTAGGTCCAACAGTTGACAGGGCAGGTCAAAGGTCAAACACCAAGAATGAAATCAAAGAAATTGTCTGCAGACCTCTGAGACAGGGTTGTCTTGAAGCATGAATCTGGGAAAGGAAATTAAAATATTCTGCTGATTTGGAGGTCCCAATGAGCTCAGTTGAATCTCATTGAACATCTCTGGAAAGATTTGAAAATGGCTCACAAGCATCTCCATCCAGCATGATGAAACTTGAGAATCAAGGATAGGTGCACTAAGCTTGTGGCATCATAAAAGACTTGAGAATGTAACTACTGCTAAAAGTGGATCAAGGTGTAAACTGTGGCTTAAATGTGATTCTTTGGTTTCCCATTTTAATACATTTGCAAAAATCCTACATTTTTCTCCACATTGCCATAATGAGGTATTTCTGTGTAGAATTTCCAAGAAAGATTTTAATTTAATACAATTTATTATAAAGGTGTGGCATAACAAAATGTGTTAAAAGTGAAGTGCTGCGAATACTTTCCAGATCCACAGGACTTCCTTACAATGTGCCCCACACTATTTTTGTTATTGTGCCTAACTACTTCACGACCTTACGTGAGGAGAAAAAAAAAGCATAGTAGTTTGAATCAACAGTTAAAATAAACTTTATCCACCATGATTTTAGATCCACTATGTCACCGGTTAATTTGCATAAGCGTTACTGCGCAGTTTGCTTCTGGGGCTGAAGGCTGTTTTGCCCCTGCTCAACACCGGCTCTTCGTCGACAAACACCGGCCGGTAAACTGCTGCTCACGCCCCCTTTTCTTTTCCTCCCGCATTACTTAGACTTAAAAAAACGTGATTGACACGAGCAAAACAACCAATCACAGGCAGTCTCGATGTGGACGCGTGCCAAAGTGACATGTTTATGTACGAGTCGGACCAATGGGAGCTTAGATGAGGGGGCGTGGCATTGGTTTGGAGGAAAGAGGCAAAACAATCTTTTTATCCTCCTAACCGGGCGGCTTTTTGGATATCTTGGGCTGCGGCGGTGACGGCAGCGGTGGAAAAAACTTCACATGTAGACTAGAATAGAAGTTAGGACTCAAATAGCTCCTATCAAACTGCGACAATCCCAATAAATGTATCTAATTCCCGCAATTTGCACTAAAACCCTACAGAAAGCCGACATTCTTCCTTTAGTCTCCTCTCTCCTTGACTAAATATGGAGTCCAAATGCATTTTGGAAAAGTCGTCGGTCGGGACAAGCGTCGGTGGAGTCGTGGACTTCAACTACCGGCCGGGTCGCTACAACAGCCGGGTCCCAGCGGTGGCAAAAAGCAGCTTCACACCGGGGCCCATCTTTTACAAATGCGTAACGGACGGAGGCTCGACGGCGGCGGTTAAAAACGAGCGAACTTCGTCCGTCGGTAGCGGGCACTCACCGGGCGTTGGAATATTACAAAACGTGGAAAAAGTGAGTTCTTTCTCTAAGCTTTCAAAGTCACATATATACCCACGTAGCCACGCAGATATCACAGAGTCAGACTGGGTTAACATGAGGGTATAGTTTGACATATGCCGCTAATGGCTTGTAACGGTGACGACCACGATGCTCGCATGAGACAGCTACAACTGTTGGCTTGTTTTTACATGTTTTTTATTGGATAAAGTGGTTTTTTTAAAGGGCCAGTTTCACTAAAGCGTCAATTAAAGTGTTTATCTTGGGTTTTAACCGCTTTAAATGGCTGCTTATTCTGTGAGCAAAGTTTACAGCATAAAGGGGGGCAGGGATTCTAAACTACATGATTTACCCCCTCCCCCATGTCTTAAGGGTGGAGCTACAGTGAGCTTCCTGGCTGCGCAGGCCCGGTTCCTTCACGCAAACTCTCCAAAAATACTAATTTGATTTTATATGATTATTTTGTATTTGTTTACTTTGTCCTTTGCTTCTGCTTTTTATTTGCATCACGTTTGGATTTAAATAACATTTTCAGCCGTTAGTTGCTTTCTGAAAAGAACAAAATAAATACATATGTTTTTTTAGCAGTATAGAATAAATTAATTTTATTAATGTATCAGTCAGGTTTTTACGGAGGTAAGACCGTTGCCTTGCCGCGTGTTTATGTCAGTGGTTCTTACTGGGGGCGGGCCCCCTGGAGGTATATAGTTACTGTAGGAGGGGGTGGGGAAGAGCAAAAGACCGATGGCTGGAGGGGGGTATTAAACGAAACTGGGTTAAATCAATATGATTTATTCTATGGTCTGACCATTTTCATATGCCATATGCTGAGCTTGATTGTCTGTGCTAAAATCCACCTAAAACACACAGTTCCATCACAGTTGTTAATGATTGATTGGGAGAAAAAATGAGCGAGCTACAGTACTGTTTGGGGTGGAGTGAACTTTTTATGGCTTCTGGAAGAGAGAGAAGGGAGGGGGGGCAGTCAGTCTGCCAAAGTTTTGAAAACGTTGGTTTATATTAACATATCTTTTTGGCATTAACTCAGAGGGATAGTTTGGATTTTCTGAAGTGAGGTTCTGTGAAAATATAAGTGATAGTTCTACCAGTACTGTAATAGAAAAAAAGTGACTTGCAGTGAGTTTGTGGAAAAATGAAGAAGTCTTCAGAGTGGCAAAATGCCAACAGCTAGTCAGGCAGACCAAGTGTTTAGCTGTTTTGGGGATTTTGTAACAAGTCAAACTGAAAATGTTTAAGTGGAAAATTGGGCAATAATAGCAGATATTAAGCACCAATATTTTCATGAGAGACAGTTGCTAGGTTTGTGATTTTTCTCAGCCAAGCAGCATGCAAGTGACTATGCTACTGTTTTATTGCCATTGCTTGCTATGGGTATAAATCCACCTAATCAGCTGTTCCACCTGATCAACATCCTCAGGAGACCTGGGAAAACACAGGGATGTACAATTCTTTAACTACTTGGAATGATAAAGGGAAGTTCAGTTTCTTTTTCTTTCTGCTTCATTTTCCAGACAGTCGTCAGAGACCAAAAAGACATTGGTTCCACTGGGATCCTGAAGAGGGCCAGTCCTACCCTCTGCCTTGGCATGGGCAGGCAGTTGCCAGGCAGCTCCATAAGTTTGGACATCAGAAACCCAGGAAAACAGGCAGAGCTGGCCAACAGCTTCAGGCCAGCACAGGGGCAAAATGTCCCACAGGCAGAGATACAACCCTTTCCCTCCTCCCACATCCCAGTCCCCAGAAACAGGTAGGAAAACTGAGGCCAGCAACAGTTGTGGGCCCATTTATTTTTGGTTTTGTTTGTGGACCGCATCGTTTAACTTGTAGACAAAGCCCCATTTTGCATTTTTGCACAAACACACTCCTTCTGCCAGCTCATAGGATTCTGAGGCACAGAGGTATTTTGCTGTGTGTGGCTCTTGTGCCCGAGGCTAATTTGGCTGTGACTTTGTTGTCATAAAAGCAATTGGCTCTGGCAGTTTGTGCATTGAGCTCTGACTTGTGTTCATAAGGTCTTAAGAGAAGTGAAATACACCATCTGCCTATAACCGTCCAGTGGTTTTGGTCTGAATGGTGTGGGAGTGTACTGGTTAACTGACCGCATGTTTAGTGCTCCATCCAGAATAGTTTCGAAATACTATTCCTTTGGAGAGCCAGAGTTTGCAGTCAGAGCCAGAATTGCTCAATCTGCTTGACCGAAGGAGGGGAAAAACAAGGAGGCAGGCTACTGATAAGTCAGTTTAACTGCTTTTGGGGAAGTTTTTTATTAGTCCAAAGTCATCATATTGACTGTTTTAAGTTATATTCCTCTTCAGAGTCCATTTAATGTGTTAGCTGCTTTCTTCATCTAGATGGGAAGATAAACTTTATTGTTTCTGCTTGTATGTGGTGGCATTGTTGTTTCCTCTGTTTTAGCTGTTTCACTTCATTTTCCAATACAGTTGTATCCACAGCCTTCTTGGTGTAAGCTACACACACATGCAGACTGTTGTCTGAAAAACAAACAGAACGAGCTCGCAGCGATAAGCTTAATGCACTGATAAGTGATTATGTAATATGAAAGAGGACTGGGAGTTGAGATATTGGTTGCTCTTTGTGTCTATCGGTTGCTCTTTGTGTCAAGTCCCTACCTGTTTGTCAGATGACTCTTGGAGATTATTAAAATGCCTGGAGGGCGTACAGTGTAAAAACTAAACAACTTAATTTTTTTCCCTGTCTGTTAGCTCAGTGTAGTAGATATATTCCAAAGTAACTTAAAAAAACTGATTGCTGCTGCACTGAACAAACATAATATTTGAGAAAGGGTGTGTATGGTTAAGGGGCTTTCAACACCACACTCATTTACTTCCATCTCAACATGTGAATTTCACGTGTCAGTGATCATTTATACTATGTTGTGAGTGAAAATCTCTTGGGAGCCTGCAAGACTGACTCTACTTTTAAATCAGAACAAACTGCTTGAATTCAATATAGTGCCTATGATGGCCAAGAAAGCATCTATTTTTGTCTCTTATGTACACATGCTGACCAGATGTAAAGCTTCAGTACGATCATAGCAATCTCACTGAGCACACTGCTACCACATTAACAAATTCAGCGTTGACATTATTCAGACTGTAAGAGAGATTGCATAACATTATATAACGGTGTGGTCATAAAAGTGAAGTCTGTTTGTTGCACTGTTGACCTTTTCTAATATTGCAGGGAGTTTGCCAGACTAAGATTTGTGTTTGTTTTGCATTCATTGTCAAGGAACTATGTTTTTTACAATTAAATCATGTCATGATTATACATATCCCTCAACCCTTTGCTGCTTCTAATCAAAATCTATAAAGTTTGTTATAACTGGATACGTTTTCATGGATTCTGCTAGTTTATCTTTAAGTTTTTTTAAATTCCTGAAAAGAATGACAATCCGGATAAATGTATCTAACATCTGTCAAACACTGGGGCATCGCTTCCTGCCAGCTGAACAATGCATTTATTTTGGATTTTTGTTTAATTTAGCATGAACTCAGATACGTTTTTGTCCTTGATACCAGTAATTGAAGAAAAAACTATTTTGATGCTACTTGATCCCAATATTGCAATAAAATGAATTCCCTGGAAATCCTTCAAAACTCAGTAGTTTGAAGGAAAGTATGGTAACACATTTGATTTTTTTGTAGTACAAGGTCTACTGTGATTGTGTTTTTCTTCTTTTGTTCACCACTGACTTTTCAGACTGTACGATATCCATTTTTCTTGATGGTGAAAAATATTTTGTCACAACAAGAGTTTCTAGCGGAACAGCCTTTTGTTCTATTTATATTCAAGTAAATCTAGCTACAGTCTGCAACAAAGTGTGTTTTACTTTTGTTAACAGAGTTTTTATGCAGGGTTGTTTTTGGAAGTGCTAAGCTAATGCTAGCATTTTTACTTCCTGTTTTGATATGACTTGTTGAGAATTTAGCTCCTAAGTTATTTAAATGGGGTTCCATCAGGAAATTACCCTGCTTCATAAACTCAGTGATTTCTTTTGATCATCAAAACATTGGTGAATAGTTTTTAATAGTTTTTCATTGTAGATGTAACTCTAGTGGGTTTGAATCTGTCATTTTGATAAGACAAACCACAGTAGTTTCAATAGTCAAAATAATTCTCACACAAACAGACTGATTTAAAAAGAAATATTCGCATAAATTGCGGGAATCTGATATCGATCATTTAAAACGCTTTGATTTGGACATCTTATATATTGGAAAACAAGCAAAAGTTTATCAACAAAATAGCAGCCTGTTTTAAAAACTTGTCAGTTCATTTAAAGGTATTACTTTGGATTTGGTGTATCGGGTGAATAAAATGTACCTTAAATGGACCAGTCTTCATCTAATTCTGACTCTATTTGTTAACCAGATGAGTATGTGGCATTAATCACAATTTATTAGAGATCCACTGGTCAGGCTTTTCCTGGATGATAAAAATTTCTAGTTTTGTTAGAAATGTGACCTGATTCTGATGTTATGAGATGTATGAGAAACATGAAACGTCTTTTTTTTTTTTTATTGAGAAAGAATTTTTAAATCCATCAGAAAATGAAAGAAAAAAAAATTGAATCATCCCCCATGTATTCATCAGTAATATACCCTGTATGTAGCTATTAAAAAAGTGCTTCACAAAAATCAGATTTTGAAAAATTTCACCTAAAGACAAAAATAATTTAATTGTAACGATGGGGAGGGGGTGTATGAAATATCAATCCTGTTAAGTTTGCATTAGTGGGTGTAACCAGGAGTGTGTTTGCTGCACTCTGTACCCTGTTTCAGATAACGTCAACAAAACCATTCATCTTCATTTGTTTCCCAACAGCTTAGTTAATACTATTTCTGTGTCACAGGATTATGTGTGCTTAAGAAGACTTTTTGCTGGGAAGACGTGGCTCACCCCTCTGTGTGTTTTGTATTGGTTCAGTTTTCTGCATTTTGTATCTTGTGCAAAACTCTTCACTTTCATGGTTTGTCTTGTTGGTTTGCAAACTCTGCAAAGTAGGTCACTATCCCTTCGGCAAGTCTGGACAAAAACCCTCAGAATGAGAGAGAAAGAGCCAATGCACCTACTCACATGTGTGCTTATTTGATTAACAAAACTAAAACCCCCTGAACATCTTTCAAAACTCCCACCCGTTTTGTCAACTGCACCCCCTCCTAAGAGAGTCCTGTGTCTGATTAAGTCTCTCTTGCACTCACACCCTAAAGCAAAGCGTGTTCGACCTGTCAATTCTCATCAGCATGGGATCCAGTACCCTAATATTGAACAGAGACTAGTTGAAATGAGCAAGAAAAAAAATACAGTAAGGCCTGATGAGATGAACAGGGGAGGGGTTACTTTATTTTGATGAGAAGAGTTTGTCTCTCTTATCTGTCCTTGGTCAGGTACACGGTCGGCTAGCATGAATGGAAAACACTGAGTTGGCATAAACACGACACCCAAGCAACCGGCAGTGAAGGGAGGGGGCAGTGGATAGGATTTGTGGTGTATCTCTTCTATATTTACTGATATTCTGTTTGGATAAGAGTCAATGGGACTTTTTGGGCAGGAGGGAGTGAAGTTCACCTCTCAAATTCACCTGACCATGACCATTACACCTACCGATTCTCCACTCCTAGAGGAGACATTTCAGCTGGTTGTTGAACGTCAGAGTCGGTGAAACAGCACCCCATCCCCCAATCTAGTCTGGGATGACTAACCCACATTCAAACCCCTGACATTGCCTCCTGAGAAACACAATCCACTGCTTTTTAGGTGACTGTTTTCTTACATTTCAGTAGTTTGAACTTGTCAGTGTTATCTTTAGTTTTAAAAGAATTCCTTCTGAACCTGATGATCCGTTTTCACATGTCGCGTCAGCCCCTTTTTTCCTCTCTCACTCTCAAACCGCAAGAGGTTGAAGCTTTTGCACTGACAGGCAAGGGTGAAAGGTCACCCCTCAATGAATGGAGTTATGCAGGAGGGGCGGGCCTAGATCAGGACGCAAACAGGCATCTGGCACGTCTGGTAGGTCAACTTCAGGATCTGGGTCGCAGAGCTGCGCCAGCAATTTAAAACCACAGATGATAAGTGACATCTCATCATTTAACACTGCAGCTTTATTATCTCCAGATTGAGAGGCGGGTGGACAAATGAGAAGCTTGTACATAGTACATATTTTGACAATGTAGTATCATGTTTGTGGCTCATCAACCACTAAATAAACCGACTGATAGAAGTTCAATTTAAATTATTGTATTTAAAACGACAAGCAAATTTTTACTTGTGTGTGAGCACAGTCATCAAATTAGTAAACGGCTGGAGTTGTTTTAGCTAATTGATGTAAATAAGGAAAATTCTAGGTCCAGTTCAGCTTGTTTTGTTGCAAAAGTATTTTTAAATGGAGAAAATCTAACCTTCACATAACCTATGAGACTGTACATTGGTGTAAATGAATGCTTAAGCACTGTGTATCTTTTCTTTAGTGCAGCACCTCTTAAGGACCAACAGGAGAGGAACTTCTTTTTGAACAATCCCTGCAGTAAAATGCTTCATCTCTTGTTCACCCACACTAATAGTCACTCACATAAGGTCTCCTGTTCTGCCACAGCAGCGTTTAGAAACAACTCAGTCGACTGTCATTCCTTTTTCTCAGTAGATCTCTCTGTCCCTCTACCCAACAAAGTCTCCATACCAACCAGCAGCTGTTGTGCGCCGCTCCTCCTCCCCTTTTCCACCAGCATCAGCTGCATCTAATTTTTTGCCTTCTCTCAACTTTACAGTATCTTTCACACAACCGTTGTCATTCTTTTAACAGCTCTGGGGCCTCAATCATAAAGCTTGCATGCGCACAAAAAATGTGCGGCGCCATATTTTACGCACAAGTCGGCTTGTATAAAAATTAACTTTGCGTCAAAGTTTGGGTAAACATACACGCCCTTTTGGCAGCCACGCAAACTTTTTCTGTGGACAATATCAAACTACAAAGCGTCAAAACTCATCCAAATACACTGAAGTCTGACTACATTCTGTGTCATTTAGACCAAGAAGCACCAAACCTGATGTTTTTCTTGATTTTAATATTTTATTGTTTAAAGGTAAACGATGAAACTGAACCGCATTTATCCTCAGACAATAAGCTAACACGCACACAAAATAAAGAAAATAAAAGTATGTGAAAACCTCGCTCGAATATAAATAGTACTTTTCCTCAGTTTTTGTCTCATAAAGGTGTAACATCATTCTCACTAAAAGAAGAAAACAGGGTTGGATCAGCAGATTAACTCAAACCTGCTGATTAAAAATAATCAACAGGTTTGACTATTTTTAAGGTGATCAAGGTGTGTATGCAATCACACGTAAGTAGCTGCGCAAAGGCAGTGTTGTATAGTAACGAAGTAAAAATACTTCACTACTTTACTTAAGTACATTTTGGAGTACTTCATACTTTCCTGGAGTATGAAAATGTTTGATGACTTTCACTTTTACTTCACTATATTTCCGAACTCAATTGCGTACTTTTACTCCGATACATTTTCAATGTGTGGTTTAGTTACTCGTTACAAAAAAGCGAGAGAGAGAAACGAAGTGTTTTGACCCCACCTACTGATTAGCAAGCAGGCTACCGAACAAAGTCGTAGCCTGCTTGCCTGGCTTGTTCATCACCTCCAATAGGATACACCTGTTTCGCTTCTCCCATTGTTGGGGAAATCAGAAATCAACAGAGAAGAGTGCTGCCCGCACTGACGCGGCTCAGGGATTACGTGACACGCAGCGCCGTGCCCTATAATCCACTGTAAGCTATGTAATGTGTTTTGAGGCAATTGACCAAAATCCCGGACAATTTTTAAATTCCCCCCGGACATCTTTTTAGGTCTGAAAAGTAGGACATGTCCGGGAAAAAGAGGACGTCTGGTCACCCTAGTTCAATGGGGGACAGAAGCCATAGCGATAGCAATTTAGACTAAATTTAACGAATATAGGAAAGGCATGCAAGTTCAAAACCACAAACCATTAACATGTGCTACTCTTTAAAACTGGAACAATTTATTAGCAGGTTTCATTTTGCCTGCACTTGGTTGGGTACATTATTTTAAGTTTATTTGACAAGTTTACCAAGATATAAGAAATGTCATTCAAACTTGCCTTGTTTTACTTTTTACTTGTACTTTTCATTACATTACTTGAGTACATCCATTTTTACAGTAATTTCCATACTTAAGTACAAGAAGTTTCAGATACTTTAAGACTTTTACTCAAGTAACATTTCAGTCAGTGACTTCGACTTTTACCAAAGTCGTATTTTGGAGAGGTACTTGTACTTTTACTTGACTCTGAGATTCCAGTACTTTATACAACACTGCGCAAAGGTGTGCCGCGTAATTGTAGAGCTCTTTGGCTCCGGTGGAGAACATCGCCAATGGAATAATTCAGAGGGAGCGTTTGTTCAGAGATCATATTGATCTGCTGGGAAATGTTGATGATGGTTTATGAGCGTCTAGATTGCTCACACTGATCATCCTGGATCTCTGAGCAAAACTTAAAGAAGGAGCCGTGCGGTACCGGTACCGGTCCAGCTGCAGTCATCCTTCAGTCGAGCCATGCCCGCTTTGTGAATGCGCCTTATGCATAAAGCATCTTTATTCTGTAAATGTACAACTTATGCACATGATTCTACTATTTAGAATAAACGTCCACATTCCCCACTCAAAGGACTCTGACATGCTGTCATTCTTTAAATCCCTGCTGGACGCGCTACTGTTCTAACAGGCATTTGCACGATATTAATTTGGATTTTTTGTTTTTTTAAATGTATTTTTGCTTTTGTGAGGTGACATTGTGTGCCCTCAAAGCACCTTTTAAATAAAACATTTTATTATTATTATTACAAATACTTATACTGCTTCACACAAGGACGTTGCCATGGTTATTGCTTTATGTGGTGGCAGACTTCCGAGTATTTATACTAATTTACATATGTATTTGTGGGTGGCGACAGGGCGGACCAGCAGCTGCGCTCTATTTCCCGCAAATTAGGATTTATAAAGGAAGGTGCGCGGCCACGTGCGTGCGCACGGCTTTATGCATCCGATTTTTTTTTGTGAGCCGCACTTTAAATTTTTCCATACGCCAAGTTTTAGTGTGAAAACTGCGCACTCTTTTATGCGTGAGGCCCCTGGTTTCCTATGACTGACGTGCATGCAAACAAACAATAAAAATAGGTGCAAACAGGTTTATTTAACTTTTTTTTTTCTGTTACACGTTATTCGTAAAAATGAACAAAATTGGTTCAACACTTTTCATTTGCCTTTTATAACAATACATCCTACTTTGTTTCTCTTGCGCTCTTTTTTCTGAAAGGTAGCGTAAATCCTCTTGAAATCCAAAGGAGATGAAGGCAGTATCTCATCTTCTTGTCTTAGCTGTCAGAAAGTTTTTTTTAATTTTTTTATTCCTTATTAAAATTTACAGTGAGGATAACGACTGTATTCACTGGAACCTAGGAGACAGGAGCTCCTCTGCATTAATGTATTGTTATCCTCCATCGAAACCTCTATATTAAAATTCTTATGTAAATTAAAGACATCTGTGTTATTTCTACTGTACTTATCAGTACAGTAGTCAGAGACAAAAAGGTAAGAAGTGAAAGAATGTAGTAAGATCCCCCCCAAAAAATGCAAACTAGGGAGCAAAAATAACTTGGGTTAATCATTGCTTTTGATGTTGAGGGTCAGAGACCTCAAAATAAATAAAGTTTAAAGTAACGGGAGGGACGTACTAACAATATGTATGTTACAGCCTGAAACATGCCCACGCTCAGACATGCACACATGTCTTTATGGAGAATGTTGCAATATTCATCTGCATAAAAAGCTAAAATGTGTTCGTTTATAGCTTTCTAGAAAATATAGGGTAATTTTAATGGCTCCATGCATTTCTTCCCTCTGTTGTCTGTCATGTAAAAATAAGTTTGAAGAACTAAAAGTTAATGCGCAATGCTCAGTTACCTTTTTTTTTCTTTGTGCATGAGATGACTGGTATTATATCCCATATATGAGCTTGTAATTTAGACACTGTATCCTGTTTTATTTTGTAGATTTGAGTAATTATTTAATTTTATTTGTGTCTCCTCAAATATGTCAACTATACCAGCACCTCACTAAAGCAGCATTTAGAAAGAGAAAGACTCACTGTAGAGGTTTCTTTCTACATGCTGAGAAACTTCAGCTGTCCGTGACCTCAGTTCCACCTGAAGGATTATTGACATTACTGTCTTTTGCTTTATTGCGGAAGAGAGCAGTAGTGAACTTCTGCCATTTCAATCGATTTTGTGGTGTAAAGTTAAACATTGTGGACAGTGATTTGTCAAAATGCCAGGGCCTCAGAGGGAGTAAGTAAATCAAAGAGTGAAGAAACAACTCAAGGGGAGTGTGTAGATTAAATATCTTCTGTTGTGCTTGAAATAACTTCACCAATACTCCACTTTGAAGATTAAAGCTTAAATCAACATATTTAAAAAAAATACATACATGCCACACCCAAGCTGTGAAAACCAGCAAGCCCAGTTTCTTTTAAGCTCCTAGAACCCCCTTGTGCTTTGTGGAAGTTTCTTCAAGTGTGTGTTTAGACATGCACATCTTTAACAATAGGGCTTTGTTGGATTGGATAATGAATTATAACCGTGCCCTCCGACAACTAGTACTGACAGACGGGCAATCAGTTCTACAAATGAAAGCGGTTGTGTGTTTTCCAATTTTATCTGATATTACGCATCAGAAGCACAATGCTAAGATAGGAATTCATGCACAGAGTGACATAGTTAGGCTTCATTATCACATATCTGCTAGTGTTGCTGTTGTCTTCTAAACTCTTGGCCATTGCATCATTGGAGTGTGCTTGCTATGTCCTGCTGAACCAGCCCAGTAGCTCACCTGTTATCATATGGGGCCTGACACATTTGTATGGTTCTTCAAAACATTTCAGTGTAGATCGTGACTGAGGTGACTAAATCCAGTTTTAATTTAAGGGGTTTACCAAAAATATAGCATTTGTAAAGAGTGGGTTGAAAAAAAATCTTCAAACGCTTTAAATAGGTATTTTCCATGAAAGAACCCTCAATCTTGAACTGGTTCTAATAGGGTGCCTTCAAACTTTCGTGCCTTGTTGAGAGCTGACACCTGTTTTTATCAGTTTGGGGAGCCAGATAAGTGTTGTCAACAGTGGGTATTCTACAGCATAGTAGAGAGTGTTGTAGCAAGATGGCAGCGCTGGCTGAGTTGTGCGTATTAGTTCTTTGTTCACATATCGTCCTTTAGTTTAACAATTCACAGACATTTCAGCTGATCACCAATACAGCGTTTACTCTTAACGTAGATGGCCTATCTACAGCCCTATTGTCCACGCTCAAAATAAAATCAGCTGCTTGGTTTCCTCAACAGATAAGTGCACATTCTTCGTTCCTATGATTTATTTTGGTTGTTTCTTTGTTCAGTTGACTAGGCTTTTTCTCCAGGTGTTGACCAGTGCGTGGGTGATGTAATGGTTCACACAGAAAAATCAGTTGAACCATAGTTAGCGCTGTGAAACTTCCTTTTTTGCTGTTAAAACACAGGACAATAATTCAAAACTTTATTTGAGAACCGTAATGGACCCTAAACTGTGTAAATGTGGAAAAGTCCTAACATTTAAAAGTAAAATGTCTTAAAACTATTTAATATTTGATCAATTTAAATTAAAATAAATGTTAAATGCCAGAGGAAAACAAAAAAACGACACTGAAGATCAGTTGAAAATGGAGATCTTGGAACTGTCTGATGGATATGCTGTTTTTGAAAGTTTGGTAACATGCTTAGTACTCATACACATTTGTGTTCAGGGGCTGTGAGCTCTGACTGGAATATATATTTATACATATAATATTCCAGGTTTTTAATCTCAGAGAGGGGACATTTATCTTAGTACATGAGGAAGTCCAGAAAAATTGTGGAATATCTTCTAACATTTCCATGCATCCCAGAGTTAAAAAATACTTTTAAATGTCTGTTTAAAGACTCTGTAGAAATCTGTTTATTGGTTCTTGGGTATTTGTGGAGAAAACCTCAGCCAAAAGTCAAAATGACAACATACAGACAACAAATTAGAACTCTAATCAAGATGAAAACCATTTTTATCACGGCTTTAAAAAAAAAAAGAGGCCTATTGCACAATTCAGATTTTTCACTCCTCTGTCTTTCAGTTCATGCTCTTCTAACTTACAGGCTAGAACTTAGTTCTAAAAGAGTTTACATAGTTTACATAGAGTTTTGTTGGTAGTACATACAGTATATTGTACTACCGACAAATAGTAATATTAGTATTTCTTTACCAATATTTCCTAGACTAAGATGATAAACTTTCTAAATCTGCTTTTGTTTGTCCAATTTGTGATTTGTTTTTCTAAAACTATGGTGGTCTAATTTAGGAAACCATTTTGTTAAACCATTTTTAATAAATATGTTTGTGGTAAATCAAATTGCTTCATTTGAAACTTTATGGTTGATTAAAAATAAACACCACAATACAAAAACTGCACAACAGTTCAAATATTTGTATATCCCGTATATGTTTTAGATGAGCAACACTATTAAACAACCTGAACTCTTATTATTGCCTTGATAAGGTAGAGTGGTTTGTCACTTGGAGAGTTCATAAGGTTGTGCTCAAACCCAACATAAACATAAATTATGTTGGGTTTGAGCACAAACATGCCACTACACAGAGCTGAAATGTATGAAGCTTTTCTCTCAGATGCAGAGTAAGGTATGGATCAGTGTTCAAATAACCTCTAGAAGTCACAGCTCTTCTGTGGTGAAGCAATACTGAGAGGTTTTACATACTGTATACTCTAACTGTTTCCTCATTAGCTGCTGTTCCACCCACAGTGGGCTTTAATACAAAACTCCAAAAGTCTATTGTTTGGCTTTGATGGAGCAATAAACACTGTTGCAGTGATTCCCAGTTTAGAGTAATTGAAGGAAGTTTCTCTTGTTTGTAATTTGGAATCAGAGCAGAAGAATGATGATCCAGTAAGATGTTCAGCTGCTTCAGTTTTTCCTCGCTCTTGCTCAATCTGCTCCAATCCGGTTTGAACCCAGAATCAACACCACCGTCTCAGTTGGTTGGATTTACACTATGTTTTACTCACCATAATTGCACCATAAGGAAAAGATGGAAAGAATGAAACTGGGAGAGACAGGAGTAAGGGAATAGCTCAAAAGTTTGGTGTCAGTTTTTGGACACTTAGAGAAAGAAATAGATATATCATCCTTGAATGTGAACCATTAAATTATGTTCTTTATTTGGCATTCATAGCTTAGCTTAATTTCCCTCAGTAAATTGCTGAATGATGAACTGGCAATCTCTCCAAGTAAACCACACCCCAGTGACCGCTGTAGATGCCACTGCAGCCTCCACCCCGCGGTGACCCTGCAGGGATTAGCGGATACAGGCGAGATTATGTCTTGTGAATACTTCAGTGTATTCGCAGAGTAAAGATGTCTTGAAGTATTCATGGTTAAGAAGTTCAGCGTTAAGTTAATGAAGACCATTGCTAGGAAAATTTTATCAATAAATTTGAGTGATTTGTCTAAATTTAAAAGTGGAGTTGCCAGGGCAGCCTGAACTGAAGAGTTGCTTACACTTTAAGCGCAAAGCTTTTTTTTTTTTTTTTTTTTTTTTTTTTTACAAAAAAGCATTTTGATTCTTTTTAATTTAAATAAAAAATTTAAATTAAAAAGAATCATTTACCTTGTATGTTTAAGTCTGAGAGAGTAGAGATTTGGCAGGGAAAAACCTGACTGTTCAACAGACGGGACTCTTCAGCCATTTACAAAACATGACTTTTTCTCTGGGCCAGAGCTGAGCCTGGCAAGCTCTCCCATCTGGCTGTCAGTTGGAATTTGGCTGCACGAAAATGCACAAATGTAGACTCACCAGTTGCGTCCAGCTTGCAATTATTTTTTTCCATTTTTATGAAAGTAAGTAGTCATATTTCAGCTTTTCTTGCAACAAAGAATAAAGAATATGTTCATAAACAATGGGTTGTAATGCCCTCCCAGTCATTTACAAGCAATTTTCTTGTAAAATAGTAAAAATGAGCAAGGATATGCTCATTTTATGATCATTGTGACTTTAGTGTTTTCATAATATGCTCTTATTGCTTCCATTCATCTTAATAACTATCCCTTTGTTGGCACAGAGGGTAGAAATTGAGAACCTATTGCTTTATATATTCCGAACAATCAAAATGTTCAGTGCAACATTGACCCAGCGATAAGTTAAGCTAGTGTTTGGGACCAGTCTTTATAAGTTGCTGCTTACTGTAGTAAGGGATAGCCAGGGCTTTATCTTATAGAAATTATGTCACATGTAAAAAACAAATCAATAAATAAATAAAAATAAAAAAGATGTCAAACAAATAGTTACATATATCTTAATCTTTTAAAAAGTTAGCATGAGGGAGGAAGTGCTATAAGCTGAAATTTTTTCAACTTTCTTGTATTGCATTTTACTGACTAAACCGGCAACTTGTACAAAAAAAATTATAAATATTAGTTTAGTTGAATAAAAAATAAAATAGCATACATTTTGGTAATTTAAAATCCATGCCAATATCAAAAATAATCCACACCTGTACAAGTAATCAGTCACCTTAAATGTGTATGTATATGTTGTATAAATGCAGTCATTTCTCCACTAACTGTGATTGATTTAACTAACTGACGGAAACAGCTGCTCAGATTTTCTCTGTGACTCTCGCTTAGACCCGGAAATCTTACAAGGTTTAGTCTTCTGTCACCACAAAAATGTTGGCAAAACGCTTCAGATATAGAGTATGTTCTCAGACATCCTAATAATTTCTTACTTGGCCAACATAGACAAATTACTGTACAAATTTACTATCAAGCATGTGAAAAAAAAGAGTCATTTTAAACTCCAAAAGGCTAATAGTTGACTAAACTAAAGTAAATGTTGTGTTTCTGGCATACCATCTGAATATTTAAAGAAAAAAACACAATAATATGCACTAATACATGTTCCGTTTGGAAGTTATCGCCACCCTGTGGTTGAAGCAATGCTTTGCAGTCAGGTGCTGGCCTTGCAAAGTAAGCTGTCCTCTTACTGGAAACGTCATAAAACATTGTCCACCCTTGGTATTAGCTGCAGCACATTACAGGCAGCTTCCATCATAAGCAAAATTGTGAGGCTCAAATGTTACAAATTTAATTATTCAAATTTGCAATATCATATCCAAAGTTTTGGAAATCAGCTGCCTTTTAGAACAAATGTTTAAGGTTCACTCTCTTCAACATTTTAGTTGGTTTTTATATATGAGTTATATTATAAAACAACTAAGCAATCATGGATTTGTCTTTGGTTTAGAAATGTATATAGAACAACATGAGCTATTCTTGATGAAAATAATGCAAGTAAAATCCACTTTACAGTATGTACCAGTTTGCTGTGTCAGGCTCGATTGTGCCGTTTTCCTTAAAGGAAATGCAAACATTTCATAATGTGCTGTGCTATCAAACAGAATGTAACTTCCTAGCTGTTTAGCTGGTGGCTTTTATGCTTACTTTTTGTGGGTCTCCACCTTCCTAGCTTTCACTGTCTATAAAAAAGATTGTAATCATTTTTTTAATGACTAGAGACTTTCTCTATCTGACACTCGCCTGTGGATATTTGGCTTTGTCGGAGAGGGGGGGAGCAGAATGGATTGCTAACAGCAACAACGATGGTTTCCTTTCACAACACACAGGAAACCAGGCAAGAACCTGTGCTGGCTTGTGGTGGCAGCAGGGCAAATCTCAGAAGTAGGCATAAGTGGAGTGGGATGTGAGGATTGAGAAACAAAGTTGGAGTATGAGTGGAGAAAGACAGCTGACCGCAGTTGAGGGTCTCCAGCGTTTACATTCCTTTCTGTTTCAATTAATCCTCCCTGTCCTATTTCTAGCTTGTATTTCTAAGTCAGTGATCTGTCATTTTCCATCTTTTCTCCCACCTATTTGAATTCTAAAACACGGAAAAGGGGATGGCATTTTTTAAACTATGATTTAGTTTTTCTACTCTGTTCATAAATAAATCCAGTTTTTCCATTGCTGGTGCAACCAAGGATGGTTTGGTTTGTTTAGATACATGAACAGTTAACTTGAATGGATGTCAAAATAAGGAAAAGAAAACAGCAATTTGGCAAGGTTGTGTGGCTTGCCTCAACAGAAATGAAGAATGACATGCTGCAAGATAAGGAAGCGGTGTTATTGTAGACAGAAGGCCCTATCTTTTTTTGTGGGCCTCAGACATAAATAGGAAAATCAGGCTAGAAAAACTAAGACCCCTGGTCAAAACAAATTCCCTGCATTCCCTTAGTAATGGATATGCTGGCAGAGAGGAGTGCCTGAAGTTAAGAGGACATTTGTTTAATCTACTTTTTGATATCATAGCATTGAATGTATAAGACATTGGTTCAATGTCTTCTGTCCGGCAAAATGATCACAAATGGTGTCTTCTGAACAAGTTACTTGTACAGTAGATGCCTTCATTTACTCCCTGCATTTGGAGGCAAAGTTCTAACTTAAGTTATTATTGGATGAGAACGGCACTTTAAAATCGCCTTAATTAGCAGCTTGCATTGTAACAATCATCAATTCTATTGATTTGAACTGTACAATTCAGAAATGTTATGTCCATTTTCCAATTTCTATAGCTTATTTTTTTTTTAAGTTTCAAGTTGCTTCCACCAATACTGATCAGCTGATTCCAAATTGTGTTTAAGGATAAGAACACGACACCTGTGAAGTTTTTTTTCCCCCTGATCTTTTTGCTATAAACAGTAATTAATTACTTCAGGTTAGTTATATTACAGGTTAGTTTTTCAGACACATCATACAAATGCCTTTTTAAATTGAAATAACTTATTAGGTACTGACTTTCTTACTGACTTTATTTTAAACATCCTACTGATACCGCAAATTGCTAACTTTGAGTCTTCTTAACTCGGTAACACCATCCAAACCCAAGACTGTGGTTGTTAGCGTGACGTGGAAAGTATGATGCATTAACTAAAATTGGATTTTTAAGTTTCCAGCTGACAGATAATCAGTAAGGGCAGATTAAGCTAAAAATGATCTGATCCAGTTCTCAGCGTATCTTCAGAAATATATGCAGTTATATTGTGTATATGTATATATGTGAGCCAGCCAGAATATGTCTCTTATGGACAGAGATCATTGTTGCCAGAATAGCATCTGCCTCCATTGTGCTTTTAATGTATCAAATTTTCCTGAAGAACCATTGATTTAAAAATAATATTATGGAATGTCCAAGTCGAAACATAGATGTATTTACTTTTAGAAGGGAATTTGCTTTCACATTAAATTGTTTGCATCTATACATTTGCATCTATATGTGTAGTTTATACATCTAATAAGATAGAATTGAAGGAATCACGCTTTTTGCTCCATGTGTGTCCTATATTTAAATTTTTTTGCCAATACAAAGCTGTTTGTGTGCATGTCCTGAAGGATACAGATTGCATTCTAGGATCAAGAGAGAGAAAGAGAGGCCTTTTTGTGTTGAGACTGAATAGCCTCCACAGTGAGAGGCCACATTAAAGAGAGACAGCTCCTGCCCAACAGCCCTTCCCTCTCCGGGGGTTCACCGCCTGTGGGCTTACGTAAGGCCTGACATGTGCGTGGACTGCAATGAAATGGAAAAGTTGTAAAAGTAGGAAAGACCGACAATAAAATTCTTATGCATTTTTAGACATGAATTTCTGTTTGTTATATTTTTCCAATATTTTCTAGTATACAGTAGAAATGCAAAGGATCGCTGATGTAGACATGGGTTCTTGTGTTGAGTCACTGGCAGACTGTTTACTGTCAATCATTACGACCTCCTGCAGCTAGCCAGCGACCGGGGCTCCTGGGGGTCAGATGACATTATATAATGCTATTGGGGTCCAGGCAGAATGATGGGGCACAGAGGCGGTTGCAGGATTGAGAGCAGTGTGTGTTCTATAAATAGTGGGTTTGAATGAGGCGATACGCAGACGATCACCAACACCAGCCTTGTCAGACCTGGTAGACTCCCAACATTTCCCTATTATGATATTCCAGTTTGACAACAGCTTATCTCTTTCTGACACCACTTCTCCACTTTACATGTCCAGTTTTCCTAGAATCCTCGTCTACATCATCATCTGTGGGTTGTTATGATTTAAATAACGTGCGGTGTCTCAACTTTATAAACAAGCTATAGACAACCAAGATCCTCAAAGCTTTGAGTTTGAGCGAGCTGAGAGGAAAAGGACTGGGATGCATATCCTGGCATATAAGAGACAATATTTTGTGGCTTTGGGGGTAGCATTCCTGTCAGCCTTTTTAACTCTTAAGAGGTCATAACTATGAGTGATACAAAACAAAGAAAAAAATTCACCAGATCAAAAGTGTAACTGGAAACATGCCCGTGTTTATAATCTGCGATGCTCTGGCCTGGTGTGTATTTGCATTTGTTTGTGTTCATGAAAGATAAAAAGGAAGCGCAGTGGATGTAAATTTCACCATGACTCCAACAGAGAGGTGTTTGATTGCTGATTTTAGTCATGAGTTTGTGAGACAGTGTTTTTAAACTTTAACTATAAAGGTCAAACACCAGCTGCCTCGTCACTGTTAGGCACATGCAGCTGCTATGGATATTAGGAAGCTTCTACACACACACTGGGAAGGCATACAAACACTACATTATGATGTTGGTGTGGATGGGCGCCGCGTTGATCACATGATCAGACTGGATGAATAAGTGATATTTAAAGCAACTACAACTAAGCTTATAAGAAGACAGAGATCATTGTGGCCATTTTGTTGCAACAATGAGATCTAGACCGTCCATGTTCAGCAGATATTCCAAACAATAAAGCTGCCCACCAGCCTTCCATCTGTCTCTTCTTTTCTGTTGACCTTTAAACTAACCGTCATGCAAGCAGCCTATGGGATTCAGCACTGTTTCCTGGAAAACAAGATACACATCTAAGTCTTGTCTGTGGTTTTCAACTTTATTGCACCATAAAAAGAAAAAAAAAAATGGTAAGAGGAAGGCGCTCAAAGTCTTGCTATGGAAAGCAGAGCAGAGGCTTTGCCAGAAAGGTGCAACACGCAAATGAGTGTTACAACTCTATTTGGTGGAGGAAAAAAGTTGTTAAATTCACTCAGGGTTGATGAGCTATCAAATAAAAAGCAGATTTCTTCACAAGTCTCTATAAAAAGAAATAAATGCATGAAATGTCCCGTTTTCATTTTGTTTGTCTCTTCGTAAGATGAACTATGTAGGTAAGAGAAAAGCAAAGACCTTCAGAATACCAGCTGTATAGGTTAAAAGAATGTGCAGAGTTCCCTGAGTGGAGCAGCTGGAGGAAAGTCGCAGTGCCCAGAGATATGGTTTTTCAGGATATGAGTTCATGACAGTCCAAACATCCCCACAATGATTAGCTTTGTTTTTTAACAGCTTAGGTCTAATGAAGAGGAGAAAACAACTTAAAAGCGTTAGAGCTGCTGGTAAAACTTCTGCTTTCTGTCTGATAGGGTAACAATATCATCACCACCCGCTTGATAATATCTGTAGTGGTACTGTAATGCAATTGAATCCCCATGAGCATAAAACTGTTCAGTAAACTGCAGCATGTACAGTGGAACACTCAGTGGAAAAACTCTGTAGCTTCAGGATTTTATTTTTTTCCTCCATAAATGTTACCTAAGCGCTGCAAGTTAACTTAATCTGCTGTGAGATGTTCCATTCAGACAAACTTCATCCAACTATTCCAGGATGTTTTCCTCTCATCATTAAAACATGCTGTGACAAATTTTATTATTTTATGTTGAGCTTAGGGTTAAAAAGTTTTGTATTCATGATCAAAATCTCACCATAATGTTGGTTCACCTCTCTATATCTCCAATTTTTGTTCTCCAAAATATGATTTAGAGCATATTTAAATACTTGATTTGCTCTAAATACTTGATTTAGAGCAAGTATTTTAAATTGTTAACCATTTTTGTGATCTTTCAATTTAGTGTGTGGGGAGAAAGCTGGAGTGGGCCTGAGCAGTTGTTGGACAGCATTGCAGTTATTATTTGTAGTTTCCAACATTTCATTTTTGGAAAATTTAGTGTGACTGGACAAATTGTTGTACTGGACCCTGGAAAGATAAAAACATAAGAATCTTGTAAAAAGATTTTGCGACATAGTAATATTATACTAATCTGCAGCTCTTATCTTCTCAGTGGATACAGTACTTGAATGCAGGATGGATCGGCCAGTGGTTTCTTCTTTTTGAACTCTGATCTTGTTTTTGCTGCTTCTTGTCTTGGCTCAGAGCAGAAGTCTCCATATGTGCCTGAACCTGGCATGTTGACTTTAGCCGGCCCATGTGTTGTGCTGCTGCCAAAGAGGTGTGTTCTTGGCTCAGCTAAGGCCAATCCAAATTGAAGGTGTAAGGAAGGTAAAAGTGTGTTTTGAGTGTGTGGGTGTGTGTGAGAAACCGACTGTATGGTTCTGTTTGTGCATGCACTTAAATGGGCCAAATGTCACACATACAGGGCCTTGCAAATGCAATCCTACTACTTGAACCTTTTCACATTTTTCTGCAGCATGCATGCATGTATTTTATTAGGATTTTGTGCAAAGGACCAACACAACATAGTACACAACTATTGCACTGAGTGAAAACGTTGCATGGTTTTCAGATTTTGCTGTCACAAATATTTTATAGCCTCTAAAATTTTGAAAAAAGGTATTTTTCAGCTGACAGCTTTCTTGACCCCACTAAAGAAAACCATCTCCACAACATAGTGCTGCCATCACCTCGTTTCACCCTGAGATTTGTGTACTCAGGGTTAGGTTCAGATATACTCAGATATACTGTTAGGTTTTGTGTAGCATTTTCAATGCAGGCAAAAGGTCCCATATTTGTTTCAGTCTCCCACATGAGCTGAGGATCTCTGGAGCTCCTCCAGAGTTGGCATCTTAGTATTAGTCCTTAGGCATTAGTCCTTAGGGATGCACCACTTGCAGTTTTCTGGCCAATAACCAATTACCAACCTTTAAAAATCCGATTCCACTTTTGGCCGATTCCAATTTTTTTGTCTGAAATGTTGCTAAATATAGTATGAAAGTTGCTGAGTTGGCAACAGGGTGGTGACTTTTGTTAACTGCAAACATGTAGAGATGACCGGGTGGGCCGATCTGTCAGTCAAACCTCTCTCACAGGAGAGCAGAAGAGGACAGTGGTGTTGATTTTTAGACCTTTGTAGAGAAGATCGGTGGATAATATCAGCTTCACATGTAAGTATCGGTTGATCACCTCCTCCCAGATCTCCCAAAATTAAGGAAATTTTTCTGAACCCAGAACTTTTTTGCTTCAAGACAACAGTGCCACGTATTGCATCACTGTGCAGAGATTACATTTTAAAATCACTCATTAGTTAGACTTATAAAGCAGTTAGTTGGCCTGAGCTTTATTCAAAGGTGGCCTAGAAAAAATAGTAATGCCTAGTTTTCAAGTTTTTATTTTTATTTTTAAAGACAATTTCAAAAACATAATTTCTTTCCCATTGCTTTACAATAATGTACTTTTTATGCACAAATTTTTCTATCATATAAAGTACAGTAGTGATTAATTTAGTTCAGTTTAAGTTCTAATGGCTGCATAAATTTGAAAGGCACTACGTGTTGCATAAATACACATGTACTAAAATGGGATTAAGCCTTCTCACTTAAAGTAACTGGCACCTCATGAAACACTTGTCATTGATGGAGTTAAATTTAACATCTGCCATGAATGGCTTCTTTACACCCAGCAGAATAACATAGTAACCACAGGCTATTTATGTAAGTTCATTAAAATGAGTGTAAAATTTATCATATTATCTTTGAATGAACTGTGCTTACAAACATCCAAATTTGAAAAAGCAAGAAAACCCAAAAACCTAACCTCATCACCCTCTTAACCGCATGTATAAGTACCACACAGAGACAACATTTGTCTAAAGCAATATCTGCTTTCCCTAAAAACAGAAATTGCAGGAAGCCTAAATAAAACTATGTTCAGTTTAACTTGCTTTAAAATAAATCCTGCTATTAGAAGATGTAAACAGATTTTTAAAGACCTTGTTGCAGTTTTTGTGCCCTCGTTCTGCTCTGCTCTCCCACAAGCTTTAAATATTTCATAGTTATTCCACAGACAGATGAGACGAGGGACTGTGTCATTTAGGGTCGCACGTCCATCGAAGTGAGCGATAAGCGGCGATGGGGGAGCAGTTATTTGTCAGAGTGGATTTTTATGATCAGAGTTGGTGTTTATGATGGCAGAATGTGGCAGCCATCTGCTGTAAACACTGATATCAAAATCAGTAGAAGAGCAAATTAGGTCATCTGTTTATAAAAAATAAAAAAAAGATCATCAGTTGGCTTCGTGTAAAAAGATGTCTAAAACATGTCCATGTGTTGTTTTGCTCATCACATCCATACAGAGAAATGTGCACCAGATGTAAAAGCTGTGGTGACTGTGAGGGATCATGGTTGTTCTGGGAAGCAGAGGAAGGAAAGTGCTCAATGTCAGGAAATCAGGCTGGGGATGGAAGGTGGGTGGTAATAGTTGTGTCTTGGTATCTGTGTTTGCAGGCATACGTGCATGAGAGGGAGGAATAATAAAATTTGGATTAACTCTGGTTTTAACCAAAAGGCTAGCTATACTTTTTGCTTGTTTGCTTCCTTCTCCCCTCTAAATGATATGCACATGTAGGTCCCAGAAAACAAACTCAAGCAGGCTTAATTCTCACTTTTAAGTCTAATTTTACTTCCATGTTCAAACTGATAACATGTTGCCTGTGTTGATGATGAAATGGAAACAAACAACAGAGAAATGAGCTCCATAAGTCATAACCGTGTCCCTGGCTGGCCCTGTTTAGTACTGAAAACATGGCTAATGACTGAAACAGGACACAGCTAATCTTGTTATCTCTTTATCTCTTGGCCAGACTGTATGTGTGTGTGCGCCTACATGTATTTGTCTGTACTGTTTATACATATTGCGTTTACTCATTTTTGTGTAGTTCTGGTGTCCTTTTCAGCAGTATTATTATACTCTGAATTTTCTTCAATGACTGTGAGCACTTAGGTTCTATTTGACAATGTAGAGGAGTAAAACTAACATATCTTAACACTTTTCTTTCTGTGTGGCGTGTGGTGGAGTGCACAGGCTTTCTTTCTGAGAGATATCTGGTACATTCCGTTGGGATGTGTTTGCTCCCTATCCAGCAAATTCTCATCAGCGTGGGAGCTCAGCCACTTACAAACTTTTTTCTGTGCTTCTGCAAAATTCTTTAGAAAGTAAACTTTTATTACACAAAGTGCTGTTTGTGCAGGTAGATGGAGGGTTGATCACTTGAAGCGCACTTCTAGACATGTTTGTAGAAGTTTTTTTTTAATTGATTGTGTGTATTTGTGTGCGCGAGCTTGCATTAAAACTCACTGTGGAGCTTAGCCAGGGCTTAGGGCTTGGCTGAGAGAATGCCTCAAACCAGTTTACTCTGGTTGAGTAGTGGAGAAGTCAGGGGGGCGGGACAAGAACCACTTAAAGCTCCAGGCTTCCTTTCTCTTCACATAAGAGTTGGAGATTTCTGCCCATTTTTATTGGTCTATATCACAAATTTACAGTTCTAGAATGTGCCCACTTGACTACATTCACTTGGAGAGCTTGCTATTCTACCTAACATAACCTGAAAAAACAAATCCTGTTATGTGTATGTGTGCAAATGTGCGCAAGTGTGTGGGTGAGTTCTTGGACCGGCCTTAAACAATTTTCCCCACATTTCTTTTTCAAGGACGGCAGGAACCGCGGCAGAGATTGCCAAATACAAGCAATAGAGAGAAATAGTGTGTGTGAGGCAGATAAGTTTGTTAATGTTTGCAGGAAGCTTTTCAGTGACTGTTCTGCAACATTTTTCTGAAATTGCCACATGTTAAAAACCTCCACTCTGGAGCCGTGTTGCACATGCATTTGTCGTGGTTCCACTGTGTAGCATAAAGGTTTAGAATGAGGCAGGCTCTCTCAGTATTGAGCTTAGTGGAGAGGAGGAGGAGAAGGCATCTCTCTTTAGCTTCACCAGCTAGGTTTCACAGGCAGTGTAAAAAGCACACTATAAGGCACTTTCACCCTAGAGGCTTTCCATTAGAGTCTCATGTATAGCCACACGCAGCAAGTTGTTCAAGGCTCACTGAACGTCTGTTAACGCTCTTTTTGTTTGCTTTATTTATTTTTGCTTCATGGTTATTTTTGGCTATGAGGGTTGTTATTTTGTTTAGCAACCAATATTTGCCATTTTTACAGAATTTAATGTTGTGCTGTTGTGTTTTCAAATACACAATTGTATAACTTTTTCAAACATGAAGTGAGTGTTTATTTTTTCACATATTGTCATTGTTTGTGTGTTTTTCAGGAATCCTTCAGGTCATGCCGATAAGGAGGTGATGGCTGCCACCGTCTTGACCTCACTGTCCACATCCCCCTTGGTGCTCTATCCTTCCTCTGTGCCCACAGGTAACACCACAAGTCTTTAGGTTTCCTTTCCACCCTGCAGCTACAGCTCCCTCAGTAGGAGCTGCATGATCAAACAGTGACTCACCCTCCATGTTAAATAAATCAAGTACATTTACTTTAAAACCTGCCAAAGAGTGCTAACTCTAAGCTCTGAGAGGCTGGGGAGAGTGCTCACCTCAAAACGCTTGATGTTCCTTTACCCTGAATCAAGTTGATCTGCTGAATGTGTATCCAAGGGAAGTTAGAACCTTGTAATGTTATCAGCAATATTTCGTTATCTTCTGATGCATTCATGTTCTATTAAATTTTGACCCTCTAAACACAGCTCCTCTCACAACGTCTAGCACGGCTGTTGTTGCCCTTATCATGCCAGCTTAGCCAGACGGTCAAAGTCCTGGGAGCATTTCATTTAGGTTGGCGGTAGTTTCTTTTCTCCTTTTCAATAAGAGAGAGTGGATAATTTTAAATTAGAATGGCAAGAAATCTAAAGAAATTGATATTTTGAGGTCCTGAGCTGTCATTTTCTTATCTGTAGTATACAGTATAACTCATTGATCAACTTCAGTTTGGCTAAAAGAAGATTAAGTTTACCTCCAGAAGCAAAGTAGTCAAAGCTGGTCAAGTGAAATCATGTCAAGACAAAACCTGTTAGACTTTCCCTGTTGCGTAACTATTCAAAGCCTTAAGGCTTATTTAGTGTTAAGTAATGATAATAAATTAAGATAAAAAGAATTTATAGCATACCAAAATGCAATAACATTTTAAAATTAGAGCTGCTCTTCTCTCTTTTTCATCTGCACAATGTCTTTGCCACTCATCCTTCTCACAAAGAATTAGATCTGCTCTGCACACAAGGACACCAGATCTGGCCAAGTATTTTATGGCTATTTAATGTTTGAATTTATCTATCAGCAAGTCATTACAGACCCATATCCAGTCTACAGTTTCTGACACATAATTGAAAAAATAGTATATGAACAAATTTAAGATAAAATGAGAGAAATAATTTCTTTATCGCTGTAGGCAGACTTTTGATCACACTACAGAACCGAGACACCAGTGGTAAAAGTTTTGATCAGTATACGTCTTAACAACGATGGGTCTAGAACTTTCCGTCTTGGTATTACTTAACCTCAGTATTGCCTTTGATGCAGTTGCTCATAATGTAATGATGGATATGCTGGAAAAATGTGTGGAATTGTCCGGTTGTTATTTTTTTTTACAGACAGGAAATTTATGTTTGATCATTTTAAATCTGGGAGAACAAAAATCAATTTTTGCGATTCCTCAAAGGTTCATTTTCAGACCACTTTTTTCACCATCTACAGTCGACTATAGAGTACTATATCTACTGCTCTATGTATGCTGCTGACGACAAGCAACTTTATATGTCCATGTCACCACAGGACCCTTGTCCACTACATTCACTGAGTCAAGGTGACCATATTATAAATGAATATAAATGAGGCAATGGGTTGATATTTAACCCAGGTTAATATAGATGAGACAGACACCAAGGTTTTTGGTCCCAAAAATGGGAAGGTTGAGATTAGCATTTAAACCCAAAAGCATGTGAGAATCCCCGATTATGTTTTGGACTCAAATATGAATTTTAACAAACATAACGTTTGTTGCAAAATTAGCTTACTGATACTGGCTCCCTGTATATCTAATAATAGATTTTAAAATCCTGTCAATTTCGAACTATGCGGACCCCTCAGGTGTTCAATACCTGCTCACTCAGTGTTTGTTGGACCACAATCATACAAGGTGAGGCAGCATTTAGTTTCTCTGCTTCTCAGTTCAAGACCCAACTCCATGAAAACCTGAAATGTACAAAGCTGAGATGTACTAAAAACATTTTTGTTTACAGCATTTTTTGGTAAAATAATCTAATTACCCGCATGAAAATTTTTTCTTTTCTTATTTCAGTCACTATATGTCACTTTTTAAGCACGTACATAGCTTAACGTATGAATGGTTCTATGTTAATAAAACATAGAACCTTGGATTGCTCATAGCACTCCTATTCAAAGAATCTGAACTATCCCTTTAAGGTTTTGTTGTGGTATTCAGCTTTCATTCCCCTCAGAGGACAGTTAAGTTAGGAGGAGCTATGTTTTATGAAATGCTTACATAACTCACCACATTGCAGAAGCACAGGAATGATAGTTGATCACAGTTTTAGTGAAGTTTTATAAACTGTTAATGTGAATCTGTTATCTGTATATTGTCTGATATTGTCTTAACACCTAGTGTTTGTTTTATTTTTTTGCTTCTTGGGAGTTAATACATTTGGTCTGTGATTCAGCTCCATGTTGTATTTGGAAGTGGACTGTATTCTATATCTGTCAATCCCATTCTATATTTATAAGCTTGGATACATGTTTTGATCTGTTTCCATAAATGAAAAATTAGTAATTACTCCAGGATATATTTAGGGAAAAGAAACATTTGGTTATAAGTTTGGTTTTGGAAGATCTTAAACTCTGCTGTTTATTTTGTGCATCCAGAGCCAGCCAGCAAAACATGGAAAGAGGTGCTTTCTACGAGTTACAGCAGCTCGACGAGCGGCAACTGGAGCTGGGATGCCAGTGACCAATCAGTGCCCTCCACACCGTCCCCACCACTTTCCAAAGATGCCAACACGGGCTTCCTGCACTCGGCCCAGGGAGATGATGCCAGTGAGGATGTTTCGGAGAGCACACATTTTATGTTTGAGGACCCCATCCCTCGAAAGCGAAAGGTAAAAATGATCAGCATCTGACACAATGAAGATTAATTTTGTTCAAATTTGGGTTTGAATCGTGAGGGAGTTTTTTTGTTTCCCAAAGACAGTTTTGTTTTTAAAAACAGCAGAAAAGTTCCAGAAATGTCAGCACTGTGCAGTTTACAGCTTCTGACATAAAGCCTGTTGCATTCTTCTTGTGTGAATAATAGATTAACTTCACTCTTTCACTTCCCTTCATCTTGTTTTTGTTCTATTAAGACAGTCGAGAATGTGGAAGTGTTTTCACTATAAATAAGCTTCCCAACTGTTTGTAGGCCTATCAGGGGAAAAGAAGCTTTAGCAAGAACGAAGAAGATGATTTAGATTTTTGTGGAGGGATAAAGCATGTGTTAAAGAAAAACTTTAAAAATACAGGAGCAGTTGGAGTGTGTTATGGAGGAGGACAAATTAATATACATTTCCTCCACACTTACAGTGGCTGAAGAGGGTTAATATACAGTTTGTGTGGGAGTTTCTCTTTTCAGTTTCCAAGGACTAGCAGGAGAGATTATATATATATATATAAATATACAGTATATCTTTGCAATACAGTAAAGGTTTCTGAGGTTTCTGCAAAGCTATGCCTTTCCTTTGATAACCAGTCATGATATTAGATAGGATGGCGCTTGAAGGGATAAATGCAAACATACCTATTGATTAAAAATAGATGCCGCTTCTCATTCTGTAAGCCACTTTCACTGTAGCCTCTATGACCCACAAAACATGAAGGTAATCAAACAAAAAAATCATTTTTAAATGTAAATGGTTAGAGACCTTGGCTAGTGGAATCTTGTAGACAGATTTACACACAAGAGAGCCAGACATTCTCACTATTTCAGCTTCCTGATAGAATATTATGATGATCAAAATTTGTTTAGTTTTGTTTAGGTTAAGCAAAAATATTTATTTAATTATTTTTGATCCTTTCAAATTGTTTCTAAAATAATACCCACTCTTAGGTTGATTATTTTGGGAAAGCATGAAAAATATGAACAATGAGGAAAAATCATATGCGTGTCTCGTCACAGGGTACAATTTTGCACCTACAATCATTGATATACATGCACAGGTCTCCTCTACCTGAGCAGTGCACTCTGCAAAGCAGAACTCATTACACTCATCAGCTTATGGTGAAGTGATGTTGCCATTGTTGGGCATTGACAGTTTTAATCGGTGTTCATATTTTCCATAGACGTTGATTCAAACAAGTTGGTGTCAAATATCAAACATGTAGGGAGTGGCTCTCCTTCTTTCAACATTGAACAATGATCTATTTCATTTTGAGCAGCTGATGTTAGGTGAGGACAACATGCTCATTGTTCTGTGATTAACAGATTTAAATTTACCTACTTGTCAGAGATTTTCTCTCATTCATCCCCATAGAGGTTAAAATCAACAAATTAAGCACATTTTTGGACATAGTTGTGCCAATATTTTCTCTCAAGTACAAGTGTTGCATACATTATACTTATCTCTGAAAAGGCTTTGCTTTAATCTTGGCCGTCAAAAAATGTACCAAGTGTGCCAAGTTATCACTTCCCAGTAGGATCAAATGTAAAGCACAAAGGGGAGTGCAAAGGAAAAATAGAGAACTCATTAAATATGTATGATACTATACGACTAGTGGCTATTGTTTAGTTGAGCCTACCTATCTTACTCATAACAAAGCAAGCAATGAAAGGTGAACTCATTTATTTTTAGACATTTCCAAATCTATCATGTTACATGACAGGGCTCAAACAGCCAAAACTATTGTTTTATATGTTTTATTGCTTCTGTAGGCAGCAGTCAGACAGGAAACAGGCAAAGAGAAATATGGGGAGGAATGGGAGGGAGACATCCAGCAAAGGTCTTAAGATGGAAATCAAACTGCTGGGAGCTGCTCTTTCACTACAACACATGCCACCCAAAAGCAATGCAACTTTGCTGTAATATGTGTAGCCTTCCTGTTGTCTGTGGAAAATATTTCTCTCTCTCTCGCTCTTCTCTTCTGCAGTCCAAATAAACTTCAAATATCTAAAAAAATAAATACAGACTTCAGTAACAACTACCACATCTGAAAGTGTTGTCAGTGCACATCATGTTACACGTCACATAGGCCTGTCACGATAGCAAATTTTGCTGAGCGATTAATTGTCTCAAAAATTATTGCGATAAACGATAATATTGTTTGAAGACCTTTTTACACTGATTTAATGGAAATGATGTAATAACGCATGCGATTTCTTGCCAAAGATAGATACACTTTATTTTCAAAAAAACACTTAACACTGGAGCTGATAAACAAAATAAACAAAACAACCAAAAACAAAAATAAAATGGATTCTCAGTCTCCATTAACAAAAAACTCACTTGGAAAAAAAAAACTAAACAACATAAAGCCAAAGTGGAAATAAATACTGCATTCAACCAAAAGAGTGCAGATTATGAAGTCTGTATATTATGTTGCCCTTCAGTAATAATTAGATTTAAATAGAGAAGATGGGCACATCGACTACCTGATGCAATAGTTCACACTACACGATTTTTTGCTCCTATTTTTCCCCATACAACAATCTTAGAAGTTGGTCTTTCTAAGATTGTGTGGTGTGTTACGGTAGATTGTCGTTGCCGCTCCGATCTAAATCAGGGGTTTTCCCCGACTGGGCGCTTTAACGCAGCCTGTTGAATGTGACAGGTAGCCAATCAGAAAGCGCGGATTCTCCTCTGAGCTTTTTGAGGGGAAATTACGTCGGGGAATCCCAAACAGCTGACACGACGCAACCCGAAGTCCAGCGGACATTGGAGATGATATGTGGAAACAACATTAATGTTTATTCAACATGCAAAGAATATAGAAATGACAAGAGGAGGAGTTGGAGCGAAATTGCTACCGCAGTTGATAAACCCGGTAACTTTTCAGCTGTTCTTCGTTAACGTGACGTAAATAGGTTATAATGATTTTCATTCAGTCAGGACTTTACGCTGACACTAGCAACATGCATTGCAGGTAGATTGTAGTAAAGCACTGATTAATGCCTGGTTTTAAAATTAGTTCACTGGACTTGTAGCCATTATTTTGTGCCCGTTGTTGGACACCACACGGCAGGAACGAACCCGATCGAACCGTTATACCTAGGATTTCTGTCGGCTAATGTGTGGTCTGTCAGGTTTTGAAAATGAGCCGACAATCGGCTGACAGCTCTAAGATCGTGCAGTGTGCGCTGGGCTTTACATTAAGGAAATGAGGAAGGGAGGGTCAGTGGAGAGCACTGGAGTTGAGCCCTTTTTCATTCAGTCTTATTAGCTGAAAGAGAAAAAGGTCGGAAGAGACGATAGTGCCGATAATTAAAATGACGTCGATAGCTTTAATTTATCGTACGATTAATCGATTTATCGTTTATCGCGACAGGCCTAACGTCACATATGGTGGGGTTTGCTAAATGGGGGAAAAAAAGTAGATCAGACATCTGGATTTCCAACTGGCTGATAACCAAGCTGAAAATTATCTGATTCTGATCAACAGCTGATGTTTTGGTGCGTTCCTCTTTACTACAGAACTTTTAACTGGCTCTTTGGAGTGTTACACATAAGTACAGCATTTCTGTGCTCCTATAGGGTATTTTAGATTTCCCAGTACTGCACCTGGAATCTTATCTTAATCCCCCAATTTCTCTGTGATTGGATTATACTCTAAAGCAGATTTTGTAGAGGAACAGCCACATGTCCTAACAGAGTCAGCTTAAAGACCTGTCTTAAGTCTCTATTTATTATCTTCTTTGTAATGCATAATATCATTCTAAACAACCCCCTGAAAGCAGTGGCATCCATTGCTTCCATCCGTATTGAGCCATGCGAACACTGATGGACAGGGTCAAGGTCATGAATAGTAGCCTGGTCATTCCAGACCACTTGTTGTTCCAGCTACTCTTTCTTGTTTGTTCTCTTGTTTTGATTCCACCAAGTGAAACTGTCCTCAAGCACAACTATAAAATGTTTTGCTTCTCTTTCAGGGATTTATTGAACCAGCAGTTTAGCTCTAAAGGTTTAGAACATTTGCATGGCCAACAACTGTACACTGGATTGTAGGATGTCTGATTTTGGCAATGACTTAAGAGGATAAATTAACAACAATCCCAAGTCCTACTGTAAATGTGTTAAAAATACTGTATTAAAAGGAAAATCTCTTAAGGAATTAAGTGATTTGTGATTGTTAGTGGGATTAAACACTCGCTTTGCTGTTTCCTTTTTTCTTTGAACAGCAGGATAGCAAACACTATTCAATATAGTGCGTGTTCCTGGTAAACAAGAGAGGGGAAGACATTTCAGGAAAAAATTAACAGAAGTGTTCATTAAAAACATGTTCCATTGCTCTTTTTCCTTTTTTTTGCATCATTTGTTTTCTTCTTCATGGGCTGTTTGAGAGCAATGGGACTACACACACCCACCATCTTTCATTAGCACAGATGCAGGTCTCTGCCTGCTTAAGGGACTGCTGCCAGCACTGGCATGTGGATAAGAAAATGAAATAAAATCAGACCACATGTATACTATCTCTCCATAAAGGTTTGCTTAAGAGTCAAGTAGGAGTATTGTGTGTTTTGTGATAAATCTGATGTGAAGAGAACTGGACATGATTAATTTCTGAGGGAGTTATTTAATGGTTTGCTCAATGATATACATGTCATCCTGGAGGTTAAATTTATCAGCAAATCTTTTCCAGTTTTGTCAGTCTCAGAGCATGTGCGGATATTTATGTTCTGTCATCTCTCATGTTTATCTGTCATATTTATCTTTTATTTTATGTGTTCTAAGTTATCACATGATGTACAACTTCTGTTTTTACAGTATTACTACTCTGAAAGCAGAGATGAACCGATCAGACTTTTATTGGCCAATACCTAGACTTTGATGGGTATGGTAGTTTTACATCCAATAGAAAGTGAAGGAAAACAAGATTATCCCCATTTATGCACCTAAGCATATGTTCATAATCTTTATCAGATTTTTATTCAACTAAATAAATAGTACTGCTTGTTATTGGACTTACAGATTCAAAATAATGTGAGTTCTCACTTTGATGCAAATGGGGGAAACAGAGTTTTTCAAATTTGATCTGCTTATCACCAATCATGCTGAATCAAGGGAAAGCAGGGAAAACTCTTTACGATTAACTGATGCATCTTTATATAAAATGTGTGATGAGGATTGCTTTCCTTTTTTCTTTTTTTTTTGAGAAAAAAAAAGAATGAAAGCTAGACTCCAATTAGACATAAATAGCTCAAACTGCATAAAATCCAAATCTAAAAGCCTTATAGAAATGCAAAGCAGTGTGTTTGTTCGATTATGAGATGGTTTCACGTTTTTTATCTTGGTTAACTCTTATCCAATCAATAATGTGCAGATGGCACAGGGCCTTATTTTTAATATTGCTAAAGGTACTTCTATTAAAATAAAAATTCTTATCTCTTCAGAACTCCATGAAGGTGATGTTTAAGTGCTTGTGGAAGAACTGTGAAAAGGTCCTCAGCACCTCCTCAGGGATCCAGCGACATATCCGCACCGTCCACCTGGGGTAAGTTTTTATAATCATCACAGGAATGCTGAGAATTTCTGTCTTCCTCCAGCTCCTACTCTCATTAAACCAACAAAAGCAAAACTATTTCAGATGCAGGATAAAAAATAATTTTATACATTAGATAATAACTAGTCATTGTTTCTCTTCTCACCGTATGATGTATATATATCTTGCAATTCTGTTTTTATTCTCACTTCATTTCTGCACACACACACACACACGCATGCACCACCACCACCACCAGGCAATAATTTAAGTAATTTGATTCGCACAAAAAGCTTTGATGTGACATAGTTGTAAATTTCTACTTGTCCTCACAGTTTTACTAAATGTAAACATGATCATTATATTTGACAGGAATTTTGAGTTTTTGCTATACATTGCTATTTATTCTACCACATGAAACACTTTGAAGAAGAAAAATAATACATGTTCATGTGAAACAAAATAAACTGCAAGAAGCATGATGTTTGTTTTTTGATGTTAAGAGTGAACTGCATCTTTTCCTGTACCATCTGCAGTTAAAAGGAATACCTTTATACTCTGAAAAACAAATAACCTTCAGAGAAGAAAATATCTCTGCAAAAAGGTTAAGTGGCCATAACAGTTTCTGGATATTTTGGCATAGAAATTAAATTTAGGTTTGGATCTTAGGTTTTGGCATATGATCAAACTAGCTAGTGAAACAGGGCGTTGATTACTTTTGAAACATTGGCTGCCATCTATCATGCAATCTGGCATTTAGCATAGTAAGATTAGGGTTAATTTTCCAGTCCCACAGTGTACGAACTGTAAAAGCCTGCTTACCCCGAAGGCATACTGCACTGGGCACGGTCTGCATTGCTCTGAACCCGACTCCTCTGGGTGAGAACAATGAGGATAACTAGTTGGCACAACAGTCTGTCAGCTTGTAAGGGTTAAACATGCACATTTTGTGAAATGGACCCAAATTGATTTCAGTCACAGTCAATAAAACATGTCTGAATGTTTGGAGCCAAATCTGGATGCAGTTATGTTGCATTAACAGGTCCAACTACAAACATGTTTTTCCAACAGCTAATTAAAGAGAGAGTACAGCAATAAAACAATTGTCACCCATCTCTGTTGACCCATTTCTTAACTCTTTCTTATCCTTTAAAGTTTTATCAATGGCAAACAAGAAACTGGTGCACTACTGCCATTCTTAAACTGTCACTCTCTCAAGTGTGTGTTTCAGCTGGCTTCAGTTGGTTTCATAAATCATGTAGTGTATGAGCCTGCATTATACACAGTTAAGTGTTACTCAGTCTATCAGTTGTCATAAAATAATCTGCTGAAACCAGTCTGTTGGTGTGTGCATCAAGCTTTTTCAAAATCTCTAAAGACTGTGAAAGTCGCATAGTCTATTCCCAACTTAACCTTTGTGGAAGCACTGATTCTTTTGCAAACCTTTAAAAATGATATACTGTACTTACCCTAGAGACACACAGACTAAGCTTTTCCTTGAACATTCATATCTCTGCTTGTATTTAAGGCTTGACTCATCAATTCCAATTTTTTCTAACCAAAAGACGATAAAAGTGGAAAATTTACTACAGGATCTTTTATAAAGTTGTTAGTTTTAAATTCAACAAAAAATTAAAAAAAATAGAAGTTCATCATAGTATATGTCCCTAAGTTTGACAATATAACAAATATATCATTTCCACAATATAAGTGTTTATAATATTAATCTTGCAAAGGAGCATTAGTTATGGAGTTATTGTTTTGTAATGTATCCTAAGTGTCACAGTTTCATGGCAATAAAATATTTATCCTTATGGAGTCTGGCATGGATGAGAGGCCTGAAGATGCTAACACTCACAGAAAGTCCTGGAAGCATAACTGTAAAAGAGAGGAGAGAGGAAACACGATCTATTGCAACATATGTTGTCATTTTCACAGTCAATATTGCCCTCATATGATCTGCTGATATCATTTGCCCCTAATCTTTATATGATTTCTTTTTTTTCACATACCTGTCATATACTGTATGTTGCTGTGTAGACTCTTAGAGATGTAATACTATTGTAACAATGTTTGTTACAACATTAATTCCTTGTTAAAACCTATAAGAAAGAAGCTTTTCTAGCCCACGTTTTAGGGTTACATTCAGTAGTAAAAGTTTGTCTTTCAATCCCATATTGAAAGATAAAGCACACTGACAGGATTGTAGAATTTTGCTGCCCCCTCCTGTTAAGAAAATGTTTTTTTTTTTTATTATACACAATTTTTCAACACCAAGGTGTTGGGTTCAGGATAAAAAAACAATTTTATAATATATTTAAGTTTCTGAGAAAATCTTAATTCTTTTCTCTGCAGGCGAAACAGCGACTCAGATTACAGCGATGGAGAGGAGGATTTTTATTACTCAGAGATTGAAGTCAACATGGACAGCCTGACGGAGGGTTTGTCCAGCCTCACACCTACCTCCCCCACCACGGCCGGCCCTCCGCCCATCTTCCCCCCGCCGCTGAGCGACGTGTCCCGCTCTGAGTACGTCGGCGTGAACGGTTCACAGAGCCACACCTCGTCGCTGCTCAGTCAGTCGGCTCCCTCCACACTCTGCCACATCCGCACTGACCATGCCTACCAGGTAATGCACACACACATACACCCGTACAACAAGAGTTGAAAAGGTTTTAATTCATGATGTCAATGCTGCAGCTGTTCCAATTATTAGGTTCAGATTTCGAGATCAGCAGGTAAAACCAAGAAAGAAAATCTGCTCCAGCATAGATGCGGGAGGTTAGCAGTGACCGAAAGAACAGTTTTTAGTTTTATGTTATTGTTATATAAGATTTTTATGTTAAAGTGAAGCAAAATATCATTATGATTTTGCTATTTGCTTTTATACCTTCTTCCTCTTCTTCTCCACATCACTCTGCTTTTTCTTCCTTTTCATTTTACTGCAACATTCCTTTATATATAAACAGAGGTCAAATTAAATTATTTAAACTGCATTTGTTGAACTCTGTCCTTTTATGTTTCCATGATAATAAAAAATACACATAAAATACTTATTTTATTAGTTATCTAACTGCTTCACTGGTTTTCTTTTTGTCCTACATTGCACAATTTGTGTATAGTCTTCTGATACCTTTCAATGCATTTTTGATAATCTTTGAGACATCTTTAAAAAATCACAAGTAAAGAGCAAAGCTGGAATGAATGCCTTCCCACTAATTGTACAATCTGTTTCCACTCTGTTCTCCTCTCATCTGTTTTTCCCCCTGCACATTTCTTGTCCCTCCTTGTTTCTTTGGTGTTCCTGTCCTGTCTGCGTGGGGTGGTTGTCCATGTTCCAGGCCACCGCTCCAGTGAGTATCCCAGTGGGTCCTGAGCTGGCTGGGATAGGCAGTGGTAATGGGATCGGGCCTGGAACTGGAACAGGGACTGGGAATGGCATCAGTGTGTCTTGGCAGCAGCCCCCTCCTGTCATTTTTAAAGGCGCCCTGGTGAGTGAGGCTTTGTCTCACGCATTTTTATCTCAATTTTCACTCCTTCCCTCCAGTGTCCACTTACAGCCATTTGATTTTTTTTGTATACGTTTTTATTGGTCCTTGCTGCACTAAAGTAGCTGTATTTGTCTACTTTCACAACATTAGGTTTTTTTCTACCACTCCTGTTTGCAATGGCTTTGTACTCATTTAGAGATGGAAATATTTTCAAGGAACTTGATGTTAAGTATTTGAATTCATATGTTGAATGTGATTTAAAACATGTAGGTAGTTAAATCAAGCTGAAGGCAGGCTTACAATGAACCAGTCTGTGCTCATTAAATGCAGGCCAACATATCAGAGCTTAAACATCCTCAGGCACAGACTTGTTTAAGATCTGCAAAAACACAAAATGTAGTTATAAAACACACATATGTTTGCTTTCTAATAACGTAACACTTGTGTTAACCATGCAGTTTTGCAGAAAACAGTAGGGTAAACAATGAGCTAATGTCAGAAGCGCAGCTGTGCAAAGTTGGATGACATGTGACTAGCGACTGCAGAAGACGCTTCTAGATGTTGCTCAGTTCAGAGTTCAGGAAGGTGACATTGTGGCTTGAAGAAATTCAGAAAAAAAAGGAGGAAAAAAGTATAAATATCTGCAAGGTTGCAAAATGCTGTGGAAACATTTTTTAATAATGCATAAATATTTAAGTAAAACTTGATGAAATAAAATGCTGTGAACCAGTCCCCTTGCAAAATAGGCTTATTGTTTTTTCTTCACAAGTTGTTTTTGCTTCTTTTAAGCTTAGAAATAAATCATATTTCTGTTTTAATTAAGGTGGACAATGTGGGAAATTGAGAAACTAAAAATCCAGATTTGTATTTCACAGGTTCACAAGTAATTAGTCAGGTCATTGTTAGAATATCAGTAAGATCTCTGACATAACCATTTTAATGTTGTCATTATTTATGACAACATAAATAATTAGGCTTCAGTAATTAAAGGGATGTATAGCATGTATAGCAATTAATTATTCTTTTTTTTTCATATGTCTTTTTCTCATTAAACCTGACTCTGTGAGTCCTCTTTGTTTTAGTGCATCACTGAGTCAGTAAATGTTTTACAATTTCTGCAGGGCCCTGTGACACATGTTCGCACTGTTTGCATTGGTGAAAAGCGGCAGCCGGCGATCGGCACGCACGCCACCGTTAACAAGAACCATTCTTTAGTAACGCCAGCAACTAAATCAGCAGCAGGAACCAGGTATGTACATTCCCCTCACAACCTATTGTTGTCATCAGAGTCTGTATAATTCTTACCAAGATAAAATGGTTACAGATTCTTACTTTGAAGCACCTGCCATATTGCAATTGTTTCTTTGTTCTCTGGACTCAGCAGTAAGCGTTTTTGCTCGAAGGTCAGCAACAGATATTTTGACCCAACAAGAGTTTCTGCAGAACAGACAGCATTACATCTAAGCTACATCTAAGATGAAACGTACCTTTCCAGAATTGTCCATGTTAACGCTATTTTGTTCATTCTGTGACCTGTTGATAATTCTGCTTCTAACATACTACAGTACAGTTGCATTTACTTGTGTGTGCTTAAAAGAATGTTGTTCTCATCTTCTTAAACTTAAACTTTTTTTGCATTGAATGTCTTAGAATTTAGAGACCAGTGCTGCAGTAGCTCACCCCCACACAGACAACAAAGTCATATGACACAGACAGATAGGAAACAAATTTAGACATGTTTTCACTGTGAATGTCATTTTAACAGGCGAAAAACACTTTGTAAAGGTAACAAAAATAATGCCAATGACCAATGGGTCATTGATATTATTATTATTATATTATATCTTTTATCCAATGGGGTAAAAAAATAGTTAGGGTTGTATTCTCAACTAATTGAAAATTATTTTTTAAATTCTTTTTGGATTCATGCAGATGTAGTTTAATTTCAGAAGACTGAATGTGCATGTTTTTTTGTTGTTTTTTTGTGTCTGTGTGAGAAGCTGGATGACGTCTTTGTGCATGTCCTTACACTGTCACATCTGCTGTTTCCAAGGAAACCCCGTGGGGAAGCTAAGAAGTGCCGAAAGGTATACGGCATGGAGAAGAGAGACATGTGGTGCACAGCCTGTCGATGGAAAAAAGCCTGTCAGAGATTCACCGACTAATCCAGTTGCCTTCCCCTGCTTGTGGGAGACGAGCTCCTCCTCGCTCGGAGTGACAGCGAGGTTGACATTTTTTTCCACGAAGAGATGAGGGCAAGGTTCTCAATGCTGCTTCCTCTGGGCCAGCAGGGGGAAAGGGTTGCCTTATCTCTTTTCAGTTTCCAAACACAATGAGAATATCAAAACAAAACACAAAGAGAAAAAAATAACTTTATCCAGATCCGGAGACTTTTTAAGACTGAGACATTTTCACTTACAGCTAAATAAGGAAAACAAAACAAATTGGATGCTGATCAGATTCTTTTATTTCCCACTTGCTTCAAATCAAAGCAATGTTTGAAGAGTACAGATAAGCTTTTTGTTATACCCTGTTGTTCATTGTAAGAGCACTATGTAAGCTACTTTTTGTTTGGTGGGTCGTGGCTCTTTTCCGAGGTTAAACGGTTAAAATCACATGTGCTCAGTGAAATCACTGTTGCAGATCAGTTTCTCATGGCCACCTTTTAGGGGTCTTCATCAAATCTGCCAAATTCTCAACTTACAGTCATAGGTTTTAGATTAAGATGTAACAACACTGTGTTCTGCCTTTTTACTGGAAATATAGACTGCAAATCTGAATACATGTAATTTTAGGATCAAACAACTTTGTTACTCTAATTAAAGACAACTTTTTTAAGTTCTGCAAAACTGCACTAAATCATTCACAAGTGGTACAAAATGTTCTCATTTAATGTCCCAAAATATTTTAGAAAAATGCACAGTTTATAAAGTATATATATATATGCCCATATCTTGTTATGCACCCTTCAGAGATAAGTTGTCTTTTAAAGTAGCACTGTAACCCGAGTTTGCCTGAGAGAGTTGATATCTATTTCCTGTATAGTTTATTTTCAGCAGTAAGCTGCTGAATCAACTTGCAATTGCATTGTGCAATCAGAGGAATGACAGCATTTAATAATTTTTTTTTCTCTGTGGTTATCAGTCCCAATTGAAGCAAAAAGGCTATTTTTTAACAGCTGATGTTCTTAAAGATATTGTTTACCATGCTATGTGAACTGTAGCCACCATTTAACATTTTGAACTTGATAGTTTGACTGATGATGATAATTGTGGATGCAGGGAGAACACATAGAGACTGCATTCTCTCAATCTTAACTTAAATACATCTATCTCTCGTAGTTTTCTAAGACAAATTGCCTTGCAAGTTTTAAAATAATGACGCACTGATGTAAGGTTTAGACTCTAAACTTCAGTTTTTGTAAAGCTTTGACCTGTCGATACAAATTTTAGATTTCAATTCCCTCTAATGACTTTAATTAAGAAACATGGAAGATATGTCTATGCTTATTGCTGTAAGCTGTCTTTAGAGTCGTACTAATTTAAAGCAAAGTTAAACTGATTTGACATTGGCATTCATACGTTTTTTTTTTGCATATTATATTAATGATAATCAGTCTCTTTGTGTATTTCCTTGAAAATGGAGACCATTACCTTAACTCTGCGATTTTCTAACATTTTTAACATTTTTAAAGCCATCACATTATCATCATGTCATCAGCGCAACATGGTTGCAGTTGCATAAATTTTATGTTCAGTGATAAAAGCAAAGACTGAAGTCCTGACTCAAATCACCAGTCGAGGCTGGTCAAACTGGAAATTGTCAAATTTCAGTAATCACCAGCTTCTTAGTGCATCTATGATAATACCTGTTAATGAGCATTTAATCAGTTGTAAATACCAAACTGAACTTAGCAGGTGGCCAAGGCTGTCCTGTGTTTTAAAAAAATATATATTTAATCTTTGAAGAAAGCAAGTACAAAGAATCTATTGAGTCTTTGCAAATCAGGGAACCCTTGATTTATGTGGAAGCGAATCTAGCAAGAATCTTTCTTTTTTTTTTTTGGAGGCCAAAATGGAGTCTTACTTATTTAGAATAAACATATTGAAGTCAGACTGAGGCCACAAGAATAAGGGCAGGGATAAAAAGACTGTATGTCTGCTACAGATGGTGGAAGTACTTGTACTCTGTACCTATAAAAATAGTTGACTTTAGTGCCCATTTTGTTACCTGGTTAATTTTTTAATAAGAAATACAAGGCAAAGAAAAAAGTAATTTTCTAATATTAAAAATTAAATGCTGTCCACCTCTTTAAAATGTAGTTTTTTCAAATTTTACATTTCCAAAGTAAAAGAGAAAAAAAGCACTTACGATTGGTGTATTTACATAGATAGAAAATCTTTTAATGAGAGAAAATTCAAACAACAAAAGTTGGTTGCCACTCAGATCTTTCCAGAGTATACGTCCATTGTTAGTAAATTTTGTAAATTTCCTCAGTTGACTCAATCAGTTTTCAACTTGTGCATAAAAAAATCTATACCTTTTTATTTTTATTTTCTTTTAAATGATTTGTTAATTCTGAGGAAAAAGTTAGCTGAACTATTTATTCCTATTGTCCTAAAACTCAAAGTAGCCCCATACGGCTTTAAAGTCTAGAAATTTCTGACTACCTTCCCCACTCATCTTTTGACCTTTGATTTAGACATGAAATGATAAAAACAAACCCTTTCTTTGTGTGATTTTTTTTTTTCCTTTTTCACATTTGCAGAGATATAGTTATGTCAGTAGGTGTAAATTCATAAAGACATGTATGCTGTACATTGGCCTCCTTCTTCTCACAAATTCTGCTGCACGTTTTTTATTTGTCAATCTGATCAGATTTCACAGAGGACGTGTTCTTTGTTTGGCACGTATTTGAGTCGACAGCGTCAAACCTCTTGTCTCCGTGAAAACATTTGTGTTGTTTTCTAGCATCGGCAGGTCAGATGTGCTACAAGAAAAAAAATAAAGACCTGCAATAATTTTTTGATGAGAGCTAAAGAAAACATTAAGCAGACATTGTCACCATCACAGTTCAAGCCTTCACGATGCTCCGTTTAAATTTTTTATATATCAGTGTGTTCCAGATAAGCTAGGTCAGCAGGCCTCTTCCAGTCACCAAATTCACCAAGTGCCAATAAAAGTTAAAGCATAAAGGAAAGGGTATTACGACCTTTAAAGAAATTGCACTACGCTGTACTGCGCATAGACATGTTTTTTATACATGAACGTTTTGTATTTACAGATTTTTAAGTGAAAAGGTCGTTTTTTTTTTTTTGTTTGTTTTCCCCCGATGGGTCTGGAGGGATCCATTCACAGGCTGACAGTGGGAAAATAAAGGGGGCCGAGCACCCCTCCCAGATGGTTTCCCCATTAATGGCAAGTGATCTTGACAGCTACAGTCTTGTGCTTGGTGTCAGATGTTGTACCTAACACTGTAGTACTGACAGTTGGAGATGTGTGGTACTGGAAGTACAGTGTGGTACTCGGCGGTCGTCGATCTCTTTGCCTTTCCTAGGATGAGCGCCATGGGCTGAAAGCGGTTCCAGACTTATTGCAGTGACGGGGAAACACCAGTTTCAGTACATAGCCACACGTTATCATCTCGATAACAGAAGATGCTTTAAAGTGTTCATTGCCTGGAGGGTTTTTTTTCCCCTCGCATTGTTCACATGCTTTTTAAACACACTGCTGCAAATTTGCTCTTCCTTTCATTAAAAAAAAAGCTCCTGCTTCTTAACATTTTACTAAGATAATGTATTTCATGTATGTACATACAATTATTAGTGCTGGATACCACTTTTTTTGTTCAGTACATTTGGTTTGGTTGTCGATAAGAGTATGAAAAGCCACCCATTAGGTCTCTCCATCCCGTATGTAAACACCAGCAGGTCCATGTACCGAGAGCTTCAGTTGGCAGAGAATGGGACCCATTTAGAGGAAACTGGGCTTTTCTCCCCACTGTTCCACTTAGTGGCGGTTTTTGTTATGAGCAATGTGGCTCACTGCCCAGGGCACCACAGCTTAGGGCCAGCCTGAAGATTTTATTTTATTTTTTTAATTTGTGCTCCAAACAAGTTTTTAGTTGCGTTCAAAGTTGTAAATATGGCTGAACACTGCAGCAGGCTGAAGTTGCTCTTTGATTTACAACCTCTACTGTGGTGCTGTTGAAAAGGGCTATTTCACAGGGTTGTTTTTTTTTTTTTTTTTTTTTTAGAAATTGGGACTACATTTGATTATCACTTGTTTAATAACTAAGTTTCTTAGACTGGACTGAATTATGCTATACTGCACAGAAATTCTTAAAAAATAAATGTTGAGATCTTTGAAACCTTTACTCTATTTGTTAAAGCACACAAGAGAACTCTTATTGCTCTGTTGGCATTAGGACCACCTAAAGCTATTGTTGGGTGCCATTTAAGCAAAAGCTGCCACTGGATCCTCCGCTGTTGAAATTGTCCCCATTAGCTCTGCATTTAACAATGGAGCTTGGAACTCTATTTTTAATAACCTTTTTAGCCTCAAAGATCACTCGCTCTTAAACTAGAGATGCACCAATCAAATAGCCAGAGATAGTAATGTACTAATTTTCGCTTAATTGGCTGTGATACATCTATTTTATTCCACATTTTTAAAATGTTTTAAGAACTCCCATCATTTCTTGGCTATGAATGAATATCATCTTGTAATCCACTGATTTTCTATTTAAAACTACAACTTCTGTCAAAAAACATGCACCACATTTTTTATGTGCGGTGAAAAAACAGTTTTGATCAAAATCGTATTCAGCAGGTCCGATCCTCAAAAAAAAAAAAAAAAAAAAATCGGACAAGAAATAACTGATTGGTGCACCTCTAGTTTAAATTCCAGTTTACTTTCAACAACGTATTCTCCCTAGAAACCAGTGGATGGAGATTGACACTAACTGCTGACGGGTGTGCGGGAAACAGCAAAGTTCACACACAACATGCGGTAACATTTGCAGTTTCAGGGCCTTGTTGTACATAAAGCAAGATAAAGAGTTCTGTGAGGCTTTGTCACATGTTTTGTTGTATCTTTGTTATACGAAAAGGAAACTTTCTTCTTTTTTTTTACATTACAGTTGCTCAGAATATATGTTTTTTCTTTCACTTTTAAAGGCAAATGCAAACCTATAGTGAACTGATTCAATGTATATTGTAGCTTAGTGGCAAAGGGGAGAAAAAAATGACAACCTGTTGAATGTACAACTTATAGAAATTCATTTTGTTGTTTTCGTGTAGTCGCTGGCTAGCTTAGCCATTTTGAGAAATTGTTGTGCGTCCTTATTTTGTTTTAACGCCTAAAAAACATCTGTCGCCACACTGATGAATCATATGGAATAACACAACCATGCAGTATTGCTTTACTATCTTTGTGCAATGACCATTTACAGCGGAACAAAAATTTTCATGCCTTTTGGTGACATTTATGATCCACTTTTATCATTTTGTCCTCTATATTCAGCCAGCTGGGTCATTTCGTGTGAGTTTGTGTACTTTTTGTTGTCATGAATGTTGTTTGTGGTTGTGACATGAAGTTGTCCTCAAGTCAGGATCGCTTTCAACCTTTTTGGTCACAATGGAAATTGTTACCTTTTGGGGCATCTTTATCCTGCCCTGCGCATTCCAACAGACAGCATGCTGTTAGTGTCTTTCCCCGCTTCTCCTTTCACCGCAGCAATTCCTTTTTGTGTGCTATTCAGCTTCACTGTGGTTCCACCCAAGCCTTTAGCCAGTACATTAAGCTAAACTAAACCCTTGAAATGTGCATAAAAAAAAAAAAGCCTTCTTGTTCTCTTACCAAATACGTCAAAATTGATGTGCTGCTTTCCTGAATGTCAGTTTTCATTTTGTTCACTAAAGAGCAGCAGCAAAAAACAATATATATATTTGTTCAAAATCACATGTATTTCATTGCAATGGCAGCTCCACACCTCCCTCTCCTGTGCTTGTATTGTCTGTCCAGGCGTTTGTCAAACCCCATCCTCTAATGACCATTTTTTTCAGTGCTGTTGTGTTTTTACTGAGCCTTACGCTTTTATTTTTCTCCCATCGATTGTCTGATTGAGTTTGACGACGTTGTGCATGTCTAGCATTGCTCATTCTTTTGATATTCTTTATTTTTGTGTGTATGTTAGGAGATACAACACTGAAGGGTTTTGTGTTAGATTTCCCCTCTCAGTATCCAGGAACTCAAGGCTGATGGTGGAAGCAAACATACTAGGAGCGCCCTGACTACGCTCAGTGCTGGAAGAGTTTTTGGTGGAAATGTGACGTCAGCCTTTGGGTCTTCACTGGAGGCCACGATTTCTCCTGTTTTTGGGTGGGCTCTGCTTCTGGTCTTCATCAGCAGGCCCACACACACACACGGAGAAAGCACTTTCTGAGCAGTGGTGCACTCAAGGAGTACTCGTATGAATGTCAAGCCTTTGACTAGTGCTTGAAAAGATGGATGAACATGTATGATGCTTATAATGTGATCTGTGTGATGTAATGTGACGGTAAAGAAAAATAAACCTGAATGGAAGACGTCTGGCATCAGATTTAATTTTTTTGACATCCTAGGCAAAGATGTGTGAAAATCTTTTGATAGTACTTGACATAGAAATACTTAACCAAATCCATGTTGCAAGAAAAAACCAAATGCAACCAAAAGTAACAAACGTGCATAAATTGTACGTATGTGTTTTGGATCTCAAGTACTTTCGAGAGCCCTTGTGTTTGCCCTGTTAAACCTTTATGTTTAGATGTCTAACACATAATCAAAATTCCATTATTATTACAATGCATTTTTCCAAGTTTATAAAGATGTATTGCTATATTTAAAAAAAAACAACAAATTTTCATTTATTAAGATTTATTATTGAAGAAATATAAAATGTTTGCTAATAATGTGACTAGCATCTTGCAATAGTGCAATCTAGACTTTGGAACAACACATGTTTATTTATATACTTCTTTAAAAGACTTTTGTTGGCTCTAGATGCCTTTATTTGACAGTCGTTCGACAGGAAGGTGGGTTGTGAGAGAGAGGGAAGACATGCAGCAAAGGTCATCGGGTCGGAACTCAAATCGGTGACGGCCACTTCAGTGGGTCCATGGGTCATGCTACCCCTACCAGGACATTTAACAAGATATATATGGTGGTCTGCCAGAAAATTGAAAAGGGTTTGTCTGCAGTGTGTGTTTCAGCAGGATAATGATACAAAACCTTTGAGCAAATTTAGACAAAAATATTGATGATTTAGAAAAATGGACAGAGATCACTTCGTCCTGAAACCTTGTGTGGAAGGTTTAATAAAAGTGCTGTCCAGTGGACAAAAACAAGGTTTTCAAATTTTAATACCAGGTGTCACTTTTTGAAATGAAAAAGAAATTAAAGTAGAATCTGATTTAAGGATTTTTTCACAACTTTTCCTGGAGTGCAACATGTCTGGATCCTTATATGTACAGTAAGATCTTTATATATACAGTGTGGATCTTTATATATACAGTATACGTTGGGAACATTTGACAAAAATGTTCCCAGCGGATTCTTTTTTTTTTCTTTTTCTAAATTGTCTATTGCGCCCCTCAGTGGACAAAAAGAAGCAAAAGAAGAAAAAAAAACAGTAGACACTGCTCATGTCTTTACAGCAGCAATTTCAAAATTTATTGAGACTGATTGGATTTTGCAAATAATAGTCAAGCTAATTCTTCCACTAAACATGAAGTTAGAAAGAGGCTTGGACAACTCGCGGGCTCGACCCAACATCGAAACAGAAGGCTTATGGTTGACCGTAAAAATGTTCTGTGATCAGTACTATCAACCAAAAACAAAAAGAAATAAAATCAGCACAAGAGCACTTAAATCTGCCCAAAAAACAAAACAGGAGTAAAAACAGGACAGTTTTTCTTTTTTTCTGATTATTTACCACATTTTGTTACAAACACAGGATTATAATAATAATCATTATAAAGTCAGTATCATATTGAACAAATATCCCCAACAAAAATAAACAAACCTCAAGCTTCAAGTGTGACCTTTTACAAATGAAAGACCCTTTGAAACTTGAAAGAGTAAATAAATAATATATAATAGTAATATAAATTCAGATATATGAAGGTATACACACATCACTCTTAGTAGAAGAACAAAATCTAAAGTAAAAAGCGCCAATTTTTTTTATTTTTTAAATATAGTAGAATATAGATATACCCATATCTATGGCTTCATGATTTTCACGTGTGAGTCAAGCTATACAGGCTGAATGAGGATTGCAGTTTGTACACGTCAAAGAATACCCATATTCATCTGCAAAAAGAGCAAACAGTTCCAGTTTTGCATTGTGTGGAATGAGACCGCCGTGCGCAGATGCCGTAGATGTCGCTTTGGTATGACAAAAATGAACACAGGCATGCAAGTTAAGACCACAGAATCAGGGCACGAAAGGTCAAGGAAAGGAGGGAGGATCTAGTTGCCCCGTTATGATTTGTCTTCTCAGGAGAAAAAAAACCCAACACATCTCCGTAATCTCTATCCACACACACAAATATTCATCTCATCTCTCCACGCAGACGCTCTCGCAAGTACGCAGGTGAAAGAAAATGTCATTGAGGCACATATTGAGGGGTCGATGGCGGACGTTTTCCTGAAGTACAACCCGGAATGAGGAAGAGGACATACAGCACAGGTCGTGAGAAGAGAGTAAAGTGTGGGGTAGGAAGGGTCCAGGGGAATCAAACATACATCCAGATGTCTCTCAGTGGCCATAACAGCACCGCAGGACAGAGATTTGTCACTGATCATGGGCTCCTTCCACACCCATTACTAACATTCATCAAAATTTCTTCCCCATTGTCTTTTTTTTAAACCCCAGAAATAAAGAACAGTTTGATAAATGGATCAAAAACACATTGGACAGCAGAGCTGCTAGAAATGAAGAAAGCATCACAAGTTGTGCTGAGGGTTTTTTTTTCTTTTTGATGAGAAGTACAGTCCATGGCACTGGCAGCAGAGCAGAGAGCCTGATGTGTGCAACCATCACAGGCAACATGTTTTCCACAACATGTTACAGCTGCAGCACTTCTTTTCCACTTTTTTTTTTTTTTAAGATTGAGATCCAAACTGCAGACTCAACACACTTGCGTTAGAGAGGAGTGTTTAGTCTGCAAGCTGCCTTACTGTGTATCACTTTAACAGTGAAGAAATAAAATAAAAATCAAATCTGCTTGCAGTCTTCAAAAAACTAGCTGTTCCCTCTCACGCAGCCCTTCATTTATAACAACAATAATAAAAAAAACAAAAAACAAAAACAAAACATGTGCACTTCTTTAATTCAATTGTGATGAATAGCGACAGGCCCGTGGGAAAACCCCCCAAAATGAAATAAAAACAACCCAACAACGAACCGTTTACCACGACTATAAAGGCAAAAAGCACTCGTTAAAACACTGACTGCAAAACAAAAGCACTTCATGTATACAAAAGTACTAGATTGGTATATTTTGCTCTCTTTTTTTGGTTCCATAATAATCAATTAGTGTATATTAGTGGTGTAAAAAGCATAAGCTGAATAAATGTTTCAATCAATATTCAACAGAGGAGCAGGACAGTGAATGTGTTTTTCCCCTCAGTAGTACAAAAAAAAAAGAAGTAAATACGACAGAAAAAAGCGTAAACTGACACAATAAAAGGTTGATAAAAAGCCCCATGGCTTGCTATCCACAACAAGGCAAAGTATAAAAGCTTTCTTTTTGTACAAGATATAAAATATCAAAAAAAAGAAACACACACAGTAAAGCTTAGCATCCCGCACTTAATAAGAATAATTAATAATAGTAACATCAACAACAATAATCATAGTTATTCATAATAATAAGACATGTCATCGGCCTCACTTGAATTGTCAATACCTTTTGCCAAAAAATTCAGAAATAATCTTAAAAATCAGTGTAGACTCTTTCTAAACGCCAAACCCTCATTCAAACGTACACACACACACACACATAGACACAGAGAGGGGAAAAAAATGGTTCTCAATAAATAACAAATCAATATTACACTCTCTACAAATACTGAAATCTCTGAATTTCAAGCACAACGTTGATCCTTTTTCTTTACACCTCACAAAGCAGGAGGAACTGGAGCACGCAAAAGAGTTACCGCGAAAAGTGTCTGCATATTCTGTGTGGAGAAACTGGAATTTACACGTCTGAGTGAGGAGGAAATCAAACAAAATAGAATAAAACCAGGGAGAAAAAAAAGGTGTGAGAGACTTGGCTCACAGGTCCTATCTTCACAAACTTCAGCCAGAGAGACAAGCGAGAGAGACAAAGAGTGTTTGTTAGTGTAAGGTAGGTCCACTGTGCGCTCATATCGACTGTCAGAGCAGAAACGTTTTGTTTTAAACTCCCCAATTTGTAAAAGCAAAGTTCATTCTCTGTCTCTCTCTGTCTCACACAGCCTTTATTTTCCCTTTCTTTTACATCTTTATGTACAAATCTCCAGCTTCTGTTGGAATGGATCAATAGAAACCAGGTGGTGAACTTAACAGAAGAAAAGATTAAGAACCCCACTGAAAAGGCATAGGCTCTATGATCAGCAATCTGCACAAAGATTCAGTGATTTCTATCTGGCGATAACAGTCAGAGAAGACATAAGGTACATCCTTAAAGGTAGGTGCGGTCACCGAGTTGTTCAGGTAAGTAAAGATCAGATTAAAAATGTAAACCATGGGTTCAGGACTTTGATAGGAGTCAGTTGTCATTAAAGTGCAAGTCTGTGGCAGTAGGACTCAAAAAAGAAAATGTGTCACTTGGGGCTTCGCAGTCCCCCAACCCTGACACTCGATCTTTGCAATAGATTTAGACTCTCGCTTTGAGACACCCTCCTTCCTGGCTGTCCCCCCTTACTCTGCCTGTGATCCTTGGTTTCTGCAATGATTGTGATGGCAAACATACAAAGTTGCAGTCTAGCGCCGGCTGCGTCCTTGGCAGCCTGATACCTGTTGTGACAGAGCAGAAAACAGCTGGACTCCAGCCTGAACCCTCGAGAAGAAGAAGAAACACAAAAACACTGCATCTGAAGTGGAGGAGGTAAGCGGAAAAAAGCCTTGCACTCAAGCCATCTCTTGATTACTCTTCTTCTATGGCGGTCAAGCTTGAGAAGGGGTGTATGTGTGTGTGTGTGGAGTGTTTGAGTGTTTCGATCATTGTCGTGCATCACCCTACAGCATCTCCGTACAAAGGAAGGCCTGCCCACAGTGGGTGGGCGAGTGGGTAAAGTGAGCAGAGGAATCTGCCTGAGAGATCAGAGGAGATCTCCAGAGATTGGTTGACGAGCCACAAGCAGGAGGCTTGACGGGTTCTACGAGATCCAAGCAAAGTCCTTCTCACTCCCATTATGCTGCTCCCCCTCCTGAGCCGAGGAGTCACTCTCCTCCTTCTCATTGTCCAGTGCTCTGTGTGCCTCGGCGGCCATCCCTGAGTCCTTCCACTTCCCCGCCTCTTCCTCCCCTTCTCCCAAAATCTCACCGTCCCCTTCCACCATCATTTCCTCCTCCCCCTCCCCATCCCCATCGCACTCCGCCTGGTCGTCGTGAAACCGGTCCCCAGGATAAAGCTCCTCCTCGGGGGAGATGTCCCCGCCCGTCTCCCCGTTGTGGTCCAGCAGCGCGGCCATGCCCCTGCCCGAGCAGTCGGCGCAGACCCCATGCCTCCGAGAACCGTGTTTGATCCCAACACTCGCGGCGGACATGAAGACCCGGCTGCACACCTTGCACACATACTTCTTGTCCTTGCTGTGGACCTGTGGGACGGAGACACACCATTCCATGTTTTTCAGTGACATTTTCGATTACAATTATTTTTTTAAAAGTTTCAGTAATTCAGTTCTAAAAGTGAAGCTCATTTAAATAGATGCATGATACGCCATGATTATGCATGGCGTTTCATGAAAATGTATTTCAAGTATTTAATTTTTGTTCATTTTGATATTTATGGCTCAGAGGTAATAAAATGCACATTTTCTAAGAAAATTTGAAGATTACATAAGTCCATTTTAAAAACTTATTTTTAACGGAAATGTCATTTTATGGCCCATACAATTATGGGGAAGATGTCTAGTAGATCACTGATCAATGAGAAGGGTAAGACACACGGTCATTGCTAAAGAAGCTGCCAGTTTGCAGGATGCGGGTGAAGGCACCAAATCCTAAATGTGTGGGGTCCAGAGTGAAGTTTACACACTCAATGATAATGATTGGGGACTTACTGAGTCACCTGCGAGTGTTGGTCCAATGTGTTTTATCAAAGATAAAATCAGCACAGTTATCAACCTGAAAAATTTAGGAAGCTCCATGGCTCCCTCTGCTGACAAGCTTTATGAGGACGCTGATTTCATCTCATCTTCCAGCAGGACTTGACACCTGCCCACACCATCAAAAGTATCAAAACTCAGCTTAATGACCACATATGAGTGGCTTTAACTTCTCTATCAATTTTTATTGGGCTGATGTAATATTAAAACTATCTAAGAATTAAAATTTGGAGTTTTCATAACTGTAAGCCATAATCATCAAACAGAACAGAAAATATCAATTTTGTTTTTTTAAATTGAATAACAGATTTTTTTTCTTTCTTTCTTTCTTTTTTTTTTTTTTGATGACACATACACACTTGTAACAGGACACCCCTAGGGGGCAACGGCTGCAAGACAGCACTCACCAGCGTGTGCCTCTTCATGTGTTCCCGTCTGGTGAACTTCTTGCCACAAATTTCACATGGGTATGGCCTCTCACCGGTGTGGGATCGCATGTGCCTCTTAAGGATGCACTGGTGCATAGCAGAGAAACTGCAGTATGGGCACTTGAACTTTTTACGGATCACTGTGAAGTCGTTCACTGCAAGGACAGAAAGGAGGGAGGAGAAAAAGAAAAGGAAGGAGCAAAAGATTAGCTTTGAAAGCAAAAAAAAACATGACTTCTCTTTTCAGTTATTGCTTTTAATTATCAGCATGGGCTAGAAATGTAACATCAATTCCCATGGTCATCCCAATCCCAGGCAAAGCTACAGTTGCCCTGGAAACAAGCTCTTCCTCCATGCTAAAGCAATAAAGGCATAGCGATACTATAAACACATGACACTACATTGAGTCTGCCTAAGGTGCTCTAGAAAGTCTCTGGTGTGGACTGCGAGAACACAGACAGAAAGGCAAACACAGACAGCGACAAGAAAATCAGCAACACGATGGAGGGGAAACTGTATTTTACAGTGATGGGGGTTTAAAAGGCACAACACACACTGTGCACATCTACTGTATATACAAAGGAGGGGGTCATCGCTTGTAATTACCTCCATCGGCTTCGGCTCTCGTTAAACATTTGACAGCACATCAAAAAAAAAAGAAAAAAGGAAAGAAAATAGAAGAAAAAACATGCAAGGACAAATAAACCGCACAACAGATTCAGGCTTTCAAATTCTGAAGTAGACGAATTCTCGTGAATGTCAGTGTGCATGTGTGCAAAACACAAATATGGGGGAAAAAAGGAGCTGCAACAAAATTTCAGTTTTCAACCATAATTTAATCACAGCATGAATTCTACATTTTTTTTTATTTTAAAAAAACATACAGATGTCTGAACAGTACATGGGTTTCAAAGATACATTATTCAGCCTAAATCTTCCTGTACTTACAACACTTATTCAAACGCATAGATACCACAACATAACAACTACCTCAGCAGATTTCCCATTCAGTTCCTGAGTTCCATCAACCTGTGACTCCGTTCAGCTGCAAAATGTGCTACCTGGAGATGGGATTTCATAAAGCATTTGGCAGTTGGGAGTTTTCTGTACATTTGCAACAGAAACAGGACAAATTCTCCCATGGGCTCAAGTTTTGCTTTAATAAAGAGCACCTAAAAAGACAATAGCAGGTGAATACCTGAATAATGGGTATCTTATTCAAAGTATGGGTGTATTTAAGAAACCTTTGTTGTAACAAGACAATATGGCAGGAAAAATAGGAAGTGAACACAGTTTTTCTCAGTATATTTGTTTCTAATGCTTCCATAGACATAAAGTTTCAAAGCAGATGTTGATAAAAGTCCTAAGTAATCCACTACCACAAAGAAATACGTCTATGAATTATGTTATAGGAAATAAAGTGAAATAACGCAGGGTAGTTATGATGAAAATAAGCTTTAACAATACACAAAAACCCAAGAAAATAACTAAAACCTCCCATTATTTAGAAAGCAAAAATCCTGCCTATCATTGTCAGAAAATATCAGTTGTTTTGGTCCTAAATGATGACTTATAAAAGGGTTTCTCATTACCAAGGTATCACACAACAAGCTCCAAGACATTACTCTTTCTAAATCTCCTAAAGTTTCAATGTGTACTGTATGGGTTAAAAATCTGGGCGTGGAAAGATTATGACTTTACTGTATTCAAGCCGCATCCTGGTGCTCATTGCAAGACAAAATCATTGCAAGACAAAATCAGAAGAACAATCAGAATTGTCTAAGGGCCAGGAGTCACTTACAGGGAACTTTAGAAAGACCAAAAACAAAAAGGCAAGCACACTACCAAATGGCCACTGTGCACACTCACTGACACTCACTGCACAAGACTCCATTGTTGGAGAAAAAACAATTCAAAGCTCTATCAAAATTAGCAGCAGAACATGTGGACAAGCTAATGAAATAATATAGTTTGGTCATATGGGACTAAAATGACCCTCTTTGGATGTCACTGCACCCAGTGTGTTTGGAGATGGAATGATGCTAAACTTCACCACAAAAACTCTGCACCAACAGTGATGTTTAAAGGTGCGTATGTCATGTGATGGTTTTCAAAATACAGCAGACTTCTTACAGTTGAAGGAAGGATAGATTACCGAGACATCCTTTGTAAGGATGTCTCACTTCAGAATCCTGAAGTGAGTGGGTTTTTATGTCCTACAATGTTCCCAAACACACAACAATAATAACTTAAAATCCACAGAGAGCTTCTAGATTGGTCCAGTTAATTACTTGACTTGTATACAATTTATCTGTGGACAGAACTAAAGTGCATAAAAACCTCCTGAAGATTTGAAGCCAGCTTTTGTTGAACTAAGGGTCAAAATTACACCAGAGTGACACGTGCCACTAGTTTTTCTAAAAAGATGTCCTCAAGATGTTATTACCAAAAACGTTTTCATAGTAAATACTCGATGCATTTCAGTAAACATGTCTTTGTACTTATAGTAATTCTTTGTCAATCCACTTTATCACACACACATTTTTAAATTCATTTGTGATTCTTTGTATGTGTGTATTGCTTAGGTTGTTACCAACATCTGACATGAATTTCATCTCAATAGCCCAGTGACAAATACATTTACTGAGAAATCAATACTGGGTTTTACTATATTTTGCTGCTCAACTATCGTAAACTCAAAACAAAAGTGTTTTGGCAGAAACTGGTGCGAATTCGCATTAGCAATGATTGTCAAGCTCTTGTTCAGTCCAACTGCTGCTCACCAACACAGCCCTCACTGTCTGCCTTATTATTATTCATATGCGTTTTTCCACTTGTCTCACTTGATTCCCCATTTTCTGCCCCGAGCACACCACAGCGCCATTATCGCTCTGCATCCGTGACATCACTGAGCTCCACTGGTTTAACAGGCCTCTGCCCCTCGGCCCTCACTTCCACTTCAGATGTGGGGGTCAAGAGGTCAAGAGGGGGCCGAAGCCGTGGAGGACCGATTACTGCCCAGGTCCTGCCCTGTTCGGCCACTACGGCACTCACAGATCTGGTTCTAAGAAGGTGGCCGGAATGAAGAGAGAAAATGACACCAACCAACCCCCATCCAAGCTGCTGCTGGCCTATTGTTTTAGCAGGCTTTGTCTTCTTCGGCACATCCTCTCCATCTGTGCTCATCTGACAGCTTCTGACTCAATATAGTCACGTCAGAGCGACTGCTGTGAGTCCATCTTAACTGGACCTATCACAGGATTTTTAGAAATTATCTTCCTATTCTATATAATAGTGACTCAGGTGCAAAACGTCTTATTTTCTTCTCTTTTTGCAATCCTGTAAAGTTCCTGCAGGTGGTGTGGTTGTTTGGGCTTCAACCCACTATGCCTGACAGGTATGGGTTCTGTTTTAACGTCTTTGTGCTGTAATGCATGGGTGGACACAAAGATTGAGATCTCTCTGCCTAAAAAGGAGATGAAAGCGCAGTCACAGTGGTGACTGGCGACGGAGAACCAGACAAGTGGTTAAAGTTGAGGAAGTGAAAATACACCCCCTGTCTCTTGGCTCGGCACAGAAGTGAAAAGTTATTCACCTGGTTTATGGGTTCAGATAGTTCTTACTAAAACTATTCAAACATTGCATAAATTATGGGTCAAAAGTTTAATGGGTGTTCCATTGGATTCATTTTGCATAGCAATTGTGCACTTCTGACAAATTGTCATAAGTTTAAATGGGTTATTATTACATAATACTAATGGCATGATATTTAACAAGGTGTAAAAAAAGTGCTCCACACTTTTGATCATAAGGAATTCTTCCATTCTGAGAGAATAACACCACAAAGCATTTTTGGCATGAATGTGAAATGCAAGTGAAGGTATAATTCTAACTACAAATGGGTATGAGTGACTCTACAGGCCTTCCACGTCGATACTGCCATTGTAATTGTCAACTTTCAGGTGTTGGTTTAGCCGCCACAGCGGGTCTGTAAGCCCACCCTGAGACATTTCCATTCCAGTGCTGCCTCCCAGTATGGCTCCTGGCACTAAGGCCACCTGGCAGCACACTTTAACGTGCGTTGCCAGGTTCTTCTGGGTGCTAAAAGCCTTGGCACAGGCTGGGCAGGTGTGCCCTCTCTCTTTGGAGTGCACAGAGGACAGGTGCCGGTGCAGGTCTGTGCGATCCCGAAAGTGCTTCAGGCAGTACACGCATTGCATCAGCTTCTTCTTAAAGTGGATGGTCTTCTCGTGACGGTCCGCATTGGATTTGAGGGTGAAGCTGGCGGGGCAGTGGGAGCAGAAGTAGCGGGCTGGAACGGGCTCACCCACTCCGGGGCGGTAGAGAGACTGGCCGAAGAGGGGAGGCTGGGGCTGCGAATGGTGGCGAGGCTGGATTGGCTGGTGGAGAGGACCCGGCATGCCTGGCCAGTCCAGGGACAGGGCCATCAGAGACAGGGTGTGGTGGTACTCGTGTTCCCTGAGATGCTCCAGGCTGCTGAACAGCCGTTTGCACAGGGAGCAGGCGAGTCCCTGTGAGAAGCCACCGTGCTCTGGCAGGACTTTTTCCCCTGATCCAGCCTCCTCACCCAGCGCGAGCGGCCCTTTAGATCCCGTGCCAGGTACGGACACTGACGCAGGCACTGACGAGCCACCAGCACAACTCCCCTCGCCCATCTGATCCCTCTCGACAGGGGACTGGTCACCTTCCAAAGCTGAAATAGCAATGAGTTTAAGTAAGAAACAAAAATGAAACTCCAATTTTGATACATTCTCTATACTAAGTTTTGAACTTTACCTGGGCTGTAGTCTTTCATGTCTTCTCTCTCCTTTATCCTCTCCTGTAAGCACAAAGTATTCCGTTATGCGACACACATTTATGCAATCTGTAAGGAATGTTGTCTGGGCATGCAGAAGGCAGGAAGGGGGTAAAGCTGTGAAAGCAAACCCTTTTTTAAACATGAATAAACCAGATATAAAGAAATGAAAAGTTCAAAAAAGGAAAACATGGTCATAATTATGCAAAAACAGCTTAGTAGAGAGAGAAACAGAGACAGAGCATACAAAAACTGCAGTCATAAAAGAGTTTAAGATACTACGTCATTCTAGGCAGTGACACTGATAAGTAGTGATGTTATTAATGGGAACACTAAGGACTTTTTAAATTAGGTTTGTTGAAAGGCTACCTACAGTCGCTTATTTTAGCATGAGTGTATTACTTGTCCATGAGGTTAAAGCCAACAGCTAGCCAGCGAGGGTCAAAGACGAGGGTTCTAAATATTTTTATATTTCTAAATCAAACACTTTCCAGATTCAAATTTCTCAATTTTTCTGTCAGTTTTGACAACATTCTCAACATTTCATTGCAAAACCTTTAGCTCAGTTATTATTATTTGTACATTTTACAAATTACGAAACAACATGATGACATTTAATTTGACAATGTGGTAAAAGACAATTTAAGTGTCACTGATTTGCTTTGCCCTCTGCAGGTTAAGTTTAAAATCCTCAAGAAAGAAGGTTTAGAGGGAATTTTAAAATTCTGAATGAGTGGGAATTTATTGGTTGATTCTATCAGTAAGTCAAACCCACAACAGCAGTCTATGATTTTGACGAAACATGAGCTTTGGCAAGTCAAACACAAAATAAGCCACTACATATAAATTAATTTTCAAGGCCCTTAATTTTACATACAATTTGGAATTTGATGGGAAGAATAAACCACGGAACATCAAAGTGTCTATGTAAACACTGTTTTATGAACTTAAAAAACTGTGTTCACACAGTTGTTGTGTGTGTAGATTTACATATAAGCTGAGGATTATTTACACATAAAACAGAGACAGGTGGTGGTGCAGCACCAATGATCTTCCTGTGTGAAACACAGAACAAAGCATGTAAAGAGTTTCTGGTCAGAGCAGCGACCTTGCAGAAAAGCACAACCGTGTAAAAATCAATAAAACAGTGTTACCTTAAAGCACAAGAATAATTTAGTTTTTCACCTTTACATTATACAGTTACTCTGACTGACAATGCTTTACATGTTCTGCTCTTTCTAAAGTTGCAGCTATTGAATATTTTAATAATCAAACACTCAAGTAACTGAGCAATCAAATATGCTTGTAGTACACCCGGTGTCCAGATTTTTGTAGATCTTTTGTGGAGTTTGCCTATTTATATTTATGATGACAAAAGAAAAATCAGCAAAAGCTGTGTTCTTGCTTCCCCCCCATCAGAACTGAATCTATATTTAAGATTGGGTGGGATTTGATTACACACTTTTGTCTTTTTGTCTTGTAAAGTGGATTAAAATTAAACTTCTTTTGAATTGATTCTGTGTAAACAAAATGGAATTAACTCAGTAAAATGGTGCACAATCCCATGTACATTCAAATCCACCATCTGCAGTCCAATTAGAAATGTATAATCTTGGTTTTATGTCTTTGTTCAAAGATGAGTCGTGAGGATGTCTTGAACATCAACTAACAGGTTTTTGTACTTTCTCACAAAATCTTCCCCAACAGGTATTTAGAGAGTGAACAACCTAAAATTGTTCGATTGTTCCCAATATTTTCGTCCGTGTTGTTTTGGAAAAATATTTGACAACAAAAAAAAACTAACGGCAGGTATGATAATCATAGGATCATAGGAATTTGAAATATAGAGGTGCATCAGCTTGAGATTCTGGTTTTCTCTCGGGTTGGTAGAAAATCTGTATTTACAGGCGCTTAGAGGCACCGGACTGTTCAATCTGAGGGACAGGGAATCTGGGAAACTGTGATAGTTTCCCAGAGTGGGGAAAGCAGTGAATTTAAAACGCTTCCCTCAGTATTTTTAGAAATTGAATCATTTGAGGTATAGTTTCAGAAGGATATTTCCATGCATATTTCTCACAGGAAGATCACTTTTGGCACCCCACCTGCCACCTTCATTAACCATGCAAAAGAGTTATTGGTTCTGGTGAAGATCATCATCAAATGATTTTACCACATTACCACAGCTTAACAGTTCAATATACAGTATATCATTTTCATTAAACCTCTGGGATGTTTTTTTTTTTTTTTTTTAAAGACTAGAATTATTTAAGATATTAAAAATTAGCTTTGGTTTTGCATCCCTTGTGCAAGTCATTAGCTTTAGGCCGCAGGACCAAATAAAATTGACACTTAATGAACTTTCCGAGAGAGGTATCTACTGCAGGTCACCTACATCTCACTTCAAAAGTCCAAAACTCTCCATTTAATCCAGGGATGGGAAACTACAATCCTCAAGTGTCGAGGTTCTGCGTGATTTCTATCCATGCTTCAAACGATTAAATTACTTCCATGCATGTCTTTAAGTTCTAAAGAAGCCTTGTAATGAACCATTTGATTCTGATGTGTTGAAACAAGAAGAACTAGAAAAGATGCAGGATAACAACACTTAAGAACTGATTTTTTAATACCATCTAACTAAAGCTCACAGATCTTTTGAGGTCTCAGTAAGGTGCAGCCAAAACCCATCTCATCCCTTCTGCACCAGAGTAAAACTCTACCCCCGTCTATCCACACCATACCCGTGCCATTCCTTCACCCCCGCCTATTTACTCAGCTCCTTCACTCTTCCTCCTCCTCCTCCTCCTCTCTAAGAACAGAACACCATGCACTGGGCAAACAGATGGCTTGTCCGTAGAGATAGGAAGGCTTGTTGGGAGGCAGGTCCACTGAAATCAAATGCTGCTCCTAAATGCTTGCACGCACGCACACAAACTGGCACAACACACACACACACGCCCACCCCTCTCCACATACACACAGAAACACTCACACACACCTACACACACACACAGCAGAACAAACAATTTCCTGAGCCACAAGACCAAACCTCTCTTTGTCTTCTAGTATTGATTCTACTCGGTCTCATCACACTACCTTTGCCCGTTATCTGCTATCTCTGGGCGCATGCTGCCATTGTGACTAAAGGTGTCATCTCTGATGTAACCACTATAAACTGCATTATCTCTAATGCCATGCAAAGACTCCTTGCTTCAAGGCAAACTTGGGTCTAGCTATATTAAAAGACTGCCTGAGAAAGGAGACTAGAGGGAAGGGTGACAGGGATCTGAAAGAAACTGAGAGTAAAAAGCATAAAAGAAAGGCGAAAAAAACAGGCAGCTTTGTTAACTTCAGTGCAGCAGGAAATGTAGCATATTCACACAAGAAAGACAGACAGAAAAGGGCTGAATGAGATATAGAGATGCAACATGATGAAAAATTACCCCACATCAACTTTCATTTTTTTTGCACCTCTCAACGAGGCATGGGCCGGTAAGAGATTCTCATGGTATGATAACCTGACGTTAAAGAGCCACTAATTCACAGTTCTGTTGTACTGACACAAAAATACTGTAATTGTTTTTGTTATGGACAGAAAACTACAATGTTACCTAATGGACTGTTTATATCTACGCATAGCTCAGTGTTCTGCTGGTAAAGATTGAGTTGCAGGTTTTACAGGTTTAGGAAGGGAACCTGGACATTCCTCTCCATCTTGATTTGGTGGGATCCCGAGGCGTCCCAGGGAAACATGGTATCTCTAATGAGTTCTTTGTGTGCCACGTGGTTTCCTCCCAGTACGACGTCTCAAGATAACCTCCAAAGGGAGGCATCCTGATTAGATACCTGAATCACCTCAAGTGACTCCTTTCAGTGTGCAGCTCAGAACACTTCACCCTATTGCGAAGTCTGAGATCAGCAACCTAGTGGGGAAACTTTATTCAACCACTTTTTTCCTGGGTCTCATTTGTCTGCATCTCATGTCTATAGGTGCGTGCCAAAAAGTAGACAAACAGGAAATTAGAGAGCTTTGCTTTATCGCTCCTCCCTCTTTCCACCCTGACAGACTGGGACCTCAGTAATGTAAAATCGTCACCAATGCTCCTGCTCCACCCAATCTTCTTCCAAAGACAAGATACTCCTCACCTTGAAGCTTCAGTTAGTAACTTTTCCATCAGCCCTTTTCAAGTGTTTATTGTGCAAAATATTATGCTGTTCTTCTCTTTGATGTGACTATAACAAGCATTATGTCAAATTAATAGGCAGCTAAAGCTCCTTTAGTGTTCACGCCATCACTAACTGTTCTTAAAAAATATTTCTTTGCTGAGTTTGTCTTTGTTGTAGCTAAGAAAAAAGTGTGATATGCTTCTTTCAGCCAGCTTACAGGCAGTGTGTGAAAACAGGTGGAGAACAGGGGAACATGGCACTACTTAATGTTCCATAGGAAGGCAATATTTAGCTTGCTTTGGCACTCTTTCTGTAGCATCTAATTTCACTCTAAATCCAAGTAAATATGACAAAAAATGTTCTGAAAAGATATTTAAAAAAAAATACTTATCATACCTTCCCACCAGTAACCGGCCCATGCCTAGTCTCAACCCCCTTGAGTGTGTAGAAGCAGGCTGAAGTTGCCCCCTGGGTGCTAAACTCCTTGTTTCAAACTTTTATCTATCAGGTGGAGTGGCACCCAGTGAGCAGCCTGACCCTTAGCTCGGTGTGCTTACCTCCGGCAAGACGGAGGGCTCTGTGCCCTCGGGAGCCTCTTCTACTTCCATGTCCAGTCCTTCTGAGTGGAGGGGTGTTGCCCCGGCCCGCAGCCCAGGGGCCTCCAGGGGCCGAGGCTCGGGTAGATGCAGTGGTGTGGGCGGAGAGGGTGGGCAGTATGCTGATGTTGATGATGGCAGATGGGGTGGTGGTGGTGGTGGTGGTGATGGTGGTAGATGAGGAGGAAGAAGAGGAAGAGGAGGAGAGGAACCAGCGCCCTGTTTGTTATGAACAGCGGCCCCCGTGGCCCCTGGCCGGAGTGCGCTGCAGTAGTTGTTGGAGCGGAGCCCTGAGGAGCACAGGAAACGAGTCTCACCCACCCACTCACGTACAACTGCAACCCTGCTAGCAGCTGGGCCACCAGAACACAACGGGAGAGAGTGGGCAGGGGGGCACACAGAGGCTGCCAGTGCTACACTATCAAACACTGCAGAGAGGGGGAGGAAGAAAAACTCAAAAGTTTCACTTTCCACCATCTGAGGGGAAAGGGTTAGGACTTTTCTTCTCTCTTTCTCTCTCCCTTTTTTTTTCCTTTGCTCCTCTGCTCTCCTTCTCCTTCCACCCACATGTGTGCACAGAGGATGGCAGCATGTGTGTGTTTTGGGAGAGCATGTGCATGTGTTTGTGTGCGGCAGTGAAATGCTTATAAGGAGAGAGGGCTTGAGGATCCTCTGTAGCGTGGAGGGAAATAGTTTTGGAGAGGAGCCATCTTGCAGCTCAGTTGAACACTTTTTGTACAAGCTGGGCAAAGGATGACTACAAGAAGCATGTAAGATGTTTACCAGCAACAAGTGAAGGCACGCTGGTTGGAGAATTTGAAATTTCAGTTCACACACATGCGTTTCTGCTACATTAATATCACCGTTAGCTCACAGCACAAGTGAAACTCTTTCTTTCTCTTGTAACAAGATAATCTGTTGCAAGTTGTCTTACAGTATGTTTGTGTTTGGGGGGAACGTCTCCAGAGTTATGCAGTGGGTTAGCCATTCACTGCCCTCCTCTGCACAATGGATAGAATCACACATACATGAGGTTTGATTCCTGGAATGTTAAACTACCACGCCTGACACTCCCCACTCCCACTGAATGAGAACACACACAAGAGTTGAAATCCCTGTCCTCCTCCTCGCCCACCCCAGCAGAGGCAGAGGGAAAAACCTTAGGAGCGTGAAAGAGGAAGTGGAGGCGGAGAGTAAACGAATGAGCTACAGGTGAGGCAGAGCAGCTCATTAACTAATGGCGTTCTGGCAGAAGACACCTGTCAGACGCGTTATTATGGAATAACTCTGTTAGCTGGCTCTAACGGCGTCTGAGTTTTACTGAGTTAAGACAAACTTAGGTTGTGGCGTGACCATCTAATTGGACTGCTGTCCTGGTATAAATATACAAGCATTTCAGGGGAATCCATTTATTGACAGAAGTGTGTCAGCTACATTAGTTAGTAGCACGCCGTCCTTTTATCTTTCTATTCCATCTTCCTTAGTTTCCCAGTGTATGGTTGTTGATTTTTTTTTTTTCAGGTGAACTACATTGTTTATATTTGCTTTTAAATTTTCCAACACACTAGGCTTTTCTAATATCACTTAACATTCAAGAAGATTTGGATAAGCATCTTTAATTGAAGTTAGAGGTACTGACAGACATAAAACCATACAATAAGATATAGTCCAAATGTAAATATAGTAAAACTCACATTTCTATTTTCATTTATTTAAATATACATTTAACCACAAGTTTACATAAGGTTTCAAATTTATTAATGTTTACAAATATTTTTTTTTTCCCTCACTGTGACATCAGACCAAACTGTTCTTGTTTTAGGTTAGTAATGATACCATAATTATTACTATTTGCCAAATGCCAGAATAAATAGATGGTTTTAAGGGCAGTCTGTGTTAATTTCTGTACCCTGCTGTACACTACGTATTCTGTCTTTAAAAAATACTGCTATTGTTTAAAGACAGAATATTTGTGAAAACTTAGATCATGGTAATATCATGGCATTTGAAGTTTCTGATGAGCTCATTAACAACATTTGAGTAAAACAATGACACCACTGTGGATGAATGCTGAGTCAAAACCAAAAACATATTTGAGATATTTGGATACTTGTTGTCCTTTACAAATCTGGTAAACCCTCGGGTGTTTTTAATGCCTGAAAGTTAAATATTCATTTGTTCAAACACTTATAGCAAGTATAAACAGTGTGGGAATGTCCAGCTGTCATATTGTATCCAGGAGATGGGCATGTTGTGGTGTGAAAAGTGCATCTAAAACCCAGAACAAAAGCAAAATACATTGTAAAGAGGTTGGCTGAAGTTGGTGTCATTATCCACAAGGAAACATTGAGTTTTGTACCAAAATGGGTTGAAAGCCCACTCGGGGAGGAAGAAGTCATGACCCCAACAGCAACATAAAAAAGCCAGATTTCAGCTTGCAAAGGCGCACAACAATGGATACCTTTAATTTGTGGCCTCTGGTATTTGGCCACTATGACAATTATTACATTTGGAAGAAAAAGGAAGTTCTCAAGCTGAAGAACACCATCCTAAGTGACAAATACAAGGGCGGCAGCATTAAGTTGTGTTGTTTTTTGTTTTTTTTAAGGTTTTATTGGCTCTAGTGGCCTTTATTTGATAGTGAATTGACAGGAAGGTGGGTAATGGGAGACGGGGGAAGACATGCGGCAAAGGCCACCTGGCCAGGAATCAAACTTGCGACAGCCGCGCTGAGGACTAAGAACTTCACACGTGGGCTGTTCTTAACCCCTGTGCCACCACAGCACCCCCATGTTGTGTTGATTTTTTTTTTATTGCAAGTGCGCTTCATTGAATAGATGGCATCATAAGGAAAGAACATTTTGTGTAAATATTAAGGCAATATCACAAGACATCAGTCAAGCGACGCTACGAGTTACAGCTTTTCACAAATAGACATGTAAATGGATAACTAGCCTAAGTATACAAGCAAGGTAACTACAAAGCAGCTTATGGCCAATAAAGTTAATATTTTGGAGTATACATGCCAATGCCCTGATGTCTTTTCCATTTGTTGAAATATCTTCAGGATGTTTTTTTGAGGGCAAAAAAATATATTTTCCTTGGATTTTACTATTGTTATGTACATCATTCAATTTAGCCCTTTGCTGATTATTTATAATCTTAGGGTTCATTTTTATCAGGTCAATGCAACTTTGGCTTTTTATGTCTACATCCAGCATCTGCCCATCAACATAACAATCACTGTTTCCTTTAACCCAGTTTAGGTAATCAGTACTTTTTTTCTCTAAATAGTGCTTGTCCATTTGTTTGTTTGACAATGCCTCCTGTTTGAACTTTGTGTTAATCACTTTGTTTTGAACTTCACCATGTGTGAGGTCCATCAGTCTTTTAAAAAGACTGATGGATTTCTCACAAATTTCAGATTTTTCAGAAATCTGGCAAGCTTTAAAGAATAGTGATCACACCAAAGTGACTTACTGCATGGAAAAATAGAGGTGATAACAAAAAAAAATCTATTCCATGTGACTATAGGCTGAAGGAGCAAGCTGACCTTGTAAGAACCTGTTTCCTTTACTCCATCTGCCACTAAAATGGGGTCAAGACTTATACGGTTCTAAGCTTTAGAAAAGCAGCTCCCTTAAGTTGAATATCCTAACTAATTACCTAAAACTTCATAAGTTTGTTAGTAGAAAAAAGGCTTAATGACATCTTGTTAGCAATGACCCTTTTGAAAGTTTATTCTCTTTCAGAGTTTTGAAAATTAATGTAAAGTAACTAAAACTGTGCAGTTTGGAGGTACATTTCCGTTCTGATGTCATGCTACTTTCCAATTCATCAACTTTCTACTTCATTTATGTGAGCACTTCAAAGATTTGTTACTGTTACCTGATTTTTGATTTTGTTTAGAACACAACAGTGGATCACATTATGGCATAAATCATTATTATGTCGAACGAAATTCTATTGCTATTTTCAAGCATCTTTACAAAAACCCAGATAACAAAAGTCATTTGAATGTTGAGTAGCCAGGAAGCATAGGCTACCACATTTCAAACCACTCTTTGGATAATCAACTGAGCACCAACAGCTCCACACATCAGAGTTAACTTAAAGCATAGTATAATGCTTTAAGCTCTGAAGCAGAAAAATGAGGACCAACCACACAAAGTAATACGTTTGGTTTTGTTGTTAAGTGATCATTATTAAAATAAGTCGGCACATTATTAGTAACTGTCAGTTACTTAAAACCAGTATGTTTTTTAGCTCATGTGGGTCAGCAAGCCCTAACCTTTAGCTAACTATGATATGTGAAGGGTAGCTTTTATGTTATGTCCCAGGCTACATCCCTGTAGCCCCAGAATTTGGACACATCCACTGTAACTAGGCTGCAGCAAGGCTTTTGTTTTAGATGAGCAACCTGAATTTCTCCACCTGAATTTTGATCTCCTTTGAATTTTCATTACAACGGCTATAGAAAGAACTGGCAATCACAATTGAGATACTACAGTTATGTGAATGAGAATCAGTTGTGCAAACTATCTTTATTACTAGTCTTAATTAAATTCACACAAGCAAAGATCAAATCTCTCTAAATGTTATAACTAGAGGTCAGGTACAATTTCTTCTAAAAGCATATTTGTTCTCTTCATGTTACCTTTACTGGGATATTGTCACTTCTTTGTAAATTAAGGCATAACCGTTTTCTCACCTTTGCTTTGAAAAAATACCTCTTATCATTACTAATATTATAAAGAACTTTTGCTGTGAATCATTTGCCTGGGAAGTGGAAACTCAGATACGGAGTGATATTTCACCCAACACTGAATTTTTTCAGTCATTGTACTAGTGGGCTTAATGTTAGAAATACCAATCAACAAGGATATAGTTCTCTGCATTTTCATGTATATCTGTCTGTGAATATGTTCCCAAATAATTATAAGTCTGATTGATTAAGTGAGATACAAGCTGTGAAAAGTGAAAATAAGAATCTAATGACTAAAATGTTTACAAAGTCTTTATTGTGGGATACATACACTTTATAATGGATTTTGGGGTTGAGATGGGTGAGAAACCTCCCCAAATCTAGATAGTTTCAGGTAATTATTCTGACCAATTCTGACTTCCTGTAACTGCAGCCAAGTCCCAGAACCTTTGAAAAGTTTAAATAAAAAGCACAGAACTTAAAACATATCCAAGACTTTTCAGAATCAATATCTTCCTACTGGTATCAAAACTAAAAGCTACAGCTCCTCCTGTCGGTTTGCATTTAAAAAGAGGATAGGAAGGTGTGACTCAGAAGGTGGAGCAAAATTTTATTCACCAAAATACATTCAGAAAATCTTCGTGAAAGCACCTGCTTTACAGGCAACATTGTCCGTGCTGAGTCAATTTGAAAAAGTTGATGTGAAATGATGAGAGTTGACAGTTTAGAGAAAAGTTCAATATTGTCAGTATGATCTCTGCAGTTAATTGGATGTTCTTTGCAGCCTGTACACAGTGGCAGTGTGGACAGGTGCTCCGGGATGGTCCGACACGATCCATTGTTAGACATTGACTGCCTGACACACAGACGGGTAGTGGGGCTAAATCCCAATGATCCTAATTGGATTTTAGAGACTGATTGACATGCAGTCCGGTTCCACTGTATTTTTGGCATTCCACATGCAAGGAGGATCTAGTCCATGTCCCATGCAAAGAATAGTAAATACAAGGGGCTTTGTGTCGGAATCCCATGTAATGTCAACAAGGTGGCGGCTGGCTCAGATTAGAAAGAATTAAATGGAACACAAACTGTTTTTGTCAAATTTTGTGTGTTTTTGTATATATTTAGTGCATGAACCACACAAGAAGGTGACTTTATGGAAAAATAAGAGCAACAGAAGCTCTGCATCAAGGCCTTTTGCAAAATTTCCTGGTCTCTCTTGAATCGGCGCAAGTGACCTTGCTGTACCTCCACTCTGCCCAGATCAATACTTTCCCAGGATTTTACAGCAACATGCTTTGATGTTCCCTAGCAGAAGTAAAAAGTGGGGGAAAGGGCCAGAAGCAAATAAAATGAGAAAATGCAGGCTGGGAAGGAGAGTGCAAGGAATGAGTGTTAAGGTGGGGTGAAGGAGAAATGTATGGAGGGGAAGAAGGAGAGAAACAGCATGAGAGGGATAAGATGTACATCGGGGGCGAAAGAAGAGAAGACAGGCGAAGGGGCGAATGGAGCTGAATGGATAGAAAGAGGGAGGGAGCAAAGATGGGAATAGTGATCTGTCAAAGCAGGCAGACTTCTCCTCCGCCCAGTAATCTGAGGTACAGTGTTTGTTTATCCTCTGTCCTCATTTAGACACAGGGACAGACCTGGGGTGGGAGGGGAGGCTGTTGGCCATCTCAGCAAGCCCATTTCCCCAACCCCTATTGTGCAGTGAATACAAAATAGTATTTGGCTAACCAAAAAACCCTCCCTGAGGTTTCTTTGGTGACAACTGAAATACAGATACAGGGCTCATTCAGGACACTTTCCCATGCAGGGAACAAATGATTAACATTCTCAGAATTCTCCAAATCTTTTATTCAGATAGTCAAGGCTGACTGTATCTGTAAAGTCTGAAAGCATATCCAAAAGCCTCTACTTGTGTTTTCTGAGGCTGTCTGTGCTGCGACAGCATCTGATTCTCCTCTGTGAGCCAACAGAAACATCTCAATCCCACACACTTAACACTCACACAAAAGAGGTGATGCGAAGGGACACGAGCGCGCGAGCGTGCACGATGACGAGTATGTGTTTTGGTCTATTCAGGCTTGGCCCAGTCTTTTATAGCTTAGGTGAGTGGGGCTCAGCTCAATAGATGCGACTGGGCTCAGAGTTGTACCCTTTCTCATCTTTTCTTCCACTCACAAAAAACAGGGAGAACTCAGGACAAAAGATCCAATTACATGGCAGTAAAAGCAAAAGAAACAAATCCAGAAGTTGAGCTCACAAAATGTGCCCACGCGGACCTGGACTCTAGCAAATACAAGCTCACACCATCATGCACCCACACACACACACACACACACGCCGACAGTTTTATACGCTCCACGAGTAGCAAAGAAAATGGCAAAATAAAGAAAATCTCTTGTTACAGACAAATTACACAGTCTTTCTGCAGGGCATTAATGTATTATTAACACAGATAAATATAAAACGCTTTAGTCAACAATGACTTAAGGAACTAAATTCAACCTTATTACTGATGCAGTATGAAAAGTTAAAAGGAAAAATTTGATTAGTTTATTTTTGATTCAATGTTTTTTCAGTAACAATTTTTAGACGTTTGGAAAGGTTTATTTTTCCTTTTAAATGGTGTGACATTGGTGAGGAAGACGTGTTTGTGAGTCGAGCTGCAGAGTTAACTATGTGGGCTGCATTCATAAAAAACTTGCCAAATCCTCTCTGCCAATGCCAAAATGCTTATTCAGCTATTGACTTTTGTTTGGTGTAATTTAGAACGAGGCAAAAAGACAACTTCAATAATTCATAGAAAAACAGAAAATGTAAAATTCAATAAGACAGTAAATACAGGAGGGTTAACAGGCAAAATGTGGGGCATCATGATTTAAGAATTTTTGTAAGACGGAGTAGAGATTGCAAACAGTTGTGTGAACTTGATTTGCATTATTTTCTGATTATAGTCATATATGCATTTGTAAACAGCACTTTAAATGGTATTTGTGCATTTTTATAGCCGACATTGTCATTATTAATTCACTAAGTCACATTTTTTAAGAGAATTTAGTGCACAGTTTGACAATTTAATCTTACTAGTTATTAATGTGTATTTTAAGTTTGCATTTAAATCAATTCAATCTTAGAAGCAAGCCATTTAATCTGAAAACATATTGTGATAATTACTGAAACCATTCAGTACAGAAAGAAAATGTCATGGTAAAATTTGTTTGTCCGCATCAATCATTTATTGACTAAATAATTAAAGTTTGTAGAAATGAGACATATTGGTAATTTACAACCATATCCACGTGGCAAACATGGGTCTTAGTGATGCATGGGAAAACCATATAAAAATGACAAAAGCCTGGCCCCTCCTTCCCATGCTAATCACTAGCTTGGTCACCAACTGTTGTGGGATGGCATCCTATTCAACCAGCATTTCCCACAAGTCACTCGGCATACTTGTGTTGCTCTGTCACAAAGAACACACCCAAAAAGATCCCACAACTGTTTAATGGCATTGAGAACATGTTATTCCATTCTCTCCACTCCTGGTATACTCTGATATGATCACACCGTCACACTAACTTCATTAATTTGTATTGGCAAAGAGGATTTACCAAGAAAACCACCAACTGAACTCTCCTGCTCAACCCACAAATGCGTTTTCCTTTCAAATACGCCACTGAAAAGGAAATAAACCAGGTTTCGTGATAATTGTCAAGAAGCGTGATACAATGTAGATAATACTAAGTAAATATAAAGATTCTTACATTTTGTGTAAATTATGTATCTAAAATAACTAAAAATAAACTTATTGTACAACTCTACAAAAAACAGATTTAAACTGGTAAGACATACGTGAAGTTGAAATATGTATTTCAAGGACATTTGTCAAGAACAACTTTTTGAAATTACAACATGAGACATGTTTGTGTTTGAAAGATTTTTTTGGATGCATGCAAAAGTTGATGTTTTTAAACATGGCTAAGTGGAGCAATATGAGCTTATGTCAGTCTGAGTGGTTGTTCTGCTGGTTTATTTTGCCTCTGTGAAATTCAGTGGCAGACCCACAGACTGACTACAAAAAAAAACTGTCTCAGAAAATAAAAACACGAAAATTTTCTCGAGACAGCCTTGCAAAATGTTCTCTCACTTAGTCACTGCCGTGTAGCCATGGCATCACACACACACACACGCCAGCACACACATTAAAAACACACATGCATTGAGGTCTAACCTAGTAAACTGGCTCATAGACATTTAGTGCTATTAAGGACAGAAACCACTACATACAATGCCTTGCAACAGTACCATGTCAGTTGTATTTGTTTTTTGTTTTGTCATGTTACAATGGAGCAATTAAAGGAAAAGGAACATGGTGTTCAATTGCTTTTTTTTTCTTCCATAAAACCTTGCAAAGTGTCTCTTGCATTTGTATTCAGTCATCCTGAGTCAATACTTTGTAGTCACCATTCAAGAGTTTTCTCACGTATCATAGGGTTTTTTCCATAACATGTTTGCAATATTCTGAATTTTCTAAGAAGCACATCATTACATTTTAATTTATTGTTTCAGTTGTATTAAATACTGATTTAATAAATAAATATGTGTTGTTTTATTTTCCCACACCTAATACGTTGCTGAATAGAGAAAAAGAGGAAAAGAATAGAATATATATAACATTTAATCCAAATAGAAAACCATCATTTAAGTTAAGGACTAACTCAAAAACAAACTATAAAAAAGAAAAAAAAATTTAAATATCCCTGGGAGGGTTAGAATACAAACAAGAGGACTGGTAACTGCACATTATGCAAAAACACTAACAGGCTTCTTGTTATAGTGCGCCTCTAAATGGGCGCTTATTGTTGTTCTCAAAGAAACGTTAAAAATGAGCTCCATAAAGAAGTCAAGAAAGCTCTTACCATCAACCGTGGTCATTGGTACTACGTCTTTATCTATGATGTTAAAACGTCTCTCTTTTTTTTTTTTTTTTGCTTAATGCCCTCTGATTTATGCAGCCTCAGCACTAATTTTTGGTTGAGATGTTGATGCTGTCTGCAATGCAGTTAGGCTGAATGAGCTGCTATGATAACTTAAGAAGATTTTTCAAGTGTTTATATTTCAAAGCATCACCACATACAGTGAATTTTGCGTCTGTGTCATCATTAACTGGAGTACAGTAATTCCACACCTGACTCCGTTTGGACGGTTTCACTTTCCTCCGTAGGATACCTCTGCCACGATTGTTTCTCTTACAACCATTAACTGGCTCAGCTTAAGAATGAGCAGTAGTGCCCTCTTCTGGATGGTGGCCACACTACAATCCTGAAAGGACGTCTATCTAAGCGAACATTATTTGTTAATGAAATAGAAAAAATTTTTAACCTAATAAACCAATATATACAGTATATGCACTTATACACAACAGGTATATATCCAACAAACATGCATGTGCACACAAATCCATTCACATGACCCCCTCCCCCCAAAAAACATTAGATGCCTATAGTCAACACTCACAAGTTAACACACCCCTAAATCCTTCCAAGAATTAATAGTGTTTAGCTCAATCTACCTTCTAATCAACTTCAATATCTCTGCCAGGGGAAAAAAAGCATTCTAATGTCATGATGCTACTGCCACTATGTATCACTGTGGGAATAGGGTGTTAGGGTGATTTGTTTACGCAAAATTTTATTTAGGAGTGTCAAAGTAAAGGGGGGTAAATACATATGCATGCCACACTTCTTCAAAAAGTTGAAAACCATGTATTCTTTTCCTTCCATGTGACAGGTACTCACTAGTTTGTTTTGGAGTGTCACAGTAAACTTTGCTAATGTAGTAAAAAGCAAAGTAAAGTTTAAAGGATTTTGCAAGGCACTGTATGCTGCATCTGGGGGAACAACATATGCATATACTGAGTTAGACGGTGTGTCTCAGATGTGCGAAACAAGCAGAGTGAGCACAGCTTCTGTAAATAGATACTTACAGGACAGGGAGTGTCCTCCTTTGGGCAGGTACTCATACAGCAAGGGGTTATCATCTCCCATCATCTCAGCCCGCAGCGACAGCAGGCTGTTCTTACTCATCAGCGCTGCCTTCAGATTGGCTACGGATGAGATGCCTCCGCCTCCCCCACCTCCGCTGGCCTCCTCCGATTCGTTGGCGCCCAGGAAGCCCGACTCTGTGGCGAGAGTCTCTTCCTGCTTGAGGAAGAAATCGAGGCGCTCACCGCGGCTGTCTGAGCTGTTGGGTTCGGTCACGTCTGCCCCTGAACAGAAAAAAAGGGAGGTAACAAAGGATGAGTATGCAGATCTGACTCAGTGACTCAAAATGTTTTTAGTGTCTGAAAAAGAAATTTAATAATGTTTGATGTCTCCCAGAGAACACTGATAATTAATTTCAGGGATTACATGCTTCTCTACAGGCTGCAAATCCTGTCACTCTTGACAAAGCGGATGAAAAAGGCATGTTAAAACCCCCAAAACTCTTACAATGTGCTCATGAAGTTGTCACTTTGGCAGTTTAAGGGCTTTGACCTGATGATGGAAAAAACAGCTGAAGTGCAAAATGCAAAATGCAAAAAAAAAAAGAAAAAAGAATAAAATCAACATTTACACAACAGAGGTTTCAGAAGCAAGTACCAAAGCGTCACAGCTCTGATTCATCTCCCTCTCTGCTTGACTCCCTAACATATCTCATCATTACCAGTCAACACTAAAAACAAGGAGATCATAAAGAGACAGTAAGAGAGAGAGAGAGAGAAAAGGCAGACACAGCGTGTCTTGTGTGTTTGTTTCGTCTGCATGTGCGCATTTAACGGCTAACGGCATGTGCGCTGTCAGCCGTAGACATTTTGCTGTAGATCTACGAGGCTGTCAGACAACACTGCTGACAACAGCGCACCAAACACACATGCACACACAAATCTACAGACATACACCGTCTCCTAATTGACATTTACCTGATGCAAGGTTGCTTTCTCTTAGAGGGAGAAAAATACAGAAGACACATCGCTAGCTTAGAGACTTTGAAGGAAAAGATTGTCTACATCTAAAGCAAACAGACATCTGAGCGATAATGCAGATTTGCCTTAAAGGGGGTGGGAAGTGGTGCATAATGATGTGTGACTGCTCCTAACACAAAGCTTCAGAAATCCTGGTATGCAGTGACTTGCAAAAGTATACATACCCCATTGTTTTTAGCATTATAACCACAAACTTTTTCAGTTTTAAAGAAGTGTTTTGGATGAAAGGTGAAATGCCTTCTGCAAAAAAAAAAAGAAAAGAAAACAAGCAATCCAGTTACCCTCTACTTAAGCACTTAGAAAAGTCTGAAAAGTGTGGTGTGCATTTATGTTCAGCACCATTTATTCAATACCTCTGTGTAAAATCCAATTCAAGCAATTGCTTTCAGGGTCCATCTGCTGAAAATAGAAATAGAAAAAAAACAACCTAAGATATGACTGTTTACCTAAATTTACCGCAAATATCCACAGCTCAGGTGGGTTAATCTGTCAAAAGGACAACTATTAGTCATACAAGAGAGGGAAGAAGAAAGACATTGACAGATGTTTGCTGCCATACATAGGACAGAATTGGAAATAGGAGACCGAAATGTTGATCTACATGCACAAATTTAAGTGTAGAGAAACCACACAGTGAAAAAGGTGGTGGTAGCAGCATCATTCTGTGGCGAATGGGAAGCTGGGTGGAGTAAAAATACAGGACAATGCTGGAAGAAAAGCTGCTAGAGGCTGTAAAGCAATTCAAACTCAGGCAGTGATAGTCAGAGCTAAAATGGAACATTTTCATCAATGTGTTAGAATAAAATTCAAACTTAAATCCAACTCAAAATCTGTGGCGAACTTGGAGGCTGATGTGCACAGATGATCTCCTTCCAATCTGAGTTTGAGATTTTTTTTTTTGAGAAGAAGAAGGGCAAACATTTCCGCCTTTAGATGTGTAAAGCTGTTAGAGAATTACAGCCCAAAACGACCTGTGGCTGCAATAGTAGCAGAAGGTGGTTCTTCAAAGTATTAACTCTGGCCTGCTGAATAAAAATACTTCCCACTGTTTTTTAGATTTTTATTGGAGAGCATGTCTAAAATCCTGTGCGATTTTCTCTCGACTGCACAATTATGCATTACTTTTTGCTGGTCTATCACACACAATCCCATTTAAATAAATTGAAATGTGCGGTTGTCACATAACAGACAATTGAAATTTCACTTGCAGCAAACGAGGAATAAATAAAGCGAAGGAAAACACCAGTTTGATGAAGGAGCATGCAAAACAGAAATGAGCAGTGAAGAAAATGAAAACTGTCTCTTCCAACTACGTCGAGCTCGGGCAAAAGTGTCTGCTGTGCAGCTCAGAGCTGCTGTCTACTGCAGGGGGAATCAAGGTGGTCAAGGTGACAGAAACAGTAGTTTGCCTGCACGTCTGGAATACCGATGGGTCTACAGTGTTCACACACACACACACAAAATCTGACATTTTTCATGACACTCAGATCAGTCCTGAGGATGGATATCCTTTCTGTACATAGATTTGAGCAATCTTGAGATCACAATTAGATATAGTCGCTAGAAGAAGAAGATGAGCTGTGACAAATAAGAGTGACATCCATATAAAGTTGTCTGTTCCCCCATTCTACTATCAGACTCATCAGATGATAGGAAAAAAGGAGATGCAGAGCTAAAGCAGAGGAATAGAGAGAAGGCAGATAAAGCAAAAAAAAAATGTAGGGGAGAGAAGAAAGCGGGGGAGTATAGCTAGGGAGGAGGCACAAACAAACATACTTGCATGCATCCACGCACACACACACACACACCCACACACACGCCCGCGCACGCCCACACACACACACACACACACACACACCCCCACCCACACACACACACCCACCCCCACACACGCCCACACACACAACCATCCCACCTGCACTCACACCCACACAAACACACAAAGTTAATTAAGAAGGGGGTGTAGGGGTTGGCGCAAGGGGCACGAGGTGCAGGAATTCATTAGAGCTCTGCCCCCTCCTTCAGTGGGCAGCCCAGCAGCCAAAGGAGTCAATCAATAACATAGATCTGCTGTTGGCCAACAACAACAATACACACACAGAGAGAGCAAAGGGAGGATGACAATTGGAGGGAGAAGATGGGAAGGAGGCAGAGAAAAGAGCATCATCTCTGACCCCCATGTGTCCCACCACTCATCTGTTTATTGGACGACTAAATGAACCCTGACCAGTTTTCTAGCATCTTCGGAAGACGAACATCCACAGATGGAACATGTCGGCCCTCCTCGCAGCCCTGCAGTAACAATGAATCAATCACGAGACGCTCGATTTAGTCTTATGGAATATGGGTCACGTCAGGAATGTCAAACTTGTTTTAAAAAAAGGTGTAAATTTGCAGGTGTTTTACGCAAGAGTGACTGGAAGGGGTCTGTTCTGCAGAAGAATTTATGTTTTTTTAAGAATGCAGGTGAATCTCAATGAAAAAATGCTCTTATTTCAGTTATTTAGTTTAGATGAATCACATACAGAGATGTATGTTTCAATCACAGAAGGTCATCACTTGAAGCTGGATGTTCACAGAATGCTGGATCCAAAGGTTTTAATGGGAAGTTGAATGGAAGAAAAAAGCGTGGTTGGAAAATATATTTATCAAGAGTTTTATGCACAATCACAAGATGTGGACTACAGCATGGAGTCAATGCTCCAAGAGCCCCTACACACATAAATATCCAGGACATGGGCTCCTTGTGTTAACACATTCCTGAACCACAGACACCATCACAAACACCTTAACCTAAGGAGGAAACAGACTGGGCTGCTGCTAGGTTGCCATTTTTCATTCATTTTTAATGTCGCAGAGTGGAGAGGCACACAGTCCAAACTGATTGAGGCTCAATATGAAGTTTCTAGAGTCAGTGATGATTGGGGAGGCGAGGCCTCTGCTGGTTTTGGTTCATGTGAAAAGTCAGCACAGCCAGCTACTGAGATATTTTAGAACACTTTATGAGAAGATTTACTGAATTAATTTACCAGCACACACTGCAAAAAGTACCAATTTATGCAATAATGACCAAGGTATGACTTTACTGGACAGCAAACTCACCTGAGCTACAATGAACAAATCTATGGAGTATTGTCGAGAGAAGGACACCAGAGCAAACTAAAGAAGTTCCAACCAAGTATTGAGTGCATGCACTGTACAGTACATGAACATGCTTTCATGTTTCATGTAAGTGGACATATGTGTGAAGTAAAACATATATTTTATTGGCATGGTGCAATATTCTATTATTCTGAGAACAGAAATTTCTTTTGTATTGGCTATAAGTGTAAGTATGTCACTCTTTGTGTAATAAATCTACATATCAGCCTTTAAACAAACTTTTCAAAGATATTCTAATTTATTGATGTATACCTATAAATAGATACCCACACATCCAAGACTTAGGGTATAATGAAAAAAGATAATTCAGCCAAATGCAAACAGACTTTAAAAACACTTAATCAAAATGTGCCCCGTAATCCCCACTTATTGAGCTTTGACTGGCCTATGCTGATGGTGTTATCCTGAAACAGCCCTCTGCTCAGATAGATAATATCATTTATGGCACCAGAAACAAGTTGCAACTAATCCCGAGGTTCCATCCTATGGATTTCATCATTCCTGCGCCTGGTTTGGTTTTCATCGAGGATTTGCAGACACACAAAATGTGGCGCCTTTCAAACGCAATAGGTTTATCTCGTGTTGTAGAGACACTACGGTTACATCATTCCTTCATGCACAATATGCTCAGTGTCATGAGACAACCTATGAATTTCAATAGCCAGAGATATGCCTTTGAACTACATGGTCAGATCCCCCCCCCAAAAAACAAAGACATTTTCTTCATCATTTTCTTCCCGCTCTCAGTTCCTTTCTTCTGCTTTTACACTGAAGCGGTTTCTGTACAGTGGAAAGAATTTTCATTTTCCCCTTCATAAAAGAGTCCGAATAATTTAGATTTCTGCTTTCTGAAGAGATCCTCCGTTTAATTTGGTTGCCATGGCAGCCCGGCACCCTTGGCTTCAACATTTATGCTAAATAAAACCCCCTTTTTTTAAAAAAAAAAAAAAAAAGGAAAGACAAATATGTAGAAATGGTGGTTCTCTTTGTTAATGCGAGCGACGCTGTAAGCTATGCCAGAGCCGAGCATGAAAAAAAAGGACTGAGACTCGGAATAAAAGATGTGCGTTTGACTGTACTTTATACGTGTTGTGAGGAATACTGAGTTATGGCTAATGGATAGAGGATGCAGTTTTATATGCTGTGGTTGGAAGCTGCACTGTATTTCTCATTGATGTGTGTGTGTGTGGGGGGGGGGGGTGTGAAGGGGTGTGTGTGTCAGGGGTGGTGTGTTGTTACAGTGAGACACTTTGAGGCAGTAAAGAGGAGGTGAGGAAGGCCTGAAAGGGGAGGAATAGGTCAGCTGGCCCAGTTTGACCTCTGATCTTCTGTTCTGATTATGTGATCTGAACGCTGTCGGGCGAGAGAGTTTCTATTTTAACAAAAATACACCCGCTGACGGATCGACCCCCGAACACACATGCATATCTACTACTTTCCCACAAAAACAGGCACTCGTGTCCTGGCTGTTTATGGACAAGCATTTTAACACCTCAAAAGACAGCAGAGAGAATCACTATTAATCTAGTTAATGTTATCAGTAGATACATTTATGATGAAGTCATTCAAATGAAATACACACTAAACATTTGCAACACTCAGTAATGCACACACAAAACAAAATTAAAACAATGGGATTTTAACTCTCTTACACTAACTGTTACCTCTTTTATGCAGTTTGATCTTCAGTTCTTTCCATAAATTCTCAATTGGGTTCAAGTGAAAAGATTCCGATTCTTTTTGAGGCCGTCTCAAAAATTTCTCCATTCATCCTCCCTTGAACTTTCGGAAATCTGCCGGTACTGTGTTATGCTGACAAACAGCTTCAAACCCTGATGTTCCCACCTCTAAACATCATTGTAACTCTGGTAATTTTTGAGGGTGATATGTCTTCAATACTTATTTCTTGAGTTATTCCACTTTTTGAACTGTTATGCTTAGATTATTTTTACCATGTGGATTACTTACTGACTGTCTGAATGACTTGCTACTGGTATGATATTTATATTTCCAATAACTGCAGCGTATGATATTTCCAGTGCTATTTCTACTTCTAATAACTGCAGAGTGTTTTCATGTTCTAGTCGTGTACAGCATATTATTATTATTGTTATTGTTAATATTGTTTTTTCACTTTTGGAACTTTTGTGTAAACCTACATAGTCTTGATCCTGCTGCTGCATCTGAATTTCCTCTCTGTGGGATAATAATTACTTTTTCCTACTATATTATATTAGAAATATATTTACTGAGAAATACATTGGTGCATTCAATACTTATTTTACCAGTACAAAAAAAAAAGAAACGGTTCACGCCATCAAATCAACAGAGACAGTAGCCAAACACAATGGAGAGAAAAAAGTCTAGGGTGGTTAGGCAACGAGTTACTGAGGCTTGTCGACCACAAGAGAGCTGTCAGAGAAGAAAGCAGGGCCCTGTGTGCATGTTTGCAGGGTGAGTGCAAACAAAGGAGAAAGACTCTCACTGAGTATATTTGTAAGTAAATGTGTGTGACGGTGAAAGACAGAGAAAGAAGCCTTGCCTCAAGTTGTGTGGGTTAATGGCTTGGGCAGCCAAGAGTTAGAACGAGGACAGGGCACTACAAGAATCCACTGTGTTGCACGTGCGACATCACAACATCTCGTCTCCACGCTTTTATTGCGACGGACGTGCGGCCGAGGTGCGTTTGTTCTCAAGTGGAAGAGGAGGAGAGGGGAGGGAAGGTGAAACTTGCTTCCTCAGCATGCCAGAGTTTGAGAGGGTAAAAAAGTAATTTCAGCTGAGAAGGGGGAGTGAGGCACTAAAACAGCTCAAGAATTCAGAGGCAATTTAAAAAGCAGTGTGGGAGAGGGGAATGAAAAAAATGCTGGGTTAAAAAGGAGGGAGGATGGAAAGTAAAAAAGAAGGCTGTTATTCTCTTCTCCCTCTGTTGTTTTTAGGGACTAGTCGGGCCACAACCTCCTGGAGAGATAGGGAAGGGTGGGTGGTGGTGATGGTGGTGGTGGTAGGGAGGGCGAGCATAAATCAAGCATGGCCTGAAGGCTTTAGAGAGAGGGAGGGACAGAGGGAAGAAAGTGGTAAAGGACAGTGGAGAGGGATACGGTGGTGCTGGTAGTGATGGTGGTACTGCTGCTGGGGGCTCTGAGGAAAAAAGGAAAAGAGAGTGTGGGTGGAGGGGAGAAGAGGAGAAGAGAGGAGCACGATTGCAAAAGTGGTGGGGCGAGAGGTGAGCGGTGGGGTGATGGAGTGTGGGTGGATGGGTAAGTGAAGGGGAGGCAAGGAGAGGTGAGGGGGAGGTTACAGAGGCTGTGGGAGGGAGGGCAGTGTGTGAAAGGACTTTTACAGTACACGCAGCAACTAAATATGAAAACGTCTTTCATCTCTGTGTTTAATTCTATGTCTATATTAATGTGGTAAAGCATGTTATGAATATGTAAGACAAAGCCTTGGCAAAGTATTCATACACTTTGAACTTTTTTTTTTTTTTTTTGCATTTGTTATGCCAGAACCACAAATACATTTTGTTACATACATTACATACATCCCCCCAAAAAATACATTTTGGGGGGGGATTTTATGAGTCAGACTCACACCAACTGGTATACAATTATTAAATAGAACAAAATTAACAATGATTTCTAGTTTTTATCTATATATAGAAACCCAACAAGTGTGGCTTGGATTATTCTTCTGTACCCTGACACACCTAGATAAAATCAGTTCATACTTTCAAGTTATCAAACAGGTGAATAGAGTCCATGTTTGTAAGAAGAAATTCTGTTGGATCAGTAACACAGCAAACAAGTACATGTGCTAAAAGGTGTTCTGCTCAGATGAGACCAAGATTTAACTTTACAACCTACATGCAAAATATTATGCGTGTCTAAAAACAAATACAAAACATAATCCAGAACTCATCATGCCTGAAGGGAATTGTGTTGGTGTTAGGGTCATGGTATGTGAAAGATGCATACTTAAAATGACTTTCAGCTTTATTAGCCGACAAAGGTGTTACTACAAAGTCTTAGGTTTACCTAGTCCTAATTCTCAGAGCAGATAAATGCGAATGCATGGCATACTTTTAAAGGTGATACTCCACTTCTAAATGATGCAATTATTTGTGTTTGTCTATCAACTAACATCCCAGTGATATATGCTGAAGTTAATAGTTTTAACATGACAAATGAGAAAAAAATGAGGAGATAAAAATTCTTTACTAAACAAAAAAAGTAACAGACTCATTTTGTTCCACCTTGATTTTATTCACATGTTTATCTTTAGTCGCATTGATTACTGCAACTGCGTCCTCACAGGCATGCCTAACAAATCAATCAAACAGCTGCAGCTGATCCAGAACGCTGCTTCTCGCGTTCTCACTAAAACCAGGAAGATAGAGCACATAACACTAGTTTATGTGACAAGTCCCTGCACTGGCTCCCTGTAGCTCAAATAATAGATTTTGAAACATCTCACTGACAGCTGAAACACTGAGTTCCTTTAAATCTCGACTAAAACCCCACCTGTTTAGAGTTGTATCTGAAACATAATCAATTACGAATTTAATGATGGCACTTGTGCTTGTTATGATATAAATCACTTTGAAATGCCTTGTTGCTGAAATGTGCTGTACAATTAAAATTTGATTGATTTATTGACATATCAATCAATCAATATTATTTTCATATTTGAAAATAATTTTAAGATCATTTTTACCTACTGATCAAGGAGAAACGTTTAGTCCTCAGTTAAATCAGCTGGATGAGTACTTTGCTGTGACCGGTTGATGTTAGCAATGTCTGCAAGTATGAATTAGCTTACATATGTAATCTGGTACAGTGAATTATTTATGTTTGAGCTGTTTTTGTCCCAAAAAACATAAAGCTTTAGATATAGTTGAGTCAGATCATGTGCAAAATATGTTAAATAATTGGTTGCAATATGAGCATAGAAATAAAAACCACACTTTTCTTTATTTTAAAAACATTGAATTACTCAGTGATTTTAGACAATTGGTTGTTCACACAAAGAAAGTTCAGTGGTTGAATAACTTTGAACTCTTAAAAATCTTTTCTCAGTTTAGAAACTACCTCTTTGTACTGTAGCCACAGTTCATGTTTGTTTTCAGTCAGGGAGTAATGTTCACGCATTTTAAACAAAACAACCAATCACAGCCACAAAGCAAACACAGAGAGGAGATTGAGCTGCAGGTTTCATATTTCACACCTGCAAACTGTAAAAAGGATTTGTAGAATTTTCTGACTCAAATGCAGGTCTTTTGTAGGTTAATAGGTTAATTATGAACCTCTTAGCTGACCAGCTTTCTCTAATTCACCTAATCAGTCAGAACCCTCAATGAGTCTTGTACATCCTGCTGGTTCACTGGACTCTGTGTGCTATAATCCACTCTGATAACAGTGTTCGAAATAAAGTTCTTCAACTACAAGCAAAATGCAGACTCTATGCCATGTCTGTTTAAAAAAAACATCCCCATGTTGTTGTACAGCGGAGATTTTCTAGGAACATTATTCGGGCGGTACGTCATGCTAACTTGTAAATATAGACAGGAGCTCCATCTTATCAGGAATAATCTGTAAGAAAGAAAGAACCAAAGGGTTACCGCTCTGTATAAGTGCTGGAGTTCCCAAACTGTAGCAGTCTGTTTCATTTTCCTTCAGAATCAACTTAGTGTTTTTGAGTTGAATTGAATTTTCTCTATTCTGCTGTAATTTTAGAGTGATTTCGCCTCGCCTGAAGATAACCAATTTCCCTTTTACAAACTGAGCTATGCCCAAGGAGAGTACTGGAAATGTGTGAAAGCTTGAGGGGAAAATGCAAACTCCTTCTTGTCGCGAAGCAACTGTGTTAAGTGTGATGCAAACATCCCACCAGGATTTTAAACAACTGCGATTTGATTCAACGTCCATCTTCATGCTGAAGATGCTTGTTTACTTTTCATGAGTTTTTTTTTTAAATTAATTAATTACCTCATACTTTTTGCTCACACAATTTGCTGTTTCTTTCTGTCCCCTTTGCTTGGACCGAATTGAGCAAGAAGGCTTTCATTCACTGTTCCCTCTTCATATAACGTGTTACAAGAAACTTTAAGATTGACTGAACTCATCTCGTTTAAAATCTAAATGGCTGATTCTATGACATGTACCTCTTTTTTTATAGCTTGACATTTTCTTTTAACTGTGTATTTTTATGTGCTGTATTTGTTGCTGCCTCTTGGAATACCTTGAAAAAGAGGTTTTTAATCTCAGTGGGGTTTTTTAATCTGGTAAAATAAAGGTTAAAAAATAAAATGAGCACAGAAGAGACGAATGAATAAGAAGCACGTGGTTGTCTGCTTGTTGTTTTGAGGGGGAAGACCTGCAAAGACAAAAACCATGACCAGGAAAATTTCTTCTTAACCTGAAGGCGCACGCAAAATTTTTTCCGTGTCTATAGGTGTATTGAAAAACATGGTGGGTCATAACGTGTGGTAATACAGGGGATTTTGTAGAACATCAAGTTTATTCTCACTTAGGCTGAGCACCTGTTTTGAATAGTGAATATTTAAAACAGGTGCTCACTGTTTCAATGAATCAATGGAGTGGATCCAGTGTTCTGCGGCACCATGAACTAGAATTTCAAATCACTTTGATTAAATTGTTTCTATAGTGTCTGCATGCGAGTTAGTGATGTCATTGCTGTGATATCTTAGGTGCAATTGGACCGGTTCTGTCGAAGTGGTGCACATGTGTGGTTTACGTCTTGGTAAAAAAGCTGGTATGGAATTCTTGAAAATGTCCACAAAATCTGTGGTTGTCTGGCTCATCTACAGATCAAAATGAATGTTACAGTGTTGAATCTTGAGTGTTGAGTTCCAATCCTCAATGGCCTGGTGTCCTGAAAGTTTTAGTTGTGTCTCTGGCCCAGCAGAGCTGCTGTAAATGGTCCATCTACCTCCCCAGTTGTGTTGTTTTCAGCATCTCCCACCAGTTATTAGCATGCTTCAGTTTGGTAGCATTACAAAACAGCGTTACAGTGTGTATTTCCTAGACAATGTAGTCTGCTCTTGAGCACTGGTGTGCTGTAACTTTTAGATGTCTCCCTGTTTCAGCCTACCTGGCATAAATACCTGACTTGACCCCTCAGGATGCAATAAGGGTCTGTAGAGACACCAAAAGTTGCAGAACAGCGGCCCTTGAGGACTGGAGTTTGAAACCCCTGAAAAAGACCCTTAACTTACCAAACTATCAAGCTGAAATCACTCAATCATCCGATTTCCTGATAGGCTACATCTCTTCATATTGATTTATTTGATGACTGAAATAAAACATCACTGTTCACAGAGTTAAACACTAGCCTCCATGGCCTATGAACAGGTTTATTATCCATAAGGTGAACTGAACCAGTAAAATATCTAGCTGAAATGAACTTATCAGAGTGTTAGAGGGGCGATTAAAGAGCTGACAGGACTCAGGAAATTAATTTGACTACCTGAGTCACTTCACAGATGCTTGAAGTGATATAATAACTCTGTTGAGGCCATGAAGCACGCAAGAATTTCTTTTTACAGTTTAGCTGTTTAAGTCTCAATGACGTGACATAAAAACAAAAACCCTATACACATTTTCACAATTAACCACCCTGCTGTGGACGGGGGGGGGTTAACGTGAGCAAGTGAATGAGTGAATGAAGGGAGGGGTGGAAGAGTGGGTGAGTGCGTGGGGGATGGAGGATTGCAGGGCTCAAGGTAATCTGGGGAGTTAATGCAGCTTAGAGGGACTGAGAGGAGTGGGAGGGAGGCAGAGAGAGGCAGAGAGGGGGAGTGATGGCAGTTAGAGAGAACGAATATAAAAATAATAGGGTCAGCAGGGAAAGAGCGGGAGCGAGGAATAAATGAAGATGTATCAGAAACAAAAGCCAAAGCAACTAAGGGGGGAGAGAAGGAGGAGAAAAGAGAGAGGCAAACATTAAAAGCTAGAGAGATAGGAACATGAGGCAGGAGGTGGGGGGGCACAGAGAGGCAGCAGAGTGAGTGTGTGAGATAAAGAGTGGGCTAATGAAAGGTAGGGTGAGGCTGAGCAGCGAGTTGGTGGGTAGGAGGGAAGTCAAAGGAGAGAAAACGACACAGAGCGGGGGAGAGGTCTGCATGGGGAAAGAATGCTGGGTGGGGAAGGAAGGCAGACACGCTGGGCTTTGTGCAGAGAGCAAAGAGAGACAGATTGAGAGATTGAGAGAGAAAAAGTGAAGTTATTTTCTGGCTTCTAGTGCAGGGGAGGACCCAGCGAATGAGCCCGAAAGCCCCGTCCGACTCAGTCCAGGGTCGTTTTGAGGGTGAGGTTGGACACAAAGAGACAAAGAGGACAGATAATGGAAAGTAGATGAGGAAATCAACAAAGACTCTGGGTCTGATTGTTGCTTTGAGCCTGTGATGCGTGTCTTCATACACTGTTCAACTCACACTGACCATCTAAATAGCTTAGCTTTAGTTGAAATTGCAGCTCAGAGGGAAATTAACAGGAGAAGAGAGACAGCAAATTTACAAAACACTAAATCAGTTAAATCAAGACAAACTTTACTACTTGTTTAAATTATTATTGTTAATAAAAATGCACGCAAGTAATGACTGAGTGTAACTGCACCCCTGTTCCATATGTTGGCTGCAATTAACTGTGCTAACCAATAAGAGTTAGGAAGAAGAAGAGGTAGTGAAGGTAGTCCTCCTCCACAACTCTTATCCTGGAACCTGGGATGACCTCTCTAAACAACTGCAGCAACTTTCTGCTTAGGTAGCTACAACTACTGTGAGTGTGTAAGGCTAATATTACTTCCAGCACAGGCTCTCAAAAAACATTCTTCTTTCTGGGTTTGTATACCTTAAAATTCTTAGAGAGATAATGTGCATATTCCCATGAATGGGGGAAAAGAGATCCTATCTTCTGTTTGGCATCAGTATGTTGGAATTAACAGCACAGCTCAAAGTTTTCAAAACAAATAAAACCTATAAAAGCAGCATGTACAAGGCACAGCACCCAGTCTGATGTGCCTCATAATAGTATAAAAGACTGTTACATTTTGTTGCATTAAAACAATTTGCTTCAATGTATTTTTAGGGATTTTATGCGACACACCCTGCCAAATAAAAGTGCCCTCCAAAGACTCATACTCCCACCTCACCAATAGTGTCTCTACTTGATTCGCAGGGCTAATGTTCCACCAAACAGCACGTTTTCCCTGTGTGGCTGGAGCTGAGCTGTGGATTGCTGCAGCTCCTCCAGAGGTACCACGGACATCTCTTTGACCATACTTTGTTTTGGTCTAACACATCCAATCAAGGTAAAATACTATAAAGGTAGAAGGTGGATTGAGATTGCAACTAGCTATGGAAACTTAATATATGCATGTAACTATTGAGCTTTAAACATGAAACTGTTGTGACAATGCCTTAAAGAGCAAGAAACACTCCAAAATCCTTAAAATCTTATCAGCATTTTCGAATTTTGTTCAGCTGAGAGATTGATGAAATAAAAAATTTTAACAATGCTTTCTTTCATCATATTTGTCTGTGTGTTTTTTCGCTATGCGAGACATTCTGTGCAAGTATTTTTTACAGGTGCTTCTTTTTAAATCCAGATTGGGTTGAAAAAAAAAAAAAACATACAATGTAATCTAATTGAAATTCATAAAACATTGTGTGAGAACCGGTATGATTATCCATGTCTGATTCTTGCAGGTTTTATGACTCCCATCGACAGCAGCCACTGGGCATCCTTTCACTTGACAAAAAAAAAAAAAACATAACCTACTGAGATGTTTACTGAATTCAAGTTTAAACGCCTGTATTTGGTCAAATAAAACCCCACACAGAACTCAAACGTGACTTTTCTCTTTTTCTCATTTTATTTCTGCAGATATTCTTAAGAGTAGAACAGCTCCTCCACCAATAGGGCTGCCTGTCAAATGTGCAAAAACACAACACATGAAGACTTTTCACTGCACTCTTACACTTCAGTCACAACAGGTGAGCGGAAAGTAGGCAACTAGTACAAAAGGTTCTCCCACAAGCAGTCAGTGTCATTCTGCTCCATCCACTTAGGGACACACGTTAGTAAGCAGGGGTTTATTACGTGTTCTCAGGAGAGCCTGAGCGTGCTGGTGGGGCTGCCTGGTGGCCAGATAAGCTACTTCCTCCCTTCTCTTTGCTCATCTCTCCCATCTCTTAACATTAAGATTGTGCCTCTGTGTGCTTGTATCCCTGGCAACCTGCCTCCAACAATGGAGAGAGCTCTGGCCTCAGCATGGGAGGAGTACAGTGCCATTTAGAGGAAAACCGAGGGGTGAGGGAGATGGAAAACTGGCAGAGCAAAGGGACGGGTCGCACCGTTCGTCGTGCACACAAGTGTGGGGCACGAGGACGGAGCAGCGGGTTCAACAGGCGGGGGAAGTGAGAGAGATGAGATGTAGATGAGCTTGCTTGTGCTTGGTGTGTGCTAACTGGTTATAGATCAGAGGAGACCTGTATGAATCTTGAGCTGAACAGATCTCAAGATGAAGCGGGGGAAACTGGGCTTTAACCCTCAAACAAGTCGGCAATCCTCTCAAAGGTCTCAAGCCAACAAAACAGAAGGTCTCTCCACATGCAACCCATGTTGCATAATCTGACTTTATTGTAACTCCAGGTTGTCAAAAAAAAAAGGAAAAAAAAGCTCATTACAGGCACTGATTAAGTAAATCTTCTTCATCAAGTGACTTATTTTTATTTCCGCTAGATTTTGATTCAACATATGATTATCTGTCTCTCATGGCACCTTGACTCAATAACACCTATACATTATAAGATTTTGATGAAGAACGGTACAAAATCACAACATGTGCACAGAGGGAGTCATCTTTACCTCCTCGACGCAGCCGAGCTGGGCTACTGAGATTAATTGCTAATGATCAAATCAGCAGAAACTATGCAAATTAAGGAGTGGACCACCACCCCTTCTCCTCCTCTCTCACCTACACAACATCCCCCCTCCTCCCCTCTCCAGCTTTCCCCCGGAGCCAGGTCCCGTGGGTAGTGCTTGTGTGTGTGACGAGCTCATTCAAGGGTACAAATGTGTCATTTCCTCTTTCCCCAGAGTGGAGCACGGAGCACAGACAGGCCTCGAAATGGAGCAAGGGGTCAGTCGAACAGCACAGGCATGTGCACAAAGCACACACACCTCTACACACCCAGTCAGCGCTGTAAGCAGAATCGCTGATATCTCACCCAGCTTCTCCAGACTGCTTCTCTCTCTGTTTCCTTCTCCCTCTCCAACTCTCTCATTAAGAAACCATTTGAGAGAGGGGCAGCAAGAGAACGCATGACCCCCTGTTGACCTCTGTAACACATCCTCAAGAGCGAGAGAAAGGGGGGCATGCTGGGACAGAAAGTAAGGGTGAAAATGTTATGGGAGTTAAAAAGGAGCATAAGGATTAAAAGCAGAAATATCAAGTTAAACAGAAGATTTTAAAAAATGAGCAGCAAAAATATTTTTTTCAAACTTTCACACTGTCAAAAAAAATGACATCACTAAATCACCTAACTGCTATAGTGAAACATTTCAGATACGTAGAGATGCTGTTTATGGTTGAGCGATCCTGAAGAAAAAAAAAAGAAAAGTAGACGGAGGAGGTCCGTGGGTGTAATATTGGATGAGAGAGGTAGAAGGGTGTGCGATAAGTATGCAGTGACTTTAGGAGAAGGGGATAATTTGGGAGTGGAGGGGAAGACGGCTGGGCTGCTTCCTTAGCCGGACACAGGAATGTGGAGCGGGCGGATCCCAGCGAGGGTGCGTGCTTGTTTCTGTGTGCTGGTGCGACTGTGCCAGACAGGAATCCCTAACCCCCACAGACCACGGCTCCTCTTATCAGGGCCCGAACAGAGGGGTATGAAGGAGGAGAGCGGGAAGAGGGGTGCTATCAAACCCACCTCACACCACCCTGTTGCTGTCTCACTCCTCTCTCTAATAAAAATACGCAAGGAGACACACAAAAACTACACACCGAGACTGGATCTTTCAAGGCCAGATGAACTATGGGGAAGCTATTAAAAAAATGAGAAAAATACTGCCAGGGCCACAATTACAGCCACCATGAAACCATGTTGTCTATGTCTCCATACTCAGCCCAAACAAACACACACACACGCACGCCCCCGCACGCACACACGCTCATCACATGCGCTGTATATCTGCCATGGTGTTATTGGAAGCAGTGTGGACTCTGAACCTTCTGTGGAACCTGATCTTCTTCTGCTACTAGATGAACTCTATCTGTATGAGTTGCTCACCGAAAACTAAGCAAGGAGCAAGCTGAAAGGTTTGGAAATGAAATTTTAGTGCTAGATTTGGTGCAGTTGTGGTTCACCAACAAAATGCTCTTCGTTGAATGTAGCCTTCCTTTATGAGTATGTCAGTATATCGCTCCCTACGTGTATCAGTGAGGAAATAACAGGAAAGGTTGTAGTCTGACAGGTGATATCAGGTAAATGGGCTGGGGAAGAAAAGAAGTGAAGTGGAACAGTGTGAGGACTGGAAAAGTCGCACTTTCAACTTCAACTATGTGAAGAAACCATACTTCCTCTTTACAGTTAGGAAAATATGTATATATTTTTCTCTTCAAAATCATTAGTTAATTGTTCCTCGTCTAATTATCATTAATGAAGGCCACTAGTACTAAAAGATTTTTAAAAAAGAAAAATTGCCTAAAACTTATTGCTTAGAGAAGAGGTGTGAATTATGCTTAAATATAAACTACTTGTCGTCTGTATGTGATAATTTAATTTGTCGAAGAAGTTCGACTTCGACTTAGTTTAGTTTTAGTTTAGACCCACTTTCAGATCATAATATTAGCAACAAGGTTGAAGAAGGGGTGGTGCTTAAAGTAAAATCTGATTCAGTTCTTGTGATCTCTAACACAATGGTTACTATAATGTGTTGAGCTGAACCAATAACTGGAAGTTCCACTTTTAAAAGCAAATAAAGGGGTAGAAAACTACTGATGGATGGGAGGGAGTTGAACCCACCCACAGTCCTGCCCTTTATTTGTAGTCAATGTTAAACTTCAATTATGTGAAGAAACCATACTTCCTCTTTACAGTTAGGAAAATATGTATAAATTTTTCTCTTCAAAATCATTAGTTAATTGTTCCTCAATGCAGCCGTCGAATCAGAAGAGTTTCGAGCACCCGGATCAAATCTCTTCTGACCGTTTCCCATCTAATTACCATTAATGAAAATCACTGAAAGATTTTTGAAATAAAAAAATTGACTAAAACTTATTGTTTAGAGAAGAGGTGTGAATTATGCTTAAATATAAACTGCTTGTTGTCTGTATGTGATAATTTAATTTGTTGAAGAAGTTGCTTTTTTTTTTTTTTTTTAGAAATTGTACCAATATGTGAAAAAATATCTTAAAATTTCTCTTTTAAATTGGTTTAAAGGGTGAGATCACAAAATACTTGAACTACAGTAAGTTCAATTGAAAAGTCACTGAAGATTTTTCTTTGGACCTAAAGAGAAACGATCAACACTCAGGATGTAGCTTCAGTTAGTGATCTGCCCTGAAATCTTGATGTAGACATGGACTCGGACCTGAACATTCAAAAACACGTAAAAACAATTACTGTCGGCCTTCTGTCATCTAAAGAGCATTTCTAGGACTAAAGAACTAATGTCCCAGCAAGATCTAGAGAAACTCATTCATGCGTTTTTGTTTAGTTGAATACTGCAACAATATCTTCACAGGTCTGCCTAAAAAGTCAATTAGACAGCTGGAACCAGAATCAACAAAGAGAAGCAGCATTCTGTGCTCCACTAATCTGGAACAAAATTCCAGAAAACCACAAAACAGCTGAAACACTGAGTTCCTTTAAATCAAGGCTAAAACAGACTCGTTTAGAGTTGCCTTTGATTAAAAACAACTGGAATATGGATTAATATATTTGATGATGATTATTCTTTATATGATGATGACATATGACAAAATGTAATGTTTGCTGTTTGTTTTGTGTTTAGTTAGTGTATTATATTTTTAGAATGTAAAGCATTTAAACTAGAATCTTGTTGCTGAAATAAACTTGACTTGACTAGATCAAAACATATTTATGTCTTTAAAGGGCCCAGTCAAAGTCTGAACATAGATTTAGTTCATAATCTACAGATCTAAAAAAAAAATGATGCTGAAAGACATTCTCCATCCAATTTGAATAAGCTTGAATTATTTTGTGAGAAGATTGAGCCTCTAGCAGTGCAAAGTTGGTAAAGATAAAGTATTGGCATGACACGATCTTTAGCTTTTCACTTACAAAAACATTTTTAAATCGTGAATCAGTTTTTATTTTCACTTCACAATTAAATGCTACCATAAGACAGTCTATTGCATAAAATAATAATAAATTACCATATACTTCATCTATTGAAATATCCCAATAACTTCAACGTCTTAGTTTAGACCCACTTTCAGATCATAATATTAGCAACAAGGTTGAAGAAGGGGTGACGTAAGTCATCTTGATGCTTAAAGTAAAATCTGATTCAGTTCTTGTGATCTCTAACACAATGGTTACTATAATGTGTTGAGCTGAACCAATACCTGTAAGTTCCACTTTTAAAAGCAAATAAAGGGGTAGAAAACTACTGATGGATGGGAGGAGAGTTTAACCCACCCACAGTCCTGCCCTTTATTTCTAGTCAATGTTAAACCATAAGCAGACACACACACACGCACCCACACATTGCATTGAAGAAGTGGCTATAGCTTCAGTGTATGAAATGAGTGGAAACAGAAGTGACAGAGTGAACTGACAGGACGATAAAGAAGGTCCAAAGAGACTGAGGGAAGGAGGGATAGAGGAGAGAACGAGGGGATACATTGCTACTAAGGACAGATAGTGGCTTCCAGGACTGTCTTCAGCATCTCTGGAACCATCAAACCCAGAAAAGAACCACACACAAATACACACACACACATACACAACCCAAGCCATAATTGTTCCCTGTGGTGATTTTGGCCTCTCCCTCTTAGATTCTCATTCCTGTTGGCCAACTCTTCTGTATCTTTAACACTTTCTTTTTTTCTCCTTCTTGGACAAAGAGGAAGAGCGGTGGGGGCTGTCACAATGGAAGGAATGAGGGATGAAGGAGCGAGAGAAAGAGAGGTTTGAGGGAAGGAGGTGTGGAGGGGTGTGATGGCTGGCGGAAAGGGGGAATGAAGGGAGAAGAGAGGATGAATGTGTAAGAGGAAGGGAGACTTTGCCCTCCAGCAGGAACACTCCCACAATTGTGTGCACATATGTGTGCGTATGTGTGAGCTTTGTGACGGCCAAACTGACACACCCATGGGCTGTAGACCTCTATATCCTGTTCGGGCTGTTCGTTTGTCCAAACATCACGACCCCCCCCCCCCCCCCCCCCCCCCACCCCAACCCCTCTTTCAACCACCTCTTCTCCTCTTCCTCCTTCTCGCTCCCCCTTTTCTAACTGGTCCGACAAGGAGGGGAGGCCTCCGAGGGAGTGGGTACAGTAAATAGAACAAAGCCACCTTTCTAAAATAAACAAATCGGGGGAAGAGGAACTTCAGGTTGACTGAAACTGAGAGAGAAACAGAGAACAGACTGAGTGAGCTTCCTATAAAGCACTCTAAGATTAAACTTTTCCCTGCCAGGCGGCCTGCCGATGTGTGCAGTAGGTTTGCAGTTTGTTCTCAGCAAACTTGGTGAATGTTGGCTGAAGTGTGTTGTTCGCGTCTGCAGTGAGCTGGTAGATGTTTAAGCCTATCTGACCGTTACAGAACAGAAAAAGAAGCTTCTTAGGTCACATCACAGCACTTCTCTTATCTCCACAAGACAAAGTCAATCATTGATCCACTCTGAAGAGGGAATAAAGCTTACTGGGTCTATTACAACCATTAGGATCTTTAAACTCACTAGGCATAGAAGATTTGATAGTATTCCTATACCTAAAAAAACTGACCACCAAAGGGTTCAAAAACAAAGATGAGTCACTCAAAATTTAAATTTTGGCAGTTTTGTGCTCTTATTTCTTCTAATTACCGCAGACTTTTTCAGATTTGTCACATAACCCTTTGACTCCAACAGTTGCTCAGAAGGAACCAGATCAAAGGACTGGTTACCCTGATGATGTTTTTTATCCCTATCTATGAGCAGATTTTGCAAATTTTAGCTGAAAATGCTTTTAGGTTTGTGCCCGTAAAATCTGTGCTTTAATAAGCACTATAGCTGCACCTGATTGCTTAATAAAGCATTTATTTAGGATCATCCACAAAGATATGTTCTTAAATGATTTGTTTATGTTGATAATCAAAGTGATTTTCTAGATTTTTCCTGCCTATTTTTTTAAAAAAAAGATTCTGACATTTGAGTGCAACACCTTGCAACACCTCTTGCACAGGACTAAAAGCTTATAATCTGTGTGTTTAAAAAACTGTAAAATAACCTGAGACTGAATTTAGCTTCTAACTTGGTAGTGTGACAAAAAGCTATTTTACTACTTTATCTAGCAACTAGGCCAATTTAGCTCAGCTCTGTTTCATATCCATAATACTTAAATTTGTCAAATGAAGACTTGATTGTCCTTCATTAAACACAGATCACTTAAAGTGCTGTTTGTGAATATTAACCCATTTATTTGGTTTTTAGGAACAGAATGCCAGTTTGAATATTTCATGTGGCATCTGAACCAGACTCCTCTCAAGAAAAACAGCTCCAGTTTAAAACACTAAAGAGGTTGACAAGAGGTCAAAGTGTTGTGAACTTATCCATTTTTTAGTTTAAGATTGGCATTTTATGGCAATTTAAAACCAACAGGTGTCCTTTAAGCATAGATCAATTTCAAAATAAATTGGAAAAAGGAATAAAGTCTGCAAACTGACCCATATTTCATTTTCTCATTTTAGTTTTGCTATTTTTCACAATGAACTAGAGATGTAAATTGTACAAAAATGTTTTATCAAAGTCAATCAGAGCAGGGTGGGCTGCCATCAACTGGAGCCAATTGAAACATTTACCTTGCTAAGGTAAGTACTGCCGTGTGTGATTTGTCTCAGACGTCAACACTCAGACTTTTGAATGACAACACTCCCAAATGGAGTGTTATTGTAGTAAAGTATGTAAGATAGAAAATATTGAGATTTTCTATTTGTTTTGCTGCTGCAGTTCACTGTATTTACTTTAAAACATCAAGTAGGCACGTTTCAGGACAAGGTGTGTCAGTAGCTAATTGAAATACACATAGTCAGAAATGCAAGTAAATAGTTCATACCAGCAACTTTTAAGAAGTTCTGCAATTGCACAATCATTGCAGATACTGAACTCGGGGATTTTCAGTGAACTCTTACTTTTGTCAGACCTTAAACTTCAAGGTTTGTTATTTTTCCAGAAATCTAAAAAAAAAAAAAAACTAATTCAAATAGAACACACTAAAATCTTCATCAGCCCAGGTAAAGCATCTGCATAATGTAAAATGACTTTATATATTGGCCAAATTATGCTACATTTCAGCTCTTGCATCATTGTCCAGTGTGTAGCAAACCGTTTCAGGGTTGTGACGCTCATGGCGCAGAATTTTTTGAACACACCTAAAAAAAATCCATGGAAACTTTCCTAAGCTGAATTGTTCATGCGATAATGTCAAATGCGTGGGAAGGCAATGCTGGAGCATTATTTATTTAAGAAAAGTCATCTTCCTACGCCACTGTAAAGGCATCGCAGATACACAATAGTGTGAAAAGGGGTATTACCAATCAGAGATTGAAAATTCCACTCTGCATTGCAAAGATCACTCAAGCAAACCAGGTGTTGTTTAAAACTACATTCACAAGCAATAGATAAAAGAACTATGTTTGAACTGTAAAGGAATTCAGAATACATCTGTGGGAGGATCAAACATTTACTGGAAGTAATGTCTTAAGCAGTGACTCTGAGGTGACTCTGTGGCTCTGGAAAAGCAAGCTGGTTGTTTGCGGGTTTTTAAAAAAAAAAATCAAACCACTTAGCTCTACAGCAATACCTGTCTAAAACTTTAATAAAAAAAAACAAACTATTTGTATATTATAGTTTTCTGAAATCCACTGCTGAAGGTCAATGCTCTTGTAGCTCAAAGTACTGGCTTAGTGGCAATTCCTATACCATATATAGACTTTAATAGTCATTCAAGTTCCAATACAATTATTTCAGCAATATTTTTGCATGATGCACCTAAAATAGCTTGACCTTATAATAGAGAGGTTTCAGGGGACAAAATTATGTTCATTTTATCCAGGGTGGGGATTTCCAGTTTCCAGTATCAGACTCTGAAAACCCCTGGGTTAGAGGATCCCACCAGTAACAGAGCCAAAACACAACAGGGGGAAACATATTAATAAAGCGAACACAGTAATAGTTTTTGTTTGTTTGCAAAAGCATCGGCTTCTTTGGAAATGTTAAAAATATTGTTTGACTCAGATGCTGTCATGATAAAACTTTCAAGTTCTAAAATAACTAGGACATGTCCCCTACATCATCAACGTGAAAGGAAAAGAGTGTTTTAGAAAATAGGTCTGTGATCAAAAGCTAGGTGTTACTTAACTTTTTTTTATTTTTATGAGAATATAACAAAATTACAATTTATGTTGTGCATGCAATTCAGATAAAACAGTGCGTGCTGATGTGCTGGGGGCCAGGCCATAGCTGTGGGGATACTGCTGTGAATGTTCAACCACAAAAACCTCCTGACCCACCCACTCTATATTGTGCCAACAGGACATCCTGTCAGATTGCATTGTGGGTATTTTAATCCTCAGACCTGAGTGTTCGAAGGTTAGAAGTGTGTGTGTGAATAGAGTTGAACCACTTAGACTTTAGCATGGAAATTGGGGAATTTGCAACATGCATGGGATATCTGTAAAGATGCTAGGATCTGAGAGCACGCAGTGGTGGAAGGCTGAATGAGGCACACAAAAGAGCCCGACTCAGATTCATTCAGGATGGGATGGCTAATCTTTAACTCCATGCACATGCTCCCATTCTTCTGTTCTTTCTTGCCTTGGTTATCCATTTAGAAAGCCTTCTCTTGTCTGTTCCAAGGCCAGGAGGTGTGGGTAGTAGGGGGTTCTGACGTTTTGGAAAAAAGCCATGGTCAAGAACAGGGAGGGGGCAGCTTCCTGTCCAAAAATGATTCTTTTCAAGCCAAATACTTATAAATAGAGCAGGTGTCAGTATTGAGAACTGCTGCGAGGCAAAAAAGACTGACAGCAAGAGTGTGAAAAATTGTGTGAATGGGTGTGTGGTGTGATGCCATCGTGGAGTGGGAGAAGGGGCTTTTTTAACTGGTGGGCTACCCATAATGTCCAGCAGGATGTGAGGTCATAATGCAAAGATGGCTGGTGGGTGGTGAGAAATTATTGCTTTCCAAAGAAATAATGCAACATTTTTTGAGAGAGAGAGGAAAAAAGGGGAGAAAGAACAGAATTATGCTCTTTCTCAATTCCCCAGAGGATAAATTGTGCATGGTGCTATTCAAAATATGTTACTTGGATTTTTCCCTATTAAATAACATAACTCCCAGACATTTCAGTGTATTGTATATTTGTATATTGGGAGGAAATGCACTTCACTGGTTTTAAGAGTGAAAATCCTAAAACTGTAATGTACACTTGTCTTCCTCTTGAGTCAGTAATTTGTCAAACCACCTTTCGCTGCAGTTAGAGCTGAAGTTACTTTTGGGAATTTGTCTCTACCACTTTTGCACACCAAGACAATGCAGGTGTTGCTCATTCTTGTTCGCAAGATAGATGAAGATCAGTCGGACTGGATGGCATCATCAACATGAAACTCTGCAACATTGATAAGTCTTTTGACTTAGCTTCTTCAATGTCCCTACTGAAGAAAAGGGTCTTAAATAGCCTGATGTTGCTACTACTCACTATGGTTTTGTCTAGTGACCAAAAAGGTTTCATCTTTCCAAAAATGATCTTATTACCTAGATGGGGTATGGCAACCTTAAAGTGAGACTCTAAGTCAGTGGTGTCCAAAGTTGGTCCTGGAGGGCCGGCATCCTGCATGTTTTAGTTCTCTCCCTGGTTTATCGCAGCTGGATCAAATGATGGCACATTAGAAGGCCTAAGAAGAACATTGAGATGCTGAAAAGGTCTCAATGTTCTCAACCACATGTAACCACCAGGTCTCAACCACTCTTCCTGGTGGTTGTTGCTACCACCAGGAAGAGAACTAAAACATGCAGGGTGCCGGCCCTTGAGGGCACCACTGCCCTAAGTGAAATTCTTGTAATGATTTTATTATCACCACTATTCTCCAAAAGCCAGATTTGTGGAGCACCCAACAAAATGTTATCTTGTCAACACATATCTCCACCTGAGCAGTGAATCTTTGTAGCTTCTCCAGAGTTACCGAAAGCCTTTTGGTTGCTCCACTGATTAACGCTCTACTTGCCAGTCTTATCAATTTCATAACCTGTTTTTTGGCTTCACCATGCTTCTGCCGTCTCCCCAACTTTATCTGATAACTGTTTGGCTTGTTCATCAGTCTTCATGATGTTTACTTTACAGTAACTTTCTCCAACAAACCTCAAAGGCCTTTGCTGAGCAGCTGTATTTAATTATACAGCATTGACAAAAGGCGAACTGCACTTACTTATTGAGTGACTGCTGAAGGAACATAAAGGGTAAAGACGACTGAACACAACTGCATTCCACAAAAACTCTGTTTCTGTTTTCTTCAACTTTATGCCACTTTGTGTTGACCTATTACATAAAATCCAAACAAAATGTGTGGAGGTTTATGGTTGTAATGTTACAAATTGTGGGTAAAACATTGACCATATGAACCCCAAGTGAATTATGTTTACTAATAATATGAATTCTGGAGGCAGAAAGGGTTTTAATCTACATTATATTTTGGTGTATTTTGCCATGCATACTTTTATGAAAATTGGTTGAAAACTTTTCTCCTTGTTCTACAACTATTTTGTTTTGTCTATTATGCAAAATCCCATCTGAAATTGACGTTTGTGGTTGTAATGGGACAAAATGTGTAAAAGGTGGGTGTGAATACTGTTTCTGAGGCAGCAGGTGACAAAAAGCGTAAGAAGTTGAAGGAAGTGGAGTTAGAAGGATACAAAAGTCAACAGGGAGGAAAGGGCAGAAACCATCTAGTCAGTCAGAGGACAAAAAGGGAAAGCAAACAGGGGGTGGAGGGACAGCGTGAGCCAGAGAGGCTGGCAGTTCAATGATGGTGAGAGACAGAACTGATAATAGACCCATGGTGGAGAAAGTGAGATGGATGAGCCACAGAAAAATCCAGAGAGTGAAAAAGGCAAAGAGAGGAAAAGTCTTAACATGATGTAGCTATCTAACTCATCGTGTGTCAGACACCAAGCCTTGAAGACAGGGGTTAAAAAATTAAGTCCACACTCTGAAATATTAAATCTATTTTGGCTTTTAATGAAGGAGAAGTGCATTAAGGAGGAAATAAGGGAGTAGATTATTAAAGAGCGAGGAGAAAAGGAGAAGAAAAGTGGAGAGGTGTGAGCGGGTTGAAATCTGTTCACGGTGTTTTAAATATTAAACCTATTTCAAGTTTAATGAAGTGCAAATACTATGGGGAGAGTCTTAACTGGAATACAGAAAGGAAAGGGGCGAAAGGGGGATCCGATTCATTATTTCAAGTGTTCACCTTTATAGACAGCAGAGACTTGGGGAGAGGAGCACAGGGAGTGAAGGAGAGAAAGTTTAGGCAGAAAATAGAGGGCAGCTTTTCAAGCACCTGTCTGCAGGCCTTGGGCAAGTCCAGGAGACTCTGCAGCTCAGGAGGACCAGGATCTGAGCTTGAACAAGTCAAAACATGCAGCGTTAACTGCAGCGCTCCTGAGATCACATGCAGGAACAGGACACGATTCTACGGAAAAATGATTTCATGTTGTTGTTGTTTTTTTTTTTTTCTTCAATGTGCGTCCGTGGGTAGGTGTGAGTTTGTGAGATGTTGTTTTGCATCAGTGGTTGGGGAGGGGAACTCTGAGGCCACAGAGCAGAGAGGAAGAGAGTCAGATAAAGATGTTGGATTTCAAAAAAGATTCTCGATGTAATCAATGTGCAACAGCTAGAGGGAAATGGAAAGAACAGCCCACGTGTGATTAACTGTTCACGTCTACATAATCAGATGCTCTAAGCTTTGTGTATGTGTGGATGTGTATCACACTGGCCATGTACCGGATTGCCAAAATCCCCCAAGCTGCTGGTAAAGGTCACTGTATGCATGTGTGTGTGTGTGTGTGTGCGTGTGCGTCTGGGTGTGTGTATGCGTGTGTTTTAATATCAGAAAACAACACAAACAAAAAGTATTTCCAGTGCTGTTATGATGTGGGATACAGATCAAGTTTGGTGTTTGCCCACAGAAGAACAGCAGGAGGGGAGAAATCAATTTTTAACTCATGTTTTTGTCTACATGATTTCTCAATCTTACAGCAAAATTTTAGGTCTGCCTCCAAAAAGACAAAAAATCTGTTTGAAGAATGGACAGGTGACTCTTTAAAATTAGAAAAAGCACTTAATTTTAAAATAGAAAAAATAAGAATTTGGCTATGCTCATAAGTTTTCTTGGCACTTATCAATTAAAACCTTGTGATGATGTCTTGAGAAATTACTAAAAAAAAAAAGGATACATATATCAAAAGTTGGCCACATTTTTAACAAATGAGGTTATTTTTATATTTTGAGTATTTGTCTTGCTGTGGGAACCTGTATTATAATTCTGAATTAGCAGCTTCCTGTGAGAAACTAAGGTTCAGTTTAACTTTCATAAGAGAAATCCTCACAGGAGAGATTTCATCTGCACTGATATTGTTTGGATAATGTCACTAAAACAGAGAATGATTACTTTAGTTTCTTCTACCTAGAAACTGAAGATTAGAAACTAAACTTAAAGAATGAAAAAACTCAGAACAAAAAAGCTTTTCAAGCAGCCTTGGAAGGTATATTCTTACATACAATGATGTAGAAAGCCTACAGCGTGTTTCATAGGAAATGATCAGTTCGTACTGATGATCTTAGACATTTACATTCTTTACAACTTTAAGAGGCTTTAAAACAGGACAAAGATTCAAGTAGAGAATTTCTCTCACATCTGGATAATCTGTGAAATATGCATAACAATTATGTTAGTAAATGTAAATCCTTTTCTACCCCAGTGATGTGGCAAATATACTTTGATAAACCTTCTTAAAGCTGCAGAAGGTACGATTTTGTATTTGTTAAAACAGCAAAAAATGAGACAGAAAATCTGTGAAAAAATTAAGCTCCTCTGCCTCCTACCTGCAGTACTCTCAGCCAATAAAAGTCAGGAGGAGATCGCATCACTTGTCAATCATCACTCTGCCCACACACTCCCCACTGCTCTCCGCTATGCTACAGCTCCTTCCCCACAATCGGTATGGCCGTGAATGTGCAGGCTAGTTAGCATGACGATGGACAAACATTTTTGTTTAGCAGTAAGTTGTCTCTCCATTATTAGTATGGCTGCAGGGTGTACAGGTCTGTGATTAACAGCGCTAAGACCCTCCTCCTGACTCTGATTGGTAGTTCCAGGAGTAATGCATTTCTGCAGATAGCAGTTGGACCACAGGGTGGAGCCAAAGGAGACTGATGACATAGTGACAGTTTTTACAAATATGTGCAAAACATGTTTTTCAGAAAAGCTACCTGCTGCAGCTTTAATTTCGGCTGCTCTGTTTTGCAAGCTTTCTTCATGCTCTTTCATTGTGGCTGCTTCTCACAATTCAAATCTAACCATTACACACACACCTCACTTCCTGAGTGGACCAGCAGCTCTATGTGCAACCATAAGAGTTGTTGTATGCCCTGGATTTGTTAAACCTTCTTCAAAGAACTGAGTTCTTAGATTTTTTTTTTCATTTTTGGATCACATGTCAAAGAGCAGAGAAGTATAACCTGAACATCTCAAAGCATCTCAGTAAGGAGTGCAAAAATGACTAAACAGCTTCTTTATCTCACTCAATGGAAAAACCAACACCCTGTTTTTGCTAACGTTTTAAGATGTTTCAGATAACGAGATCAATATCAGATTGGTAGCAACACCTCATGCCACAAGATATGGGGTAAAGAAACACCAGTATTTCTTGTAAAAGTGAAACCTGTATCATGAATGTAGTTGTAGTCAGCTTGACTTTGGTAAAATGTAAGCTATTGTAAGCAAGTCAAGCTCGGCATCAAAAGGTTGACAACCATACTTCTGTTTTGAAGTATTAATTTTTTCTGGCAAGTTTTTTTTTTGCCACCCTATAAAAAAACTGTGACAAAGTGAAAGACAAGATACAAATGATTTGCAAACATTGTAAGGATAGCATGACTACACCATAGGATAGTTTGGACACGATAAGCATGAACTACAGTATTTTACACTCATTTCTGATTCCAGATTTGAGATTTATGAAACATTTCATCTGTTTGTAAAAACAAAAAAAATATGCATTCTTTTTTTCCCCCCAAAATCAATCTTTGCAATTTTTTCTCATTTTGTTCTTATGAAACCATCGTCATGTATCATCTCGTGTTTGATGTATTGTTCCTAATGTAATTAACAAAACAGCAACAAACTGTCACTTAGATGTTGAAAGGTAGGAAACCATTGCTACATCGAAATGAGTTTTCCCTTAGGCAAAAGACGCATAGGAAACTTTCTGGTTGTAAACCATACCGTCTGTGTATGGTGTAGGGTAATTACTGACTCTTTGCTTCAATGATTATAGTGATGCGTCAGCACAACCATTTCCAAAGGCATGAAAAAAATGCTTCACAAAAAGTAAACAAAGTATGAAATCTTTGACACCTTTATTTGGTTGTCTTATGGTAACGGGAGCTATTTCATCAAGATCTTTGGAGAGCTTGTTACAAACAGACTTTATATCATGCAGTAAAGTCTGTTATTGTACAGTAAAACTCATCAGGAGTCCAGCTGTTAATAAATGGAAAGCTCTTAGCAGCTAAATGTAGCAATTAGCCACTGAATTTTAATGGGCAAAATTGTATTTTGCTGTTGTTTTCTTACTTATTTGTTAAACTTGACAGGAAAATGTAAATTTCCCTGTGTTTTGTAAATGAACTGCTAAATTAGTTTAAACTGCAGCGATGCCAGCAGGAGGAAAACACAGCATATTTAAAGCTGAGATCTTTAGCCGCGAATAAATTTGAAATACACCATAAAATAATGAAATTGTTAATTAATTTTAGAAATTACTAATAATTTATTTGAGCACCACGTAGATCAGAAAAATCTGAAATAAAAATGAAATTTAAAATAAAACTAATGTAGAAAATAAATGAATAAAAATGATTAAACAAGAAATAAAAGTTTCACATGAGCCACCAGTAACTCTTGAAATTCAAAATGTTTGCCTTAGATGTGCAGAAATGTTTTTCTTGAGGTCTTAGAGAAGCAGCCGAAGCAGCAGGGGCCAAACTAAAAATAATATCAGGTAATTATTTAAAGGATCGGGAAGAAAAAGCAGTCAGAGCAGAGACTATTTAAAGCTCTCTTAGTCAAAATATGTCACCTACAATAATTTACTTGGGAGGAAAATATACACATGAGCATTTTGTATGAAACGATGATTTCCTCACATGTAATATTTCAAACATGTGTCTCAGTAGGCAAGGTGAGCCTAAGAAATAAGGAGATCAAACGTTAGCAAGCCAGAGAAAAGGCAGCTGGACGCTTAGAGGCCTTAATAATGACATCCAATAACCACAGCAGATGTTAGTGGGAGAAGAGGATCCGAAGAAAACAAATCCTAATTCCTGCAGCTGTTTATGTCAACATGGCCACATTTTCATACAGATGCATTAAAGCCTGTGTGCTAATATTCCAAGCCTTTACACAGACATGCTTTAATGGTGGATTGGAGTAAACTAGTTAAACCCTCGACCAAGCCGCCCCGCATTGTGTGTCACATGGTCATTTCTAACAGCAGAGCATGGACACTGATTACAGATGAATGAGAGGGAGGGAGAAAGACAGTGTGTAGGCACTTTTCATCAATAAAGAATGAAGCAATTAAGCTAATCTCAGACCGAAGGTGCCCTTTCTCCCCCAGACGAGCCCTTCATGGAAACTAACAACCGGACTCCATGGAACATGTTTTCCTCCCCAATCTAAATGTCTCTGAATGTGAAGATTAGGCAGAGCTTCTTCTAAACCATCAGAGAATAAAAAAGTTGACATTATTAGTTAACTGACCGGTTAGTTGCCTATCTAAACTTTTGCCTTGTCTTGAAGCAAGCAAACTCAGAGGCAGTCCACATTTCAGTTAAGTAGATTTTGATGTACAATGACTGTGAAAAACTGAATCGTTTTCATTTATTGTAACCTCACTTTCCTGTATTGTCCGATGTTCTTAGAACAACTTTATGTGTCAGTTGCAGAGAAATACTCTGATTGCACCATCTTTAGATTATGAGCTATAGGACTAAGGCCAGCATTTGGTGCTTAGGTGCTCAGTAACCTGCCAAGCTGTGAGTCAGAGTGAAACTGAAGACAAAATGTTTTGATGAAAATCAGATCAAGCGAAAAGAAAAAAACATCTTTCATCTCAGACAGAAGTACTGGAAAAAAATGTTCATATTATCTTTTAATGTCAACTTTGAGGATCATTTATAAACCAGTGTTTTAAATCAAACTTTTGTGATGTTATTCCTTTACACTAAACCAAATCTTGTTCATGTCTCAAGAACACTACGAAATTATTTGAGCCCCTAAGATTAGGCCACTGAGTGTTTTTTAAATGCTGTTATGACTTAACTGGAAGACAAAATAAAGATTCATTAATACTCTAATCTTGCTGTTGGCCAGATATAGGACAACTAAAAAGTAATAGGCCTCATTTTTTGTCATTATTACCTTTAATTTCACCAGTAAAATCTCATTGAAATTAAAAAAAATCTCTTTAACAAGAGACTATATAGCCAAGACTGGCAGCACACAGAGTTTACATAACTTTCACAATAAAACAAAACATAAAGTTTAAGCAAAAAAAGTGATTACTGCCTGAAGGGTAGAATTAACTATCCACAAGTGGCCTGTATAAAGTTTGATGTTAAATCTGATTGCGATGCTGTGGCATGACCTTAAAAAGGCTTTTCATTTTCAATAACCTTCAATGTGACTGAATTAAAACAGTTCTGCAAAGAGAAACTGGCCAAACTTTCTCCCCAGAGCTATATGGTTGTTTTTAAAAAGGTTTTGTTGGCTCTGTGGCCTTTATTTAACAGTTGTCAGAGAGGAAAGAGGGTTGTGAGAGACAAGCGGCAAAGGTCATCAGGTCGGGACTCAAACCTGTGACCGCCGCAACGAGGATTTACACCTCAATACATGGGTTGCACTTTAACCCCGCAACAGTGCCGTACCCTAGGACAGGTTGTTTAACTATGATTTTTGTTAAATCAATGAAAGCATCATTGAAAAAAAGTGCATTTTATGCTTTGCTTAAGATTAAAATTTGTTTCATAATCTGAAACATTGTGACAAAGTAGCAAAAAAAAGAAGAAATTTGTAGGTGAGATTAGTGGATTTATTTTTCACATTGTATATAAAGTTGTGTAAAACTGTCTTATTCCTGTGACTGAAAGGTGAATAATTTACTGAAAATTAATTTCTACACTCATTAGAAATGAGCGTAGAAGGGGGAGGGATGAATGCAGTGCCACCCTTCCCCCACCCGTTGCTGCACACTGCTGGACAGCTGTGTGACAAAAGGCAACCATATTTATCCATCCAGATAATAGAGACAAACTCTTCTGATCATGAAAAATACTGACAGCCACTGTGTGGAAATCATCTGTCTTAAAGAAACAGATAACACGATGTGTTATATTAATACATCGTTAATATAACAATGTATTATAACTGTAGTTGACAAGCTACAAGCAGAATTTATTTAGCAGCTGACTGTAGGCTCACTACCTCAGCAGATTGCCTGAATAAATAAAACACCTAATAAGTTCAACACCCACAAACACTATTAGCTTCTTAATTATTTGAACCACAGCAACCCATAAATAGGTAAAATCCACAAATACTTGAGACCCATCTAAAAAGACTTTGAATTGTTTATTGAAATAGTTCAAACACTAAATATACCTTAATGTGCATTTATACTCACAGTGGAAACAGTCTTTGCACTACCATAGAAGCTTACGTGTGCAGTCTGTCTTATCTCCGCTATTGTAGGTAGAGCTAATTAGAACCAAGGAAAATAAATGGCACTCCTAGACTGGCTGCTTTGCAAATGTCCGTGAACTGAGTGTCCAGTAGCATTGCGCCAAAGTATTTCAGCTTCCCAAGCTGCATTTCCTTTCAAATATTTTAAATAAAATCCACAAATAGGCTTATTTTCCACAAAAAAATTGGAGTTACATTCCACAGAAGAATCCACAAATAAGTGAATTCATGAATACTGAGCCACAAGAAACAGAGGGCCTCTGTATCAGCTTGTCCTACTGATGGAATTGAATAATTTACTAAAATATTCCAGATAAAGTTCTAATTTACTGAAAAGGAAAAAGCAGATTTCATTTTCATTTTTAATCATAAATTTATTTTTCGCTTACGTCATAGTGAAGTTGTTACCAAGCATTTTTCTTCATCAACATCAATCCACATTCTGCTGCTACCAGAACAAATTGTTTCAGTTCTCTTGCCAACTGCATCTTGCAAATCTCAGCAATATATTAATCCACAAAATCTGATCACTTTCTAATGCTTTGGCCCTTTAACATGCATCTACATCTCATTTAGATCGTTGACTGGAGGTGACAAAATCCTGGGCTTAAGGAGACTTAAGACTTAAGGACTCTAACGCTCATAAGCCCACCAGAGCCACTGTTTGTACTTTTGACCCACAGTTATTTAGAGTTGTAGACCAATTGGACTCTAGGCTGTAAAACTAAAATTAAAACCAGGATTGCTTGCCAATATGTACAGACACAAACTACAGCCTCAAAGCTCAACAGTGAAACTATGAAACCTTGAGTGGTAACAAGATGTTTGCTCTTAAATATCAAGTCCATCACTCTGAAGGAGACTGGATTGTCTGAGTCTTTACCCAGATCTTGGCCAGTAGCACTCAAGAATGATTGGTTGCCTTTTGGCAAACACCAGGTGAGTCTACACCAGCAGCAACTCTACACTTCCTCTAACCTTAAGGTGGGCAAACACAGCTCTCATTAAACACTTCTTCACCACAGCCAGACTTTAACTCTACCTTCTACTAGAACCATGGCACTGGGAAACCGCCTTATTTGTACCATTTACCTGTGTGTCTGTGTGTGATTATGCATTGATGTCTGGCAATCTGCGACTCAAGACAAGTTGTACTCGAGCAAAGTAATAAGGTTCAACTGCGGGTCATAAAATCAGGGACTGAAGACACGTCAACTAGAGAAGACAAACACTTCATAACCCACAAGCATGGACCGTTCAATTCCCATTTCCTTCTTGCTCCTCTGTATTTTTGTTCTCTCTAATTACCCCTCCAATCTAACGCTCTCTCTTTCTGTTCCATCTTCTCGCCCTTTCCAGAAGGTCCTTCCCTAAACCCCAGAGAGAGGGGGAGGAGCCCGGGATGGTGAGGACGCGCTGGTAATCCGTGCAGTGACCCAGGTCAATTCAATTATCCTGTTTTCTTTCACTGCGCGACGTGTGTGCCCATTTCACAGCCAACTCCCTTAATGCGCCCAGGATTAGCTTCTCTTACTTTTAATAATCTACCTATTGACGCCGTGGGCCCACAATGTTGTGGATGATGTTGTGCATGTGCACACAGACGCACAAACACACATAGGTAACTTTATCATGTATAAGTTTTGGAGAAGAAGAACTCACTAAACAGCTCTGCAAGGCCTAGGATCAAGGAAGAAATCTCAAAATAAATATGCATTCACCATTGTGTTTGTGTACACATTTTCTCGTCTGTGTAAGTGGGAGTGTGGCTTAAATAAACTGCAGTAAAGAAAGGATTGTATTATCCATCTGCATTTACCCAGGCTTCACCTCACACCTTCAAGATCTGAGATAATCATCTTAGGCCTGACACGTTAGTGTATAAGCTCACTAATCACAATGCCGGAGGAGAGAGAAAAAAGAAAAGAGGTCAATTTCTACAAACTGTGCAATGAGATGATTTTCTCTGGGTTTCTGATGAAGCACTACAGGATGCAGATAGTATCATGGACGTGAGATCAGCAGAAGCCAGCGGAACTAAACAGCAGAAGTTCAGTTACTTCCAGCCATTGACCAGTTGGTTAAACAGTCTTAAAGATAAATTAGATTTTGCCACAGTTAGGTGTTGAGACAACAGTTTCACCGAATTATCTACCCTAATCTTGTAAACTCACCAGACAACCGGCAATTACATTCAATGAAAACAAACTTATAGTCCACAAGATTAAAAAAAAAGTAAAATTGTAGCACCGCCTCCTCGAAGTCATCAAATCAGCGCCCCACACCCAGAGATAAAAAGCTTTTCTTTTGACCTTCATTCATCCTTTCAAGTCCTTTCCGCTCAATGTTGAGACCTTTAACTGTTAATCTGAGCACACGATTAGCCACTAAACACCTGGTTTGTTTTGCCTATTGCTTAAATCACTTTTCTAAAAATAGAAAGATGCTCCACTCCAGTTAATTCTCGGAAGTCAGATCTTGTAATAAACCTATGTAATTGTCTCGGCTGCAGGTTAGAAAAGCAGGACTTGCTAATGACCAAACTACCTGTTACCAACACAAGCTATCAAAATGTGTGAAGTCATACACTGTAGCAAAATATTCAACCATAGAAATTCACCAGTAATATGTATGTGACTGATTTAATTTATGCACCAAAATTGGACCATTTTGAGGTTGGCCAGCCAGTCACACACTCAAAAATATAATTATTTTCTCATTAGTGAAGGCACCATACATGTTAGCACTTCTGGATTGCAATAACAACACTCTCCAGTGTGGAACCTGAAGTAGAAGATTAAAGTAGAAATTTTCAGCGTTGCCGGATGTCATGTGAACACAAAATCTGCAAAAAGATATTTTAAATAAAAAAAATGACACTGGGACATGGTACCTTTGTCAAATTGGCGAAGGAACAAACTGACCTCTTGTGTGGCTAAAAGGGAATCTCTCTTTTGGTCTTGTAATCTTTCAGCCTCTGATTGCATTTGTTCAGAAAAGACAGTCCAAACTTTTTTTTACCAAAGTTTTAAATGAGTAAACCCTTGTTTTACAGTAGCTGCTCTCTGTCACAAGCAGTGACAGAAAGACCGTGTCTCCTACTATAAATAGTATTTGACCAGTCAATGTTGAAAGGCAATAAAATTGTATTTTGACTATTTATTTTTTAATGTCTTGTAAAGAGAATTTGAAATCAGCTAAAATCAATACCAGTAAGCCAGAGCTTAAACCCGAGATTGGAAGTCAGTCATAAGTCTCACAAACTGAAGGAAGTGGGAAGAGTTTATGTCGGCTTTGACCACAAACCAACTACATTGGATTTTAAGGAAAAAGTTAAGAAACCTCTGATTTTCTAAGGTGGAGCTCTGATTTCAGTGTCATTTAAATTAAATTTTCAACCTGTAACTTGAAAATATTTAATTCCAACATTACAGCTGGTGCACACTGACCATTTTAGGAAGGGTTGGTCTTACCTGGGATGTCCTGGCCGTTGTAGTTCCAAGCAGTGACAGCTAGCATGGAGGGCAGAGGTGATCCAGGTCTACTGTCCCTCTCTCTGTCCCTGTCCCGCTGCCGATCCCAGGTTCTTTCAGACTGCTGGGTAATATGTCTGACTGTGTCCTTGTTCTTCCGGTTCTTCCTCCGCCCGGACCCTGATAGGGGCTGCCAGGGCCCTTCGGCACCTCCACCACTAGCTCCCCCTGCCCCTTGTTCTACTTGGCTTTGGGTTGACCCCTTGGGAGTGTCCCTTGGATGAGAAGAGGAGGCAGGGGAAACCTGTTCTTCTTTGACATTGACCGGCCTATAGTCATGAGGCCAGGCAGGTTGAGAGTCATGGCATGCTTCCTCCTGGCTCTCATGGCTCTTAGGGGGTTCTTGGTCCTCCTTCCCATACGTGCTGCCTCCCTCATGGCAACTGGCAATGGCTGAATCTCCGGAGGAGTTGGCTGGACTAGTTCGGCGTGCCAGCCAGGGAGAGGTGCTGCGACCAGAAATGATGGACGCCAAAGCTTCAGAGGCTATACCTACTATCCCACCCCCTCGTCCCAAACTAGCTCCTGGAACACCCCCTGCTCCAGCTAAACCGACCCCACCTCCATTCCCGGGGACTCCACCTCCTCCTCCTAAACCTGCAGCAACAGCTCCCATTTCAAAGTCAGCCAGCTCATCGGCCATCTCCGAGCGGATGCTGATGTCAAGAGCAGCCTTGATGAAGCTGTGGCAGGCCTGGACGATGTCCGTCATCTGCAGGTAGCTGGCGGCCGACATGACCTCGATCACGTTCTTACTGGTAAGGGCAAGGTGCGCTGAGTACATGAAATCCAAGATGGCTTTGAAGCCGGTCGCCGTCACGATGTCGAGGTGCGTAACAGTAGTCTGATGGGGAGGCTCGGCTCCTTTCTTAACCTGCAGGATGTAAAACGGACCCCTTTACTTTTTATTGTAATGAGAAAGTGATGGAAAAATAAACATATATTCCCCCTGAATTGTTTTATAAAATGCAGTCCCTCACCTGGCAGTAAAGAGTCTTGAAGTAGCGTGAGGAGCCCAGAAGGACGTTCTTATGGGCCTTGAAGATCTTTCCGTCCACGATGACACAGGCATCACAGAGGATGCCATGCTGCCTCTGCTCATTGAGCTCTCTGAGGAGCTGACGGTAGTGAGATGAGATCTCCATGTCCTCCTTCCTGTTGTTCATCTGTGTAGCTGAACAAAAGCCTCTCCTCAAAACATCTGTATGAAGATAAAAGAAGACATACAAGCAATAAGCAAAGGATCTGGTGTGCCTCAAAATATTTTCTTTCACAAATTCTACAAGATGAAATATCAAAAGTGTACGTTAGCAGAAATGCATAGCAAGGAGGAAAATGGATCTAAAACTTTTAGGGCATTTATGGAGAAGGAAACAAGATCTGTATAATTCATTTCTTCAAAATATGCATCAAAATCAATAAAATATCAGTACTGGACTGATATTAATTGATATTTTGGTAACTTATATGCACTCAAACAGTGTTAACACATACGGTGCTGATGACGCCCCCCACTAACGTCACTTCTTTCAGTAGTTTGTATCCAGTTTTAGCAGTTTTATAGCTGACAAGAAGGTGTGTGCTGGGTCAAGGGTCATTCTTCCATGTTTTATTCATGGCTTTATGTCACGGAGATAAAAACACCAACTGCTAAAGTAAAATCTTTTTGGTTCAGTAAACATCTGTACCAGCAGATATTCAAATGTGGACACAACAGCAGCACAATATGTTGAACTGCATCATCATTGCATCACCAATGTTTGCAATATGACTTTTTTCATACACTATTTGGTGGGGTATTATGTTTCAAATGAAATGCATACAAATTTGGGATACTAGTGATATATTTAGTCTGTTGGTCAGACTTACTGATTTTATTACCCACGCCTAATGTGCACTTTCCATGTTCAGATGGAAATATATTTAAATTCAATACATTCATATAGTTTATAGTTTTAGGCAAAGCCTAAATGATTTTCTTTTTATGCAAAATAAGAGGAGAAAAAATATTTAACTGAGGTAGTCTCTAAAGATGAGGATATGTGAGCAATGACTGTGACATAAAAACAAAGACATCAATAGAAACCACATCTCCACTACTTGAGTTTGATGTCTAAAAAAAGCCTGGGATCGAATAATCAAATATTTCTGTTTATGAAGTGCTTCTGACAGGTTTGTGTGTGTGTGTGGGCGTGGGTGTGTGTGGGTGTGTGCATGAGAGAGTGAAACAGAGTGCATACACTCATTAGAAATGCCAGTTAAAAAGTGAAGCATACACGCAAAGGAATTTCTGAGGAAAAAGAAAGACGTTTTGTACAGATTGCATTACAATTAATCTCACCAATAAAAAAAAATTGTCTAAGTTGTTTCTTTAATCTCATTTTGACACAAAACCTGCTGTGTGCACTCCTAAACCTTCACATTAGTGCTTCTGTTGTCCAACACCTTTGTGTCCTTGCTTCAGTCCGAGCAATGAAAACAAATGCTTTATGCCTGGAAAAAGAGGAAACTGACCCTTAATGATTTAGGCCCTTAATTTGCAGAGGTGCTGAATGGTCAGAGAACAGATGATGAAGAAAAAATGGCAGGAAAAAAAAACACACTGATAAAAGACTGCAAAAAGGAGACAAATAAAGATGTGAACATCACCATGTCAACCCATGCAGAAGGTGGCAGAAAAGTACGTAAATCCCAGCAAAGGCAAACCTGCACCCACGTTCACAGAGGTGAAAACAGACACAAACACACTCACGCACACACATCAAGGTAGTGCATTAGCTGGAGCATTAACAGCCGCCGCTCCCGCTCTTGTCTCAGCGAGGGCTAAATCGCGCGGACGCAGGGTGTTACCAAACGCAGCAGTGATTTGTTTTGGGAACGCTACAGCTGTCAGCTCTCATGGGCCGTTCTGAGAGATGACAGCTCGGGCTGGCCAAGGTGACAGCAGCGTTTGCTCGGGGGCCGGCACACTTCAGGTCATGTTTAGCAAAGCTCTGCTCAACCTGATGGCTTGTAAGATCAGATAAATCCACATTGTCTCCCACGTCCACTTGGACAAACACACCTCCTATGAACAGCAGTGGACATGCCGACCGCGTGATTGTGACAGCAGCTGAAGCCTTCTCTATCAATGCATGAAACCTTTTGCTTTGACTGGTGATTCTTGAAGTTATAGAGAGACAAAAAAAAACGACAGAAAGAAAAAGGAAAGTTGGATGCGAGTGCAGAAAAACAGCGTCCCTGACAGACTTAAAAGGGAGGTTTTCACACAAACATTTTTTTTTTTATCCTAGGGCTCACATATTTCTTTGGAAAAAAAAATCAGGCTAACCTTGAGATATTCTTTCTTTTCTGTATTGCTCTGACAGAGGTATTGAGAGTCTTCACCTCTCACCTTTGGAGACAAACCGAGAGGCTTTAAAAAGACCGTGGTTGTGCTTGTCCTCTCTCAGGGCCACTTGTGCATTCAACTGCAAAGCCTGCTGTATATGTGAGCTACATTAAACACAGAAGAAATCACTTATTCAAAAGAAGTCACTGATCCACACAGACATATTCCTCCTTTTTTCTAATTTTTTTCTGATCAAAATGAATGGTGTAGCCAAAGGTCAGTGTGCATCATAGAGGATTATGCATCTAGACTAATCATTTAGATCCACCCACCTGTCCGTTTCTCAGTATTACTCTTAAAATCTCAAATCAATAATGGAAAATTCTTAAACAAAGAAAGTAAGGGCTAATCATAGCTAAATGAAAATGTTTTTTAAAGGAACTCAAGTATTCTGTCAACCAGGTAACAAAAAAGCAAGAGCATCAGGAGATAAATTAATTTATAAAATCCTTGTCTCCACACAAACACTGCCATTTAAGTCAACTGAATTTAATCTGAAGCCTCCAAAAGCACCAAAAAATTTGTATGAAAGAAATTATCTGAGGTAATCAGTGTTACAGTCTCTCTTAATGTGAAAATTTCTCTTTTTCATTGACAATGGTACCATCAATGTTCAAGGTTTTGGTAGGTTAGTGGGGAGAAAAAAAGACATTTGAAGAGTTTAATTCTGACGTAGGAAAAGTCAGTATTCTTTTTAACTTATTTTTTCACATTTTAAGCAAATATTACAAATATCCTTTCGCAAAGAACTTTATTTCAGAGAATAATAACCCAGTCCACGCTTAGAAAGCTGTTTTACAAGATGTAATGTTAAAAATGTGTGCATTTGAAAACATACCTTTTTACACTTTATGATTTACATTACTGCCATATTTCCTGTTTTTATTTGTCTGAAATGATTAATGGAGAGTGAAAACATCCATCTGAAGTACACAGTAATCTAAAGGGTGATTGTTTTTGTCATTTTGGGGGACTTTGACTTATCTTTATGTTTTGTCATAACTGCAGCCACACATAGTATTGTATACAAACCTTTACTTTTCACTTTGTGATGTTGCTTCAGGTTCAAACCTGACTTTTGTTGCAAAGTGGTGATGAAAATTTTGCTAGGCACCTACAGTATGTTGCAGGCTTACCGTCAGATAAAACAAAAACACACAAAACCCTATTCTCTTAACAAATTTATATATTTGTAAAACAAGGTAAAAGAGTTTTACTGTCTTTATTAAATATATTACTATTATGATTGGGCTCCATTGATAAAGACTTGCACCCCTCCACATTCGTAGTGCTAAATGTGGTTGACGTTTAGCCCCGTCTTTTGTTTAATTTAGTAAATAGCTACTTGTCCGCTTATTTTTTTTCCCTGTTAAAAATAGTCCACTAATTATCACCGTTGCTTCTTTTTGCATTTGATCCCGAGAAGTTTTGCGATATTTCCTTTCAGAATACCATCAAAATTTTCAGAGTGAAATCTGTCCGTGTGTGGCATGTTGTCTTTGCTATGTGACTGGACACCATACACTGTAGGACCAAACCTGTTATATAAAACTTATACAATCTATGATGGTTTTAGCGTCAAGAGTGTGGAGTCTCTCAGGTTCTGAAAATTGGCAGGCATTAAACCTCCAGTCCAAGATGGTCAAGTGATCACTGTGAGACTGTGAGATCACTGTCAATTTAAAATGGGGATCAAACCCAGTGCTACCAAGGATTGCCTAACAAAGTGCACAGGAAACATATATCACTTAAAGATCAGGGCCTGGTTTCCTGTATCATGTGCATCTGCTTCAGCTCACCTGAGTCAATAGTTAGCATGACTCCTTGGAATTTGACTGCATGCTGAGTAGCTCAGTCAGCCATTTAATTCAGGTGTGTTGGACTACGGATGAATCTAATAGTAAAAGGGAACTGGATTTTGAAACCTCTTATTTAAACCAATAAGGGAGCACAGGCCTTAAACACAGAAGAAACTTTTTCTTAAACACTATCTTTAGTAGAGATGGTAATACAGATTTCTCAAGGTGCAGACGAATACTTCAGTCAATGATCCAATGCTATGTTTGTGTGAATTTGTGCACCCATGTTCAATGGTGCCTCAAATTTCACAAAAGCAGTGATCAGCAGAGGGCAACACAACAGCAGGGACCTGAGAGAGAAAGCCAAGGAGATTTAATCAGATTTATTGCTTCAGCAGACTAAGAGCCAGACTGAATTAGAAGTTAGGTTGAGAAGAGGAGCTTTAATGGGGCATGCTTTGACCTCTAAACTCTTTGCTTCCCTAATTGGCTCGTTTAATTTCAGCATATCCAATTCCCTCCAGTCAGAAACCCCTTTTGCAGAGGGACCCATCCCAAGTTCCCCCCATTATATGATACAAAAACACCCATCCAGTAATTTCTTCTTTTCAAGACTTCATCTTAACCCATGAGCTACAGAACCAAAGCAGGCACCTTTCACTAGTACAGCCTTGATTCAAAGCACACGTTTTTGTGGAAATGTACACTTGACACAAGATGGAAAAGTAAGGTAAAATGAACTTGTCAAACAATCAGCTATGGAGAGGGAGAGAGAGGCAGAGATATTTATGTCTAAAGCATTAGCAGTCTCACCAAGGTTACAGAAACTAAAGCCTGCTTTCAGCATGTCACACAGCACAAAAAAGCTTTTCATCCCTCTATGAAATCTTAGCGCTAACAAAAAAAAGTAAGGAAGAAGTCATCAGGAGGGAAACTGACAGTCTGCGGTGCTTGTTTGTGGTCAGAAACGACTGTTTTAGTACAGAATTCCACCAGAGGTCCTTAACCCTTGCAATACCAAATCAAAAGTGACCGCCCTTCTTTAACTCCTCCTTTTCCAAATACACAGAATCAAGATGATATTCTCCCTCAAACAGGCACACAGAGTTCCCACCTACAAACACACAAACACAAGCCACAGCTAAAAACATCCACATTCGCACGCTTACCAGAGCCGTCATGGCATCACTAGCTGTTTGTCCTGGTCACATCACGGCAAAGTCACTTTAGGCCCCGGACACAGAGACAGCTAAAGAGATGAGACGTGTGATGGAGCGAGAGAATGGGGCTCCATCCTTCCTGCGTTTCCTTTTAATGCAGCCTGTCCCTCCGAGCCACTTCTCTGCCTCCTTGACCGCACAGGACCGAGGGGAGACGGAGCACAAGGTCCTTCTGGATCAAATACGAAGCAGTACTTTGTTTGATAGGAAGGCTTTTGGAGTCGTGTAAACCTAAGCTTTCAGAAGGTGATCTCACACTGTGCTCATTGTTAATGTCACAGCACTCAAGGCTCTTTTAAATGGGATTTTAAATGAATTTGGCAATGAAAACTCACTTAAGGCATAGTGATTCTTCTGTAGTTGTTAACGGAGTCTGTATTAATCAATAGGTACAAAGTTTATTTTCTCATTTCCAAGGAGTTAATAGGTAGTCAAAGAATATTTTTGAAGCTCATGTCAAACAAGACCTAAAGTAACAATTATCACAATCATTAGGGTTCACTCCAGTCGCAGTTCCTAAAAAAGTTATTTATTTGCAGATTTTGGAAAAGCAACTGGTCAAATCCATTCCAAGCCTTCCCATTAGATGCTGGTCATTTTGTTCCTTTGTCATTTTGTACTTTTGATCATTTCATGTTTGATTCCTTGGGCTATGAAAAAGAGCCTTCTTCCAGGGGGCATGTTGTACTGACCATGCTTCAATTTTTAGTCACCTCAGGGAGATTTTCTACAGATGATTATTTAAAGTAAGTGTGGCTATGTGAATCCAGTGATGGCATGTACCAGCTCAGAGCTATTTAGGTTGGAGCGGTGCTTTCAATCTTAAAAAAAAATAAAATCAACTGCCAGAAAAATGTATCTTAACCAGAAGCAATTGAAAAAGGGTGCAATGTAAGATCTTCACAAAATGTTATGCAGTTATATTTATTTAGTTAACTACCAAGAGAAATAGACTACTTCGCTGCAAGGTAAAGCACAAGGGCATGAAATGGTTTGCCTAAAAGAACTAAGACCTGGTTCATATCCTGCTCTAGTGTGTCTTCAGTGATCAGATCATGTCCTGGTGGCTCCTAAAGCAGGTATGAACATGATCAAAATGCACTGAAGACGTTTTCCTTCAGACCACCTTCAAAGGCAGCCTGAGACACTTGTATCAGTTTCGTTTGGCAGCCTTAATGAAATCCTTCCTGGGACACATTGTGGAAACGCCCACTGAACTGACTCTCCTCAAGCAGCAGAAATACCTGCACAGCTCTTTACCAAAATCAGAGCAGATGTCAACTATAAGTCAGTAAAACAGCTACCTGGAAGGATGTAAAAAAAATATATAAAAAAAAAAATACACTGTAGGCAAAAGTTTCACTCATCATTCTCTTGATTGAAACTCTGTTGATATCAAGATATTGCATAAATCACGTATTTATTTATCATGTCAGCAAGAAATAAAATTGATTCATGCAATGTCCAAAGTCCTTCTATTTAAAATGAGCAGGAACTTTTATGCAGCTTAACGTGCATGAACAAATAACGGTGTGCAAGCGATTTACTGTTTTTCTACAAAATGTGCTGATTTACACAAATATGCTTATAAAGTGTTTGTAGGTGAAATACCAACACATTACAGATGAATCTCAGCAATGCTAATGTCTGATTAATAACATAGCTGAAGTTATTGAATGAATATGTGCTCTTACATGAACATCAGCGGATCAAGCATTAACTGTGATCTGATCACTGGATGGTTTTTATTTGTCAGGTGTAAATGGTCGTTGCTATTTTTTTTTTTTTTTTACAACAGGATCAGCCAAAATGGCCTTTAATACCAGGTCTGGTCTTAATTTAAGCACCCAACTACAAAATAGAGGCATAAATTATTAAAGGGACAAGTTGGCTTGAAACCACTGCAATAAAATTCACTTTATTAATTAATTTCACACATAGAAAGTAAGCGTTTTTACAAACTGGGTCCCCAGGACTAATATTTGAAAATAAATTTTAGTGTAGATGTTTTGAAAAGTGTCTGCTTTCAAAGTAAACATGTTACTGCTCACATTCGAGTTCCATAAGTCTCATTTATTCTCACCTACACTAATTGTTATGAATGGTGAAAATGACAGCAGTGGTGAGTGGTCAATTGGGAAACATTCAAGCAATGGTAGAGTCCGTGGACTCTGTGAGCTAAAAGAGGCATTTAAAAAGTGGCGAGCAAACACTTGCTGATTTAACAGGAACTGATTTGTCAAAAGCCTATAATAGCCTCAGTGGTCCACAAGAGACTACAACATGTCTATTAAAGCAATGAACTTTCCTCAATCTGAGTCAGAAAAGACAATAGTTTGAAATCGCTCTCTTTACAAGACAGGGAAATGACATGGAGGGATCTGTTTTTGGCCAAGGCAAGACCCACAATTATGTAGTTTAGAGCCCACAAACCCAGAGTGTAGATTAAATTAAAAACAAGGAGAGACGATTTCTAAAACGTTGCCCTGCAGAGTCAAGTCAACACATATTGAACTGCATCAAACTTGGGACGGAAAAGCTATATAAATGCAATATTTTTTCTAAAAGAAAATTTATTTAAAGAAAGTTTTTCAGTAATGTTATGGTGTCAGAACAACTAAAACTGTTACAAAGGTGGAAAGTTATTTTGATGAAACACTCAAATAATTGTCAGAGTGACAAAGTGAGGGAGTTATTTCTGATTGTATTAAGTACGGGGCAACAAATCTCTACCCCTCCCCCACCTGTTGTTGCGCTCTGCCGATTTGCGAGCCGAGAAAGGGTGCTACATGTTTACATTAGTTACAAGAAAAACAAATTAAGTTAGTTGTAAGTTAGAGCAAACTAAAACATGCACGCATCACTTTTATTGAGGTAACACTGTTGTTGGTAAACGTTACAGAAACATATTATTTTAAATGTAGTATAAATATGTAGTATTACATATTATAAGGAGTAGGAATAACTGGGTTTATGTTTTAAAATAAAAGTGGTTAGATGATGTTATATATTTTTATACATTTTTTTAAGTAAGTACTGCAACATGTTAATCCAATTCATAATATAGCAAAATTCTTACAACACATTTTGTTCAGTTTAACATGATGTTACTTCAACTCAGAGCTCAAATTGTTTGAAAAAAACTAGCCCTTGCCTACATTGGTTCTAGCATTTTCAGGTATTAAAAACGTGATTAGTTAATCTAATTCTCCACAAAAGTCTGTCTGACTTATGATGGAATGATTTATTTGAGCTGGAAAAGTGCAATAAAATCTGGTTTTAAGAATATGAGGGCAAATGGAGGTCAAGGCAAGGTAGAATAGCTAGGGGCTATAAAATAAAACAAATACAGTCAGGACTCCATGCATGCGTCTGTCCTCATATGTGGCATAACGAGCCACAGTTGTCAAATATCTTCATCTTCATGCCCAAGATTTAAAAATTATAAAGTAGGATAAAAAAAAAAATCAACATCTTTCATTTTTAGTATATTTTGAAGTCTTTGATTAAGGTTTATACAGCAGCAAATTACAAAAGAATATTGAACTAAGCAAAAAAAGAGAGTTTGGCTGAGGGCAACCATCTCTTCCCAAAGTAAAATCAAGTCCCTTAACTTCAACAAGTCACTTTTATTAGACTTCATACTGTTCACCTATTATTTTCAATTAAAGTTGAATAAGTGATGGAAAATACACTGATGTTTGCTAAGTACGAGCACAGTGGTTGCTCTTGAACTGCTCCTATTAAGGCAGGATGAGTATTCACAGAAGAGCTTCTTTTCTATTTGAGAAAAGAATAAAACCTCAGAGAGATAAAGACGAGCAGAAAACACGAGCACAATCAGATGCAGAAGGGACAGAGTGAAACTGGGGAAGACAGGAAGAGAGGAGAGAGTGACTCAGGCAGCCAATATTTTTTAAACAGCTTTGCTTCCACTCAACTGGGCATCAAGGCCATTATCCCGGGGTTAATCCCCAATCCGACGGAGCTGGCAGCCTTCCGGGACAAGCCAGGGTGGCAGTCCATCAACAAGGCAGGCGTGGACAAAAATAACACACACTCAAGCACATGCACATGACAGACACAGGCAGGCATGCAAGCTGCAATTAGAGCAAAACAACCCAAAAAGCTATTAGATGTAAATGGCTTGTTTTTTTTTTAGACGCTTTGTCGTCTTCTTTTCTGTTGAAAATAAACTATTGTTCACGTCTGTCTCTGACTTTTTTTTTTAATATCTCCCTGCACGTTTTTGTGTTGTCAGTCTCCCTTGCTTCTTTTATCACACACCCTCCATCTGTCCTACCTCCTGAACGGCTCCAATCATGCCCACATTTTGCAACTCCACCTCTACAACACTCTCCCTTTTCCCTGTCCTCTCGCTGTTACCCTGGACAGTGTCCAAGAAGGCAAGGTGGAAGAAGAGATTGACTCAAAGAAGGATAGCCATGTCATGTGGAGAGGGACCAAAGAGGATCTAAGAGGCTTTGAGAGACTTAACACTATTCCCTTCATCCCCTGCTCCACCCTCCTAGGGTCTTACCCTGCACCCGCTGTCCCTGAAACAATACCTCCACCCCTCCTCATTTACACCTGAGGATGTCGGCACGGTTGGGTTTTCACCACGTAAACATTCATTGGACTTCGGAAAAGCTCTCTCTCTACAAACACATCCGCCCAAGCTTATAACACCAATGTGTCACTTCTGTAGCGCCGTGTCTTCTCGCCTTCAGCCACACAGGTGTTAAACCCTATAGTGATCTAATGGAAATCCAGGATGGAAAGGGATCATCCCAGAGTGACCAGAAAGGAGGTGTGACATTGCTATAGATGTCGTTCAGGCCAGAGTTTCGCCTCACCTTTGATTTCCTGAAGCCGCTCACAAACTACTAGCAAGTTTGTTTTTTGTTTCCCCGAGAGTGGTGAAACTGCATCCTACCATCTCTCAGACGTCGTTGGTTCTGCATTTTCTTTCTTTGCCCTCATGGAAGAGTGCGGGAGTGCATATAAATGTGTGGTTTCTGGGCTATCTTTCTCTCTAGGCCCCCTAAGCCTCCTATGTCTCCCGTGGTAACTCCCTGCCTGACGACCCGGGGCTTAGCCTAAATTCTCTCTCTATTAAAAGCTGTGAAACGCAAATAATGAAACATCTCATTACCACTGTCGGAGAACCCAAAATGAAAGGAGGGGGCGAGAGGGAGAGTAAGAGAGAGGGGAATAATGATAAAACAACCAGAGAGGGCTGTAGGTGAGAGGATGGGGATAAATGAGCTGCAGCAGAAAAGAAAGGAGCAGAGCCAGGGGAGGAAAGAAGGGAGGATGCAAGGATGGGAGCAGGTAGCCCCTCAGTGAGTCTTCTGTTTGATGCATGTTGCCGTTACACTGAGCATATACATGAGTTACCACCAATGCAGAGACAGAGTTGGAGTCCTGATGGAGGATGGCAGTCACTCGGGTTTATCTATTCCCTACTTCAATTCTAAAACACCTCATTAGCTATCCATTGCTGTTATGAATGATCAGATCCAATGCGTTTCTGCTTATCTATATAAGGATTATTAGTTGCTTCTTCATATTTCTCCTCGCTCGGTCCAGGGAAAAAAAGACAGGGCATCTCTCTCACTGTCTTAATTATGTTTAAGAATAATTTGTAGAAATGCATAGAAAAAAAGTTGGCTTTTCAAAAGAATCTGATTATCTTCATCTCAATCAGTGATCAGCTTATCAAATAAGAATATTTGATATTTTTCTGATCTACCAAACTGTGTTTAACACTCTTAGGTGTGCAGGTTGTTACTGAGTGAATAAGACTCAAATTAAGTTACTTTCTCCCTCAGTAAAGAATTAAAAACTTAAGTCAAAAGGTGCAAAGATATGTAGAAAGCTACTGAGAAGGAAACTGTATTTCCTACATGTCCAAACCTGTTTGCGGTTCATTTAGGCTTTGAGGGAGCAATAATTGTATATATGAATGTATTACAGAAAAGTTGCTCTGTTTTAACCTTTGAAGCTATTGACCTCTGTCTGTCTGTCAGAAAACATGATGAACAAATGCTACCTATGGAAGCTGTGCAAACTGCAAACATAAAATCATGTTTAACATTTTAGATCAAAGCTAGATAAAAACAGAAGATCATAAATTATCCATAAAATCATAATCAGTGTAGCTCAAATAAGCCGTAGATCTAACTCTTTTCATTATAGATAACTTTTTCCACATACAAACAAACAAAAAAAAACAACAACAGAATTTGAGCATTTCTGGTAAGAGGAGGCTGAAGGCGTCGAAGGGGATAGGCTCATGTGACAACACTACATCACTTCATGCAAAACCCCCATTTGAATCATTGCAACAGACTCATCGACTGATGGTCTAGCTAACTTAAAATGAAGTCATGGTAAGGGGAGTTTTAAGGCACGATATTGTAAAATACCAAGATGAATTCATGACTTCGAAGTCATGAACTATATATATAAAGTATATATATATATATATATATACTGTAATTCTGAAATATTGCTATGATATCAATTAGGAATAACTCAGCCTTTTATCAATTTTCAGCTTTTCTTTCCATCGTCATAATATCTCTATGACTCTCTGTGAACTTTAGGGTTAGTGTGTCTACAAAAATCTGTCACGTATGCATTATTGGCATTATCGGGGAATCAAAATTATAGCTGCACAACATACAGAATTGTAATCATCAATGGAATATCAGTCTGCTCTCAACTGTAAATGACTGCTTGGTTCCAATACCAAGCAGTCATTTGCAATGCATCCAGAGCTGCATGTTAATAATGACGTTGACCTGTTGGATAGACTGACATTGCCCTCAATGCCAACACACTAGAACTTACAAAATTAGGTAACAACATTATGATGAGGAAAAAGAAAGAAAGATCACAGCTAGAAGATGTTGGATCATTATTATTGTGGCAGAATTCAAAAATGCTATCACAATTAAATATTTTTCTGTTATAGTGTAGTATTTAAAATACTTGACAATGAAGAAAGATAAATGGACATACTCTGTGGTTCAGTATTATGATGTGTGTATAAAAGTAAGGCAGGTGTGAATAGATCAGTTGCTCTGGAGCCAATTTATGTTCATCACAGCTTGCAAAGCAGCAATGCTACATAGCACTGCTTTTGGACAATTACAACAAAAACATGCATGTCTTATGCCCCCTAAAGTACATCAAATCAATCTATGAAATATTTTTTCCATCCACATGTGAAAAAGTGTAGGCTTGATATTCCCTTAGAGATGTTCTTTCCTGTTTCTGTTTGACAAATTTCAGCTCTGTCTTCTAAAACCACACAAAAAATGGCTTTGTCGTTAAAAGTAACAATAAAAAGTCTGCGGACAGGCAAGAACTTTAGCACCTTCCCAATTTTTCCTCCCCTCTTCCAGCGAGCTGCTCAGCGTCTCTGTGCGTGCCTTGTGTGTCAGCAAGTGTGTGTGGACGTCCAGAGCCTCTTGTAGGTCTCATCACAAAACCTGTCACAGCAAAAAAGCAACCTGTCACGACTCAGCCAGACACGACTGTACATGACTGTACCACAAAGAACACAAGCAGCCTGTTCCCAAGCTGTTAAAACAGTCACCAGCTCCAAAGGTCTCAGACAAAGAAACACACACACCAAAAGAAAGAGAAAGACTAAACAGTACAGAGAAAGGTTGGAGAAGGAAAATAAAAAGGTGACAGAGTGTGTAAATAAATAAAAAAAGATCATATGGTACAAAAATACCAGTCCTCTGGGAATAAATGTCTGAAGCGTCTGATGACTGAGAGCTAATTGTTGTTTGTTAAAATGTGTGGCTTCTGAATGACTGAACGATGGTGACTCACTGCTGGTGGCCAGTCGCTCTCTGGTGCCGAGGCGGGTGTCCGGGGAGTGTGCGTGCGTGTGGGGGTGCGCGTGTGTGTGTGCATGCAGGGGTAACTTGGTGTGACTGTCACTCTGTCAGACAGCAAACAGAGGCGGCTCTCTCAAATCCACACTGAGCACCAGATTACAATGAACTCATGCACAGAGGGAAGCAAAGAACCAGGGGCTTAAGTGTACACTTGCAAGTTCAACAGGCACGCCCTGCATCCACCAGCCCCCCCGTCCCGCCTTCCCTGGAGCAAATATTAAGGGAGACTTTACTCCCAGCTAATCTAATCCATACACACTCCAAAACCTGCACAGTGTGAGGCGAACTTTATTCCACCGGTTTATTCTAATAAACAAACAAGATTCACTTATACCTGTTTTCACTGTGCACAAAGCAACAACAACTAAGCAGGAAAGATTTACATATAGATAGAAAAGCATTTATAAAAGCACACTTGTATATAATAGCTTGAGGCTGTGTTGTCAGTCATCAAGCTGATCAAAAAGCAGCTACAATGCAACACTGATAAATCTTGGAGCGCGTCTGCGTATCTGTCCTTCAACGACAGCAGAAAGGAAAAAAAGGAGGTGAGATAAAGGAAGAGGAATCAAGGGGAGAGGAGAAGAGCATCTAAATATAGAGAGGCTTGCATTTTGGACTCAGAGAAGAGACACTGAAGGGTGAGGGAGAAAGAAGATGGGATGGAAGGAAAGGAATGGGATGAATGTGGAAGAAAAGGGATGCAAGCGCAAGACGGAAAGACTAGTTCAGTGGACTTCTGGAGAACAGGGCACAGGCATGGTGGAGTTCAATAAGCTGCTCAGTGTATTACTTCAGGTGCTCATCAATGCATAGAGTCAATACTGAAGGTCTGGCCTTTGTATGGGCTCTTCAACAGTTTCAACAAACTGTCCGCGGTCCTTAATATGCTGAGTGGAACCCAGCAGCAATCAGCAAAGATGCAAAATCATTATAGGTCTCTGTCTCTATTGTCTCTGTGCTGTGCCCTGATTGGCTATTTTGCGTGGGACCAGTCCTGCAATTTGTGGCTAGATATTGTAAATCTACAGTATCTTGCAGAAATATGTATCCCCTCTTGGAATCTAACACATTTTGTCTTATTAAATACACAAACTACAATGTACATTGTTAGAGCAACAGAAAGTAACGCAAAAATTGTCAATTTAAAGAAAATACTACATGATTCTTTTTTTTTATCTAAATGGTGTGGTGTGCATTGTGTTCAGTCCCTATTAGTCTGATAGCTCTAAAACAAAATCTAGTGACACCATTTGTCTACAGAAGTCATTCAAATACAGAGAGAGTACAGCATAACTGCAAACCTAGAAAAACACAGTTATCATCTTGAAAGGCTGGTTAAAGGCAGACAACAAAAGGGTCTATGGCAACTCTAAAGGAGCTCCAGTGTTACAGAGATCAGGTGGAACAATGCACTGATAGGACAACTGTTAATCATGAGGTCCAGAAATCTAGTCTATATGGAAGAAAGACAAGAAGAAAGACAGTGTCTTATGAAGAGAGTCATAAGAAGTTCTGTCTATAGTTTTCAATAAGCCATGTAGTATCACTGCAGATATGTGGAAGAAGGTCTTGTGCTTACATGGAATCAAAACTGAGCTTTTTGGACAACATGCAGGATGCTAAGTCACTATTCAAATGATGAAATATGGTGATAGCAGCGTCATGTTCTTGAAATGCTTTTCTTTAGCAGGTACTAGCTAAAGTCGGTAGGAAAATACAGTTAAACATCCATGGGGCAATCCTGCAAGGAAACCTGCCGGAAGAAGAGGTTTACCTTTCAGCAGGACATAGATGGAACCCTTTTAGATCAAAACATATTTGTTTCTTAGATTATCCTTGTAAAACTACAGGGGTAAATCAAATTTTGAATCTGCAGCGAGACTTTAAAAATGTTGCTTAGACATTTCCATCCAATCTCACTTCGCAAAGAAGAATGTGCAAAAACTTTCTACAAAGATACTAGTATCACAATGTTTTGTCTCTAGATGTGCAGACACCAAGATTTGCATTAGCAATTCAATTAAGACCTAGCGCTACTTTTACAATTCTAAGTTTGCCAAAGAATTAAAATAAGACCATTCATAATTTTCTTTCCATTTTTCAATTCTATGCTTTCTCATAAAATCCCAGCAAAATATATTGAAATTTGTGATTGTTACTTGACAAAATACAGAAAAACATTGTAAATACTTTTACAAGACAATGTACATGAAAAGAGCTGCATTAAGACTACACAGCAAAGTATCTTGTGCTAAAACGAAATTCCTTGAAAGTAACTGTGGACAGCACATTTGCATGTCTGCCTTGGCCGGACAGCTCCAGGCTACTTTTCTGACTGTGACTGACGAAGAGCAAGCTTTGATCGGACAAATGCCTCACCTGGATCCACGGGTTTCTTTTAAGATCTTCTTTTTTTGTCACCTCAGTACCTATCCACCTATTTTCCACATCTGTCAATCTGCCTTTTACTCTGGCAGCGTTTATTTAAATGCGCTTTGACGTTTGACTGTCACCTGTTGACTAGCATTAGTGACTGCCATGGCTCGCAGGCTTTTTGAGCAATTACTGCTCCACCCACTCTCCTGCCAGTCACAAAAAAAAAACCTTCACGGGTACACCTACAGAAAATGTTACACTTCCCATCCCTAAAGACAACTCCCAATGAAGAAACATGATTTTGAAGAAGTCCTACATTCCCCACATTGTGAGGCATCATCAGCTGTCCTGTAAAAAAAACAAATCATCTACTACTGGCCTTTTTGTGACAGACACCAGGGCACACAGCAACACAACCCTGAGATGGAAGACAGGATGGAACAGGGGGGTGAAAAGAGAAAGTAAAACGTAGAGGGCACAGGAAAGAGGCAGTAAGAGACAAAGGCAGGCAGAATGACAATGAGTGAAAAGAGGAAGAGTTGGGTGGGAGAAAAACGGAAAGGAGAGAGGACAAGAGGTGACAAGCATGCTCTCTCTTCCCTGTGAAAACATACAGAGCAGAAGAAGGGCAAGAAGACAGTGATAAAGATACTTTCATTCATGTGCATGTGTGAATGAATGCATGTACTCATGCATGTGGGAGTGTGCGTGTGCGAGCTTGTAGGGGTGTGTGCATCTGTGTGTGTACACATAGAGTTGAAGAGAAGTGCCACAGGACCGTTGGGGAAATTTGCCCCTTGCCATTGAAAAGGGGATGTGAACCTACTCACTTCTGTTCCCACTTGGATCTCCTGTTTTTTTTTTAAAGGAACTAAACTAAAAAAAAAAAATCTTCTCAAACACCTAGTAACAAGCTCTCAATTGTCACTGAAAACATGTTTTATTTCAGTTATTCCGTTTTAAAAAGTGAAACTACTACAATACATAGATTAACTACAGAATGAGTCATTTAAAAATGTTTCAAGGTGATTTTGTGTTCTGATCATTATGGCTTGCAGCTGATGAAAAATCAACAATTCAGATTCTATTAAAATTAAAATAGTACACAAGACCAGTAAAAGACCTTGTTATGGTCTACCAAATCATAAGGAAACTTACTGATTTAAGAGTTTTAGCAGGTGGACAGTCACTGACACCCTACACAAGGAGGGCAAGGCACAAAAGCTAATTGTGCTGTATTCAAATATATTAATGGAAAGTTAAGTGGAAGGAAAAAGTGTGTTTGAAATAGATGCATAAGCAACATAGATTACCACAGACTTGAGAGGGTTGAGAAGAAAAGCCTATTCAAGAAAATCACAGAAATATTAAGGAGCCACCGCATAGAAAGGTACTGGTGTCGCAAGAGGGAGGCGACAGACAAACAACAACAGATATGAGCTAAAGGTCACTATCAAAGCAACAGAGTTCCTGTTTTTTCTTCTTTTTAATATATTAAAAATTTTATTAGAAATTGCTTTGGGTTTATAGCAAATGAACATGGATATCGTTACTACCTCATTACCCAAAGGCTGATTACTTCCATGTTATGCTGCACTGATGCAGTAAATCATGCAAAAGGAGCCCCAACCAAGTAATTTGCTTATAGTGCACACCACAACACTCCTTTTCTATTGGTTTTTACATAATATTCACATTCAGCATCTGAACAATAGCCATAGCCTATACTTATCAAAATGAACAGAAGTTAACACTTGAACTATATAAATGTGTTAATAAATCTATATGATTTTACTTTACTGAAGTGAATTCCCCAAAAAATAAACTTTTTGTTAATTCTAATTTCTTAAGATTCACAGGTACAGTCCTATTGAAACACAAGCTAAATTAAGTTCCTCAAAGAAACATGTTTGAACTGAACAGACTGCAACAGCAAGACATTTTTTTTTCTTTTTTGGGGGGTGAGGGGAGGGTTGCACCGGTTGTTAGCCGCTGCTTTAACAGGATGTATAAATATGAGCCGTAGGGTCAAGGGGAAGGATAAAAATGAGAAAGGGAGCAGAGAAGGTAAAAATGAGAAAAAAAGGAGTAGAGGAAGGGTAAAATGAGAAATGGAGTAGGGGAGGCCACAGGAGGCACCTGGCCCACTTAGAGCAGAGGAGGGGGTGGTGAAGAAGGAGAGGTGGAAGATTAAGGAGTAGAAGGGAAAAAAGAAAAGGAGGCGGAGGAGATATACCAAGCCGAAGTAAAAGATGAGGAGGCCTAGAGAAAAATTAAAAAAGAAAAGCAAATGAAACTGAATGGAGGGGTTAGGGTGAAGGAAAAGGTAAGAAGAGAAAATAAGTGAATGGTGAAGGCAAAAGCAGAATAAAAGATAAAATAATGGAAACACGGAGACAGAGAGAGATGGGGTGGGGGCTGGAAAAAAAAAGGTGGCCTTGTGACGCCGAGGAGGGAGGTGGTGTGTGCGTGAACGGCATGAATGTGTGTCTCTCTGTGCGTGTGGGTGTCTCGAATCATGACGAAAAACTAACACCTCTCCCAAAGTATGAATAACCGACCACAACAGGCCAACGTAAGTTCAGTCTCTTCCCCCGGTACGCTTGAGCAGCCTGCCCGTACCACTAATATCCCACTAATACCACCCACAGTCCTCACTCCACCTCACATCAATGAATATTTCATGTCCTGATGGCACTTTTAAAGCAAAAAACTAATTAGCAAATCCAAGTTGATCTGGCATTAGTCATATCAGGCCAATTAAAAGCCCAGTCCTACTGTACATGTTAATGGCAGCGAAGTGGAATAATTGTATGTTGAGCAGGGGAGAGAATGTTAAACAGGCCTTGTTAGCAGCACTTTAGCACTCTAGCCTGAGTCCATGGCTGGATTACAAAACTCTACAAAGCGGACTAATGTTCAGCACACACACACCCCTGCACGCGCACACACCCATACACGCATACACGCACAGACACATCTTTAAAAACTCTATCCATTAATTAGTGTGCCACCATCATTTCCATGAGGTCAGCTCTGATACTTATGGCTAAAGAAGAGAACTAGTTCCAGGGAAAATTATGGTTTTATGCTTCTGTATCAATATTAAACAGGGATCCAAATATTGGCAGAGGCTGGCAGGTCAGATGTTACACACTGTTAAAAGGAGAAAGCCCCCCTCTGCTACACTGGGCGTCTCTGTGGTCAGACTAGAGGCAATATTTGTGGTGTATTTGATTCGGGTAAAGGTGCGCGTATGAGTTCCCTTCGCGCCGCGTGTGTGTTTTTGTAAAGCGGGGAGTTTAGATTGAGACAGACAGCGCTGACACACACAGACTAAACTGTGCTGCACAAAGGAGCGACACAATAACAAGGGATGGAGATCTTTTTGGAGTAGATGTCTGTTTCATCAAACCCCAGACCCCCTGCTTACTTCTCCTGCCTCCCTCTGCCTCCCCAGTCTCGTTCCCTCACCTGGGCTTTGATATGGAAATCTCTCAACAGCCAGAGCCCGAGGCCAGTTGACTGTTTCTAAAGATGTATTTGCTCAAAGACGTTCAATTTCTCATCAAATGCTCCCACTGCGTGCATGAAAGACAAACTTGTTCACTAGGAAAATAACAACTAACAACCTGGTACTCTCTGCTAACCACACACTTCAGCCAAGAAGCTCAAACTCTCAGCTTCTTAGCAGCTCATATTAATTTGGCTAAAAGGCAGGTGACATTTGTGCAAAGTGCAAAGCTGAGGAGTGTCGTCATATTACTGATGGAGTTTTTAAAGAGAGCTCCTTCCCACCGGTTTACTTCTCTTTTCCTGTCAGATCATTACATTGCATTAAAAGACTTCTAACTAGCATGTCTCCAACTCTGAGTCAAACAGAGAGACATTTTCAACAGTTTAATGGTACGAAAACGTTTTAAAATTAGGTAGAAATTAAATGAATATACAGGAGACAGAAAAATGAGTCTGAGAGGATTAAATTGTTCAAGAAGTCAAATCTTCTGAACAGCAGTAAACAGTCCCAGTACAGGAGAGTGATAATATCAGTAGTTAATGTGTAAAATGGTGTGAATCATAGCTTTGCTCATCAGTGTGATCTTTCAAATACTTTTGTTTGTTGTTTTTTTTTTTTACAACAGGGAAAAAAACGGTAACGATGGGCTTATGTTTGGAAGGCTTACTTCTTCTTTTTGCTAACACTAATAAACCAAAACCTCCCCCACTGCTCGGGAGGCTTGGTGAGCTTTTTCAGTAAACATGTATGATTAAATTTGTTGGAGAATATGGTGACGGCAAAAATCTAAAGGGTACCCCCCCCTTCCCATCTTTAAAAGATTTTATTTTAACTTGTACTTTTTTTTTGTCTTTCCAAAGAAATTAACATGAGTTTTGTATCCAGTTCTCAGAGGACAGTAATGTCACTTTTGTTTTTCTTACTCCATCAGCTGTTCCTATTAACAGCTGTTATGTGAAGTACATAAATATGGTAATCATATTTATGATTACAGGGGGGTCCAGTATAATCAGATACACTGGAGCCCCGGTATTTGTGGGGGTTAGGCAACACAACAATATCTAAAATCTGCAAATAATTCAAATCTCATCTAAAAATGCTAATAAAAGATGCACATTTTAATAGTTCAAACACAAAATATACCATACCAGTGGAAACTGCCATAGCACTACACAAAAATTTACATCTACAGTCTTTCTTATTTAGACAGGGAACAGCCAATCAGCGGCAAGGAAAATAAATGGCACTCCTGGATTGGCTGCTTTGCAAAGGCCAGTCAGTATTGTGTCAAGCAGAATGGTGCCTAAATAAGAGTGAATGTCCTTTTTATGTTAAATATTATCCACCAGTAACGCAACTGTATTTACTTAAAGACTTTAAAAGCTACTTGAAGTTAACTGTCAAAACAAAGGTATGAATGGAAGCACTTTCACTACAAGGTTTACCTCAAAATTCAGTTATGATAGGATGAAAAATGCACTAGTGAAGGATTAAAATGACCAGCACACATAGGTCACATTACAACCACATATGTGCAAAAAACCCGCAGTCATCACTTTGAATCTTGCAGATTTGTTTGAAAAAAATAAACAATTATAAAGTATCTCTGATTGGCTCATGATGGCATGAGCTTTGCATGATGACAAGAAGATAGGATAGCAGCTGGGAAAAAAAATTCCCTGCTCCACATTCCTTAAGAAAAACGAAAAACACACAACCTGTGAAAAATACACAAAGTTAAATCCCACATCTGTTTTCTGAGGAATGTGCAATCGAAAAGGTGTTTTGCAATATCAACAACTCCTCAAATAAGATAAGAAAGGCAACAATAAAAAAAAAACATTCCTTGTCAACTATTCTCTTTTACTATCACATGTTTGAGTGTGGAATTTGAAAAAGAAAAGGCAGCTGAAAAATTACATTTTAATGCAAAACGTGAGGACAAAACAAGAAAGGAACAGAAGAGCAGGATTATTATTGTCACTCTCATTATTTTGTATAGATGAGTACGGGAATAAAAACACACACATACACAAAATGCTATGAAATATTCATTCAAGGGAAGCGGGTGGTGGAGAGTATCTGCAGATGCGGTCTGCAGAGGAAGGGGCGGGGGTTGCTTAAAGACTCACCTGCTCTCTCTGCTGGGGGAGGATGAGCATGTCAGATAGGTGAACACACACACACACACATCCCCCACATCACCCATGTAACCCCATGGCGATTAGTAACACCTGTATTCAGCACTGCACAATGAGCTATAGCAGCAGTTAAGCCTGGGGAGTTATTGGGCAGGTGGGGGATGGACAACGTTTAGACCCGGGGGTTAACATGTATCGCGAAACAAATACCTGGAACGCAACGGAGAGACGGAGTTGTTAGAAAGCTCCAGAGAGAGGCGGTGTGTCTTGTAAGATGAGTGTAAATGGTTTATTTTGTAGAGTGTTAGCCAAACAGGTGTTCTCATTAACAAGTGAGCCCTGAGGGGTGATCCAGATGAGAGAGCCGACAGAAACACAGAGGTGAACACAGGTTGTTTATTGGAAAAAAAGGGGGGCTCTGTAGAGCTTTTTTTATTTTGCGGATTAGGTAAAGTGTCTTAAAAAAGTTAATACATCTCAAACTGTGTTTTCTTGGGATATTCTGTGTGATCAACCATTGTATAATGCAGAATTTTTTGATTAAAAAAGAAAATAGTAAGTACTTGATTTTCTTCTTTGGGAACAAGTAAAAATCTGTGTTCAGAATCACTGAGTCAATACTTTGAGGAACCACAATTTATTGCTTTAACAGCTGCAAGGTGTTTATTGGGAATAGACTTTGACTAGGCCATTCTAGCAAAATATGCTTCATGCTACGCCTTTTTCTTGAAGCTCAAGCTATACTGTATGTTTATTGCTGTTGTACTTAAACAAGTTTTCCTCCAGTGCTGCTCTGTATTTAACACATTCATCCCATCAACTATGACCCTGTCCCTACTAAGGGCAAGCACTCCTTCAGCATGATACTGCCACCACCATACTTCACCATAAATAGGGTGTATTCAAAGTACTTTTCACCATAGCAAAAAAGTTTAATTTTCATTTCATCTGAACTTCTTCCAAATAGTTTCCGTGTGTTCCCTAACTTGCTTGTGACCGACAGTGAATCGTGTTTCTTCATAGAACAATGTTTTTTCTACTTTCAGTTCTTCACAAAAAGGGCCCAACCAATGAAGTGAGATTAAATTAAACATGGGTAGCCTAAATTTGCTATTTGGTTGAATTGTATTTTATTTTGGCATATCAGGGAGGTGAATACAAATGCACAACAGATTAGATTTTAACTTGTAGAAACTGCTGAATACTAAATAATTTTCTTTTCACTGCACAACTATGAGGTGCGAATGGTTTTGCAGGGCACTGTATTTGCTGGATTGAGACACACACATGCAGCGGGGGCGCTGCAACCCCCGGGTTTGCGTGGCTGAAGGCTAAAGCCAACTAACCTGCAACCACACAGTTCAGCTTACAACCTGCATGGGATCACTGAGCACCACCTACACATCAACAAGCTCACACACTCACACAGTGAGAAACAGGTGTCGAGCTTCAAGCCTGTCCACCACTGAAACCAAGCCCCTACTTCTCAATTCCTCAGTGCCTTTACTTCACTGTCACCACACTACCGTTGCTTCCCACAAACTTCATAAAGTCAACGGATAAAGTCCAGCACATCTACTCCTCGACGCTTTCAAGAAACACAGCGTACAACTTTGGCTTTGGCAATACAAAAAGAGATCAGAGAGATTTTCACCAGCGCACATCGCTTAATCAACTTCAAAAGTCCATTCATGATGGATAAGACAAGAGCAGAACGCTTCCATTCCTGCTTTGCAATCCCACGAGCACACGTGCAGCTAATTTTTTTTCCCCCCATCTTTTGGCCGATCTCGCCTACACTCCTCCTCCACTCATCCTTGAAGCTGTTGTCTTGGTCTGTGTTGCATTTTTTTTTTCTATGTGGAACACACAGATGGAGGTGCAGACACAGATGCACACACATACACCACTGTTCTCCTCTAAAAAGACAGCACTACATGACCCCACCTGGGAGAGCAACCTCCAAGGAGCAGCAAGGGAGTGGATGGGGGGAGAAGGCGGGCAGAGCCAAAGAAACAAAGCACTCTGAAAGATGTTAGGTCTTTAAGTTGACAGCGTGCCATGAGAGTTTAGTTGTTCTAATGCTATTTGGATTCTAAGCATTAAAAGCAGATAATTGAGCTTTATCCTGCTCATGACGACACACACGCACATACACACTCTCAAAGGGGCATGCACAGGGAAACAAGCCGATGGTAATTGAATAACAGAATAAAGGACTTTGGAGGGTTTATCATATCAAGTGCCAACCCTTAACTCAGTAGTTGGAAGGACAAAACAACCAGACAAATCCACAGAGGGCTAAGACAATTTGGAAAAATGGCTTGATGGTCTACTAATCCCGGAGATCTAGTTAGCAACTGTCCAACAAAAGGAAAAGGCCTATATCTTACAGCTGTACACTAGTTGCGGCTGCCAAAAGAGTGCACGTTAAACCGCGGCAGAAAAAAACAGCTCAGTGGGACCGTACAAACGCTTCAGAATAACTGGAAATCTATTTACAGCACAGGGGAGATAAAAAGTTCTCAGTGTTTTAAGCTCACGTATACAGTGTTCAAAATCCATCCATACATTAAGTTCCATAAAAATATCATTTAAAAAGAGTTTAGATAAAAAAATAAATAAATAAAAAGGTGGCACCACATGTGCAGTTTCCAATTCTCACTCTTTAAGAGTGAGACTCGAGCTTTTTCTTTATTTTCCACACAGTGCCTTCTCTGATTGCTCACTCTAAACACAGTGGCTATATCTTTCTGTAACAGGTAGGCAGGTAGGTCTCCCAATCTACGAACCATCTTTTTTTAATCACAAGGTGTGCAACCTAGTAGCAAAAAGCGCAATTTAACGCAATGGACAATCAAGGAAAGTTGCCTTTTACAAGAAACAGAAGAACCCTAAAGGTTGGGTTGTAAAACTCCAAATTAATAAAGCGTGTTTTGTCAGGATTATATTAATCTGTGGATTAACAAGGTGTACAACAGGTTTTTAAAGTAGTTTTATGGGGTTTTTTTATGTTTGAAACTTCTATACCCTGTTGCGTGTAAGATATGACAAGAATCAAAACTTTCCAAAAAGAAGAGAGCAGAGATGTTTTGTCCATTAACTGGCATAAATTTAAAAAAGATAAAATCTTCTTGGTACTTCACTCCTCTGATGCTTAAGGTTATGACTTCTTTCATAAATCCTGGAGAGAAAGAGATTGTTGATTCCACATGACTATCACAAGCGCAAAAAAAAATGTAGTTATCTCTAGATTTTTTTTTTTAGGATCATGTTTGCTCATTTAATAAAGTAAACTTACTGTAAAAAAAAAAAACAAAGCTTAGTAATAAACCATATACTTCCATAGCGACCTTTCACAAAAACATAGTCCTAAAAGTGGGCTAAAGATAAACACTGCTAGTTCTGTAGTTATATGAAACACACAGAAAGTAAATATTTTCACTGCAGTTCTACCAAATTCATAAAGGCCTTTGTAAGGGACTTTGACCCAAAAAGTAAGACAAAACAAACGGAAAATAGCCATTTTCACTTTCCTTATGTCCTTTGTCATGTTACTAGAGGTGTGTGTGTGAAAGCTTGCTTTTAAGACAGGGTATTTAATAATGATTGAATACCAATTTATGCAAAACAGGCCAACAAATGTATATACAACAACCCCATCTTGGGCAAACTATATAATGAGTTTGATTGATTTCATCCATATGTCAAGCAAATAAAAAGATATTGCTTACAGAAAACTTTTTCATAGTTACTCCCAGCTCCGCTCAAAACTTGGCAGCCCTGCTGCTATTAATCTGTCGCCTCCTTATACATTTTGGTGAGCATCCACCTGACTGTGGTTAAGTCAGTGCATGACAGCCAGGCGCTCTGACGTCCATATGCACAGCTTTTCAAACGAAGTGGGGTTGTTCCCCCGCTGTCACATGGTAGAAAATGGAGGAAGACGGAACTGACCGGTTAGATAGGACAGATGTTGGCAGGAGACGCTTTCAGAAAAAAACAAAACAAAACAAAAAAAAAAAAAACACTTGACGCGGGTGCTATTCAACTCTCATCTAGGATCAGATGATGAGCCTAGTCAAATACTTCTACCTTCTACAAATGATTAAAAATAAATCGCGCGACAGCTCTATATATTCAAAATAAAAAAAGCCTCCCTTCATCTTTATGTCTTGTCTGACAAGTCTACGGGGCTTGTCGTTGACGCAGCAAAACAGAAAAAAAAAAAACCCAGCTGGAGAAATCCCCCTTTCTGGGGTTAATCGCGGTGAAAAGGGAGGAGGGTTCAACCCCCCTCTGTCTTTCAGACGCAAAGCGCTTTCATTCTGAATCCCCTCTAGGCGTCTATAGCGCATCCCCCGTTTTCTTCTGTGGTACGATCACGATCATGTGTGCACTTCAAGTTTGTATCCCAACCCCTTTCTCAGCAAATGTGGAAAGCAAAAGTTTGCAACGATCGCCCCACTGGTTCTATCAAACACATCCAGCTCTCTACGACAGCAAACATAAACGTGTCTAAAAAAGATTATTGAGGATTTATAACTCACATTTTCAAATTCAAATAGAAATTTAATTTAAAACAGTTTGTTATCTTAAATCAGTTTACTAAACGTGTGACATGAAGTAGTCTGCGATCAATAATCTGAAATAATCCAGGCAAAAAGCTTGGACAGCTTCTTCAAAATATCAACACGCGCAGTAAGGCAGCTGGCTGTCACGTATGGAACAGGTAGGCGTACTTTAAGACTGCCGCCTGCTCGATAACCCGTCTGCGTTACTGTCGAAATATTCACTCAAGCTCTTCATTAACATGATTCTAATGGCAATGTTAAATTTAAAAAAAATCCAAATAGGCCTTTGTAAGAGTAGCCACAGCAGCCAAGAGTTGTATTGTGTCATGTCTCCAACCTGTGCGCAGCGGCAGCAGCAACTATATCAGCTGTAGACGCGGCGGCTCCGTGAGGCAGAAAACTAATTGTTGACATGACAGGGAGGTGGGGGGGGGGGAAACCTCACGGTGTCTAGATGAAATCTCCACTCCCGATGATGCCCCGTTGATGGGCAGCGTGGCTCCTGGTGGTGGCTATAGGTAGGAAGTCAGACATACCTGTTACCCCATGGGGTCTGGGGTGGCCGCCGTGTCGGTCCTTCGGAGTACAATCTGCTCTGACAGCCTGAGGGAAGAAAGCTGGGGATGTCCAACGCGCCGGGTGCCGTCCCTCCTCTTCTCTGTGCGCTTTTTGTTAAGTGTTATTCCCCGATTTCTCCAACTCCCCTCTCCTCTTCCTCCACCAGCCCCTTGTTCTTTCTCTCTTTCCCTCCCCTGCTTTTCCGTGTCTTGGTATCAGGAGCCTCCCCCTCCTCTCCCTCCTCCTTCTCTCTCTCCTCCTCTGTGCATGTCTATCTCTCTCTTCCTTTTTCCCTCTGTCTCTCTCGATCTCACCCCCCAGCACCCCCCTACACACACACACACACACTTTCTCTTAGAGTCAGGAAATGAGACAACGTAAACCCACACACCATGCGTAGACTGGGATATATCATTTCATCTCAGATAAGAAGCTCTCATATCAGACCAGAATATGACACAACAGCAATAATAATAATAATAATAATAATAATAATAATAATAATAATAATAATAATAGAAACTGAATCTTGAATGGCTTTTCCAATTTCTGCATCTGTTGCCATAGGACTCCTTAATGACCAGTTCTGTACTGTAACTTGCCCCCTCTTGTGGCAGTAATTGGAAAACACTTTCAATAGGAAAAAAGTCTTACTCTTACAATGACAGTGGCTGGAAAACACCTCTTAGGCCATGTGATGTGCAACACACAAGCCATTTTTAAAGAATCTTTGCCAGAAGTTCTGGGGTAATTCCACTTTGGCCTGACCCTTTCCTTTGAACGAGAGAAGGATTTTTTTTTCAAGGTATGTGTCTGTGTTTGGGGGGGTTGGCACATACGTAAGTGAATCCTGTGTGACTTTTACACTTCCTGTTGTTATTGTTCGATAGTTAGAGTCAACACGAACCTAAATGATCACATTTCTACTGGTGGAGGTAAACAGATCAAACTCTTTCACTTAACTACAGCACTTCTTTCACATGTTCACTCTATAATCACTTTCTTTCTTGGTTGCACACATTGATAGTGCTAGGTCATATTCTGAACTGCCTTAATTCTTCATCTGTCTGTGAAGAAAATCTCCTGTTTCACCACATCCCATATGGAATATAGTGAATTTACTGTCATGTTCCAGAAACTAGTTAGAGATGATTTGAGCAATGTGACACCATGCATTATCCTGCTGGAAGTAGTCATCAGAAAAGGGGCACACTGTGGTCATAAAGACAAGGACAAGGTCAGTAATAATTCTTATTGAGGCTGTGGCATTTTAACGATACAGTTGCTGCTAAGAGGTCCAAAAAGTGCCAAGAAACTATGTCCCACAGCATTACATCCCCACCACATGCCTGAACCACTGATAGAAGGCCGAATGGACCCTCTATCAGTGGAATTAACCACTTTGATGTAGCTTAATTCTTACCCTACCTTTTAAATGTTGCAGTTGAAATTGAGACTCAGTGAGCCAGACAACATTTTTCTATTCCTTGTGTGATTTTGTAAAGCTAATTTTGTAGTGAAAATTCTAGCTATTAAAGGGATTTACGATTAGTTCAACATATTGGTCTAAATATTTTAATTTTACTATTAACTAAAGAAAATTGCTGTTTGTGAAAACTCACAATTACTTCAAAAAATGTATATCTTGAAGGTCACCATCTTTTTCATACTTTCATTTTTTGAACGCATGAAAGAAATGCGTTTTGGGTTGATGATGGGTTTTGGTCCATTTTTTACTGGAATCTACAGTGCAAACACAGGAAGGTTTACTTTACCTGAATTGTTTTTATTATATTGCTTTTCACTGGTGTGAATTTAGATAATGCCACACTGTGTCGCTGTTGGTTGTAATTTAAGAATAAAACATAAAAAAGGGAAGTTTTCCCACATGAAAAAAAAAGAAGAGCGCAATGGGAAAGAGCCGAACACAACTTCCACAGGATCTACATTTTCTCTCAACATTTCTCTCCCGAAGACTCGGTCATTTGTACAAGCGAAACTGATGAGGGCCTTCACAAGCCCTGCCGACAGTTTTTATCCTCAAGGCGCCAAATCCCGCTGCCTGTGCTAGTGAATGTGAAGCGGTCCCGACACCAGACTGAAGACCGCACCGGACCGAAGAGCTACAGAACTACTTACCAGCTAAAAAGGTCCAACCAGAGGTACGAGTCATTCACGAAGGCTGGATGTGGCAGCAGCAGCAAAACATCAGCTTCTTCGCCCAACTCTGTCCTCTTCCTCCTTTTTTCCTCCTCATCTTCATTACTGCTTGTGATTTCTACTTTCCCATCAATTTAATGAAGTTACTCATTGCTGTTTTGACTGGACAGAACTAGGGCAATCGGACTAAGCATACCTCATTTACCCAGAATGCATTACAGCGTAAAAAACATGGTGCCCTCCATGTGACAATACTGTATTGTTTTTACATCTAAAATAAATATTTTCAAATAATGTATATTGTTACAACTAATTGTGGATCTCTTAAACACAGGGTGCCATCTGAAATGTCATACCTGTTTGCTGTTGTAGCCAATCTCCTTTAACATTCAATGTGTTGTGTATTCAGAGAAAGTATTCTGGAAAACCTGCTTATGATGAGTGGCTACTGGAGTTATTGTTGCATTTCTATAATCTTGAACCAGTCTCCTCATTGTCCTCTGATGTCTGACATTGACAACACATTCATCTATACGACGGCCGGTTATTGTATATTTTCTCTTTTTTAGAGCATTCTCTGTAAACCTGAGTGAATGTTTTGTGTGATAACTCCAGTAGATAAGAAGCTTTGGAAAGAATCAGACCTGTTTATGTTGACACCAACAACCATGTCCTGTTTAAAGTCACATAAATCTTCTCTCTTCCCCTCTTCCCCATTCTGATGCTCAGTCAGAACTTCAGCAACAGTCCATGTACACAGTCAATTGAACCAACTTAAGGTTACTAGTATATATATATATATATATATATATATATACCTGACAAGAAAATTGTAGCAACCTTGAAAACAGTTCAAAGAAAAAAAAACAATTCTGAAATCTTAGTATAAAAATCAAAATTCAGACACAGTTTCACGTCAAAATATTTACGAAGGAATTGCAAAAATTGTTGTACCAGCCACATATAAATTTGTTAAAAATGTTTAAATTAGGCTGTGTAAAAGTTGTGGTATAAATTGCCACATTAACCAATTGAACAAATTTAATGTTGCTAGTGTTTAGTAACATTAAACACTAGTAACACTGAGATCAACTCATATAATTGATCTCAACTCAATTATGTGAGTTGAGATCACATAATTCATCACAGCTCATAACTAATAGTTTTTCCAGACTGTGCAAACTTTTAATTTACTTCTGAAGGCTAAAGCGGAGTTATAACAGCTATAGCTATAAGAGTTTGTTTGTGTCTCAGAGTCAGTGCATACAGTGAACTTGGTGTGTTAATGGGTTCAGTAATGAGGAACTGTGGACAAGCTTGTTTCTTGGGAAATAAGAATATATGTGCTGTAACCAGGAATCGTTGGAGGTTTGAGGAAGTGGGAAACATTTATGGGGAAGAAACCGGGTGGCATTTTAGAACATGTACTATGTGTGTCTCTGCTGCATGTGGGTGTTTTGTGTGTGTGTGTGGGGGGGGAGACAGTGATGTGTAGCCTAACACAGCAGGGGGTTGAGCTCTGCCTCTATTAGGCCGGGTTGTTGGCAGCCGAGGGGCAGATAACAGAGAGTGTCAGGCCATGTGGATTACGGCTGCCGGGCTGCAATGCCCCTCTCTCACTCATGCACACACAAGCCCACTTCCAAGCAGGGTCTGCAAACACAATCCCTTCCTGAAACAAGCTGCTTTACTCAAAGCTGTGGTCCCTTGTGCCAACAGGGCTTTCCAATCCGCCTGACACGAAAAGCACGACCCTAGTGCCTCCTCCTCCATGCCACTCCTCCCTGACTGTCGCGCTCTCCCGTTCTGCCAGCTCAAGGATGGATTTAGGCAACATTAGACCACTTACACATGTATTTCCCCCCAGGAACCCTCATTGTAGAAATCCACACTGAGTACCAGGGTGAGGGAAAAAAAAACTGGATTTTTGTATTAGAGTGCTTTTGCCCTGCGTGTGTGTGGTGTTTAAACTCAGGAGCAACATGTGGGTGTGGTGTGGACCTACTGTACAATTCTGGTTCGACATTTACCAACACTTCTCTGGAGCAGAAACAATTATGTGATTTACACTTGTTAACCTAAAGCTGTTTCCCATTTCCCCCTGCTTTTTGAGATGCTTAAACCTACTTTTTTGGGGGATAGTGAGTAATTGTATTTCACTTAGAAAGGTGCTGGTTTGATTCTGGCTTCCTCCTTTACTACGTAGCGATATGCCCTTAGGCAAGGCAGTTAGCTAAAAGTTACCCCTGGTTATGCATTCTGTGTAGGGGTTTGTGTGTGTGTGTTTGAGAGGGCGTCCGGGTGAATGTGTCTCCAGTGTAAAGTGGTTTGAGTGATGTTACATTTAATAATTGTCCAAGGAAGTGCTCACAATAAGGGATCGTACTACTGACAAAAAACAGCGCTTTAACAACATTTATGTGCATAATAATTCTCATTAGGTTCAATTATTGCAGAAATACTTACAAATTAACATTATTCAATAACTTAGTTTTTATTTCATGTATTTTAGTTTTAAGTTATTGCTGGCCTATTAGCTGTCATAAAATAGCAGAATACATTTTTAGTACCTTTATGTGTTTCACATAAAACAAACTTAATTAAAAAATAGCTTTGCATTTGGCCTGATATAACTAAAGGTCATAAAGTTACATTTGAAATGTAAAATCCAAAATAGTGACTTCAGATTGGCATTTAGTACATTTTGTAGCACTAGTTCCCATCAAATGTCAGTTCATGGTACTTTCCAAGACAAACAGGTCAAATTTACATACAGCCATATGTAATAATAATATATTATGAAATACATTAGTCAAGTTGTGAAAGAAGTTACTTTGGTCACTCAAGACCAAAATGTTTGGTCTATCTGCAAAATGTGTGTTTTGTCTATAGGCTGCCATAAATATATATTAATCCTAGTCCTTTGTGAAGGAGGTTCCTCAGTTTTTCTGACTATTAAAACACTTTTCCAAAAAAAGTGGCTGCTAAGTCATCAAGCACTTGGTTAGCTTCTGATATTGAAATGTTCATTTGTTAAAGAATGGCTCAAAAATGTTGTAAGTCCACATTACGTTGGTCAATCCAGTGAGTGCTGTCAAATAATTTTCTTGTATGCTGGCATCGAGGAGTCACCAGCTGTAGTCAGTCATGTTCACGGACAGGAAGCTAAAAGGCTCTTGGTAAGTTGACAGACATTTTGGAAATTTTGCTGGGTGAATAATTTGAGTGGGTGTCTGAATGTTTTTGGAGCTAATATGTAAACATTCAACCATATGCTCATTTCAGAAAATCATCAGCATATAAAACTTTGTTTTATTTCTCACTAAAACTTCAGTTGCAGCTGTGGCTGAATTGTGTTTGCTTTGAGGGAGAGGGGTGATGGAGTCAGACTGGATTGTTGTCTTTTTTAAGAATTCTCTTGTATTTGCTGTGTTTGCTTAAATTTGAATTTTAAATAATGAAACAAGGCTGAAAGAAGTATAATGAACAGAACATAATTTTTTTTTTTTTAAATCGCTGTTTTAGTGAAAACTTCACAACAGTGGGAAGATCATTAACAAACTTTTAAGAAACTTTGTCTTGCCGCACACAAACAGAGCATTTTTAAAGACTGAATTAAACAAGAAATGTACAAGTGTCATAAAACATAAAATAGGGTATTTTCAAAGCCCCATCCACAACCCTCCACTATCAATTTAGCAAGGAGAACAGCTGTGTGCGGCTTGTGCCATCCCAGGCCTGCTTTTATAGACAGAGAAGCCTCCGGCTGGATGAACACTATCTCTACCAGGTGCAGGCGGAGGATGGGGGAAGGCTTCACAAAGGAGCATTTGGCACAAGGTGAGAGGCATCAACATGTGTGAAGGTGCAGCTCAGTGATACTCAAATCAGTATTGAAGAACGACAAGGCTTTTTATAAAGAGCCCTCCCTCGAGGAGAAGGAGACCAAATAAAGGGTCCTGGAACAAAGTTCACTCGAAGTAGGAGCTAGGAAAGGAAGGGCACAAGAGTGTGAGGAAAGGGAGGAGAATAATATAATTTCACCAAGACAGTGGAAATGAATGAAGGTGCATTGAAGAATGACACCGGGAAAAGCAGAATGAATGGAGGTTATTGGATTTAAGGGCTGTATAATCATCTGGAGGATACAGAGAATGTGTTTGTGCTCGCTGCCCACACATTCTGTTCCTGTGTGAAGGCAACGTGCAGAAAGGGAAGGTGGAGGGGGGCGACTGGAGCTGTTCACACCACTGCTTGTCCTTGTGTCACCCACAGGACTTTGTGTCCTCCCCAGACCTGCAGGTCTTTACATCTACTTTATATATTTATATACGATATAGAGGAGCCTCTGGACATGGCTGCAGAGGTGTTCTTTGATAGGAACTACTTCTTGCTGACCTCTGTGCATCCATTGGTATATGCGGATACCAAAGAAGAATCTTTAAGATAGTTCAGGGCAGAGAAAGTAAAATAGGAAGAGTTATTTTGGTAGATTTACCTCCTGGCTGCCTCAGTCTAACCCTCCGTTTCTCTTTACTTCAGGGGAATTCAGATCTTTGCTGTTTATCATATTCAGCTTTTCTGTTTTATGAATTCTACATTAAGCTGCCCTCTCTCCATCTGCATCTTGCCATCTCTCTCCGTCTGCATGTCTACCCTCTTGATCCCTTCCTGCACTCTTCTATCCCCTCCAAATCTCATTTACTCCACTGGAAGTAGCAGGAGGAGAAAAAACTGAGAGACAGAGAGAGATAGAGAAACAGAGAGAGAGAGGAGGAGGAGGAGTACAAAACGACCTTCTCTTCCCCGAAGCAAGAACATCTTCTTATTGTGGAGGTCACCGTCTCAGTTCAGCCCCACGCTCTGAACACTACTCTGCTTGTTTTAATGATGCACAGAGCGGAGGGAGAAGGAGGGAGGAAGAGATCCAGATAGGCAAACTAACATAGTATCAGAGAAGAAGAGAAAAGGGAAAAGAAAAGAAGGGGGAGTGCATGAAGACAGGAGGTTTGGGCTATTTTTTTCCACCACTCACCCCCCACGCTCCCCATCTTCTCCTACCTTCCCTCCCCCTCTTCAAGCTCAGGAAGTATACCTCTCTTTCCACATTCATCTTGAAAGGTCCTTCTAAGCTGTCTAACCTCTCAGCAATATTATATATATTGTTGCTCGCCTCAACCCACACTGAAACCTGGGTTGCTATGCTACAATAATATGACCTCTCGTCTTTTCTCCTCCACTACGTTTCCTTTTGCTCTGCTTCCTCTCGTTTTACATGGGAGGCAGGGGAAGGGGTTAACAGCAGCATCCCCCTTTCACTGTCTCCTCCATCAGGACTGCGTGCCTCTTTAATGGCCTTCTTCAGCTTTGTCCCACTGCTTGATTTGACCCTGCTGACCTTGTATGGTCACGACCCCCATTCCACACTACAACAACTGTCTGTCTATGTATCTATCTATCCAAGCTCCCTTCCTACCATGGTTCACCTCTCCTCATTCTTCCTTCCTAGTTTCCCTTTTTTTTCATGGCCATACACCTTTCCATCCCTTGGACTTCATTCTATGTTCCATCCATTTCTCCCTCTCTTCATCCGTACATCTGTCGTGTCGTCCTTCATTCTCTGTCTTCTATTCTCTTCTTTATGTATTTATTCCATATTTTTCTATCAGTCCTTATAATATGTTTTCATCAGTCAAGGATTTCATGTATCTTTCCATCCTTCTATTGTTTTAGTCATTCTTTTATGCATTTCTCTAAGGCATTATGATTATCTTTATCTTCCCTTTCCTTTCTTCATCCAATCTATCTATCTATCTATCTATCTATCTATCTATCTATCTATCTATCTATCTATCTATCTATCTATCTATCTATCTATCTATCTATCTATCTATCTATCTATCTATCTATCTATCTATCTATCTATCGGGCTGAATCAATTCATTGAATTGTTGAATTGAATTGTATTTAAATTAAAGCCATTTTTAATATGCACATTCTGAATTATGATGTTTTCTTTTTTGAAAAAACAGAAACCTGCGGCACATTTCTCAATATACTTAGTTCTTTTGTACCACACTGATACTGTCGATGGATACTGACACGCTTTGGTGAAAACTGCTGTTCCTGAAATACTCAACCCAAATCATAACACAAAGCCAAAATTCTTTGTTACATCATCCATCTCCAATCCCTTCCTCCTCCTCCTCCTCGTTCGCTCCCTCTGCCATCCTCTTCTTTCTTATCTCTGCTGGCCCCGTCTCATGGGGGTCGTTCGTTTTTGTCATAATCACCTTGGAGATTGGGGACCGGTGCCCATGGCAGAGCTAAGCTGAGCTGAGGAGAGGAAGTGGAAGGAGGATGAGGGAGAGAGAAAGAGAGAGAGAGAGGAAAAATAGGAGGGGTGTCAAGATGAGCAGTGGAGGACAGTGTTGCAGGGGAGTTGGTGGTGGTGGAGGGGGTGACGGCTTGTCGGGCTCAGCCCCAGCTAATGTGAGGGGACAGCCTTGGCTTTGCCTTAACCGTGCTCGCACCGTCAGTGCCAGGCAAAGCAGGGAACAGAGAATAGACGAATGAAATGCTCTCCTTTTCAGCGCTGCCTGCTCTGACTGCGTTTGGAGGCGCGTGGGGCCCCGATGTCACACCCTGTAGGTGTTTAAGCTGCTTACTTACACCAATGAGAGAAAGAGAGATGAGGCAATGAAAGAGGCAGAACAGGGAGAAGAAACTGGAGGGAGCAGGAGAGAGGAAGAATGGGGAAGTTAGAAGAAGATGAGGGTGGAGGTCACGGTTGTAGGAGGCTGCGATGTGTAAGTATTCAAGTTATTCTAGTCTAAGTTTCTTTACAGCTAAAGGGTATTTCTGGGGGATACTAATCAAGGAAATCACCAGTGCAGTTTGCGTGTTTCCAGGGGTGACAATCCGATCCAAAACTGGCAAAGAAGAATAAGAAGAGGCAGAGTTATATCAGGACTGTATGCTAAGTATTCTTCTTCAGCCCACAAGACATATACACTCTTCGATAAGCAGAGGCTGACTGGGAAGACGTGGGATGCTCCAGTCAAGAGATCGAGGAGCGGTTTGAGAATTAAAAAAAAAAAAAATCCTACAACTGTGACTGTCTCTGCGGTTTGACGGGAATGACAGTCACATGTAGTGGGGGGTAAAGCTGCTTCAAGACTACACACTTGCTCAGATAACAAAGGGGTCAAAGGGCAACAGCTGGACAAAGGCACCCCACAGCAACAAACTTGTTTGACAGGGAAAGAGTTGCTCTCCCACTCTTTTCCACTCTGAGCTACTTTCACTCTTGTACCTTGCATTTCTGCCCTCTCAGCAGCCTCTTTGTTGATGCACGCTCCTTACGTTCTCAGACATTCCCTCCTCAGGTCACTGGCTCTGTTTGTCTTGGTCCTCCTCTTCCTCTCTTCCCCTCCAACTCCTCTCTCTCTCTCCTCCTCGCCTGACCAGCTCTTCTAATTTAGTTTCTAATTTTTTTTCCCTTCGTACCACATCTCTCCTCTCCCTTCGGCTATGCGGGAGTAAAGTACAACCACTCCCATGGGCTGTGTTTGGATTTGATCTGTGAACATGTGCATGTGTAGTGTGTAATGCGTATCCACCCGTTTGAATGTAAATTCCCCTAAGTATCCAACCCATGCAGTCCCTCCTCAAAATGATGGAAATTCTGAATCATGTGGCATTCATATGTATTTAGTCACGTTTAATTGAATATTCTTAATAAAATCCAGTGCAGTTAATGGCTTATAAACAGTGCCTAAAGAAAAACGCTACAACAACAAGACGGCATATTGGAGAGAAAGTTGCATAGGGTAGGATACAACAGTCTAAGATTTGAACATGTTGTGGAGCACTACGTGAGTATGTTCCGAACAAACCTAACAAGAGACAGGAGATCACTGGGTTTTGAAAGAGACTGCTGATCCAAGAAGCAACAAATCCAGCATTAGTGGGAGAGTGGCAGGAATAAAGTCAATGTGTAAGAAAAGCCGACACAGCAAACATCGAGTAAAGTGCCCTGGCCAGATCAGACCAAAATTGAAATTTTTAGCCTGTTGTACAGTGCTTTGTGTGGCAGAGGACTAATTTTCCATCATATCCTGAACGCAACATCCCTACTGTGAAACATGGTGGTGGCAGCAATATTCTGTGGGGATGCTGATTTTTTCAGCAGGGAAAGGCAAACTGGTCAGAGTTTACAGGAATATAGATGGAGGAAAATTTAGGGTAATAAGAAAAGGAAATCTGATAGAACCAGGAAAAATACTTGAATTGGTAATGGAGGTGAACTTCTAGAAGAGTGACCATAAACAGGCAGATATTTTTGCAAATATAGCCAATATTGTGTCAAGTGGCATTGCACCGAGGTATCTCAGCTTCCCAAGCTGGATTTTCTTTTGAATATTTTACATATTCTCTACAAAAAAAAAACCTGAATAGGCAAAGCTTCTATAAATAATTAGGAGTTACGTTCCACTGAAAAATCCCCAAGTAAGCAAATCCACAAATACTGAAGCGCAAATAGGCGTGGTCCACTGGACGTGGAAATAAAGTTGCAAAATGTATAAAAGTTCAAATAGTTTTGCAAGACACTGTAAGACTTTCATGTCACAGAAACTTGTGGGTCTATGTGATTCGTGCAAAGTACAAACACACAGCAATGGAAAAGGATGAGCAGACCAGACAGGAGTGTACAAGACTGCAGTCAGACTGCTGTCTTATTTTTTACATATCAATTTCTCACATCAACCTGCCAGTGTGTATAATACGATATCTGTGTTTCATGTGTGCGTGCATGTGTTGTGTGTGTGCGTGTGTTTTTCTGCGTTGCAGCCCGAGAGCTGGAAAGAAACTGAGCGCTGCACGGAGGTAAAGCTCACAGCAAATGGAGACATTTAGGAAAGCAGCAGACAGACAGATGCAAACACATGAATCAAAGAGGTTTGAGCATTACAGTACACTGGGGAACAAAAAAAGACTGGAGGGAGTGTATAGGATGTTAGTGGAGGCAAATAGAAACCCCAATCAATATGCCAACCAAGAGCAGCTTAAGCCAGCGGAGCAGTTCAAGCACTGGAACAGAGAAAGTAGGGGGAAAGTCTGTGAAATAATGAGGCAAGAAATTTTGAGTGTTTAAACTGAAGAGAAAGAGATGAAGGGGAAAAGAGAAACATGGATGAAGGCGTGAGGTCAGCAAAAAAGAGGAACGAGCTTGTATGAGGGAGTCATGAGCTCCTGACCCACGTTGACCCCTGAACAAGCAGAATCTGAGGAGATCAGGCCAGGGGAAGGGTGAAGTCTTGTGGGAGTTTTGAAAAAGGATGGAGGAGATATCGATGTGGCAAAAAGATCGGGGGAAGGGTGGTAGTGAAGACACCTCTCACACCTAAACACATATTTTCTCTCAGTGTGAACTTGGACATTTGTAGAATGCAGAAGTTTAGGGAAATGGTAACTGAGTACATTTAGTCTTTAAATATTTCTATCTAAAACAAATTCATACTGTATTCTTTGTATTTCTTCAAAGTAAATGCATAAAAAACATTTTCCTTTAGATAACAATGAAGATCAGGAACCTGCTTTACCTGCCCTTTGTGTGCATCTGTTTGTTTGACATTAGAGCATTGCTTACACATCTCTACTTTTCCAAAATAACATTACCTTTCCACCGAGAAGTCCTTACTCACATCTCTATTAGAACGGAAATAACTGGAAAGTCATACTATTTAAGCTTCTGATGTTCTTTGTCTTGTTAGATTATGTGGAAACTAATATTATCCTAAGTGCTGTGTTAGAATACACAGTTACGTATATAAGGATTTAATTTATTAGGAGCAAAAAGCTATCTAAATCAGCCTAGCCCAATGTGAAAAATAGCATAAACTCATTTAATTTAATTAGTGGCAAAAGTACTTTAGTAATCCCTAAGGAAAAATAAATATTTGAATTTACTTTACACAATATGTTTTTTAAAGAGTCCTTAATTATGCTGATACTTATGGCCAGAAAGGATCTCTTTTAGCCGTCAGTCTTGCAGCTGTTCTAAAGAAGCCTCTGACTGAAGACAATATACAGTATATGTTGAAGAGGATGTTGAGAGTTACCAGTTATGGCCTTCACTATGTGAATAATCCTTCTTTGCTTCATCATCTCCTGGGGTTCTAGAGTAGTCCCCAGAACAGAACCAGCCAACAGATGATGGAAGAAGAAATCACATTCTCTGCTACAAACTGCTAGAAGACATTTTGAACAACATTGAAAAACAAAGGTGAGCATAAGGTCCCTTGTGCTGTGGGGCCACCTGTTTAGACACATAACAATTTGTCTTCAAAAACTATTAAATATCTGTCAAGAAGTCATTGATCAAGGGGATTATTGATGCCTCTTGTTTGTTTGTAGAAGCAAGTGCATAAAAAATGGACCAAGATTTCTCTATGGTGGTGTAAAATGTCGTTGCCAGATATCATCAGTGCTTGGTGGCAGTTTTTGCTGGTGAGTGTGTTTTTAGATTGAGGGGACAATTACATTTTCACATCAGAACAGGTTGGTTTTGAAGACTTTTTCTTTTAAAAAATAAAACCAACATTTGAAAACTGCTTAACGTATTTTCTTTGGTATGAGATTGGGTTGATGATGAACTAATGCATTCAAGTATGAAAAAAAAAGGAAAAGAGAATCTGTAAGAATGCATTCTCACAGTCCTGCATAACTTTCAAGAAGCTTTATAAACCTTGCTGCACAAAAATGAAGGATGAATATGGAACATCATACATCAGCTCCTTTAATGACAAACCAATGAGTTATAATTACCAAATGCAACAACCTCAGCCCTCTGGCAAAGCATTTTTCGAGAGTAAATTTTGTCTAATCTAATTGCTTATTTCATAATCAAAGGACGTTAGACGATTAAACCATTTTTTCTCTAGAAATTGTCAAGTCTCTAGAAGGCAGCTGGAGAGACTGAACTGGAACGAGGCTGCAGTTCCGCACCATGTCAGCCCTAAAGTCCTGAAGGCCTGTGCGGATCAGCTATGTCGGATTCCACAGCCCGTCTTTAACCTTACCGTGACTCAGGAGAAGGTTTCTGGTGCTATCTAAAACATCTCGCCTTGTTTCGGTACCTAAGGCTGTTCATCCATGAGTTCCCAATAACTATATTTCAATCGCTCCAACATCACACATCGTAAAAATCCTGGAGAGAATCATACCAGATCCACCGTCTTCTGCTTAGCAATGCTTAGCAACATGATAGCATGTTGTGGAACAAGGTAGGGAGAGCTTTACATATTATTCAGCTTACAGCAATCAATCAAGTTTATTTGTGCCTCATATTTCAGCAACAAGGCAGTTCAAAGTGCTTTGAAGAGACTTGTCTATGTTACAAGAACATTTAATTTCCCATTGGGATTATTAGAGCAATATCTTATTGAAATGAATGAAAATATCACATCTTAACAGTGTAGCCTTGGATAAAAATCCTTCAAGAATGTATCACTTCACTTTTTGGTTAAAAAAAAAAAAATCAACTGTTCTGTTCAATGCAACAGTCATTGATTCAGACGCTGACTTTAAGCTGTCAGCCTTAAGCAGGGAAAGGAGAGATCAGGTAAGCTTACCGCTTTACATCTTTCTTGTTTTTATTTTTTCTCCAGCTCCAAGACCTCACCTGAAGAAGTGTCAAAAGGTGATGCAATTTTAAGATGTCTTTACACTATTCCCCTCAGGCTAAAGTCTACTTTATACGGTTTGAGTAGCAGCAACAGTGGAGAGCTGTAAATGCAGTCCTGCTCACCATTATTGGCACCCCTTCATGTTTTGCATAGCTGAGTGAATATCTTGAGAAATAAATGGAAATGTTCAAAACTTATATCAGCGGGATCTTTCGATTTGAGGTCCAAAGTAATTTAACAAAGACAATTACTATTTCAACATAAATATTTTAATTCCAAAGGACAAAACAGAAAACCAGCATGTGCACTAATATTGACATCCCTCCTTAATATTTGGTTGCACAGCCTTTGGCAGCAATGACAGCCTCCAAACGTTTCTTATATTCATCTATAAGCTTCTTGCACTTCTCGGGTGGCATTTTCTCCCACACTTCTTTTGCAATATGCTCAAGCTCTTGTACATTTGCAGGGTTCCTTTCTCCAAAGGCAGATTTCAGCACCCTACAAAGATTTTCAATTGGATTGAGATCAGGACTCATTGCTGGCCATTTTAAAAGAGTCAATTTATTCCCTTTCAACCATGCCTGCGTGCGTTTGGAGGTGTGCTTTGGGTCATTATCTTGCTGGAAGACCCAGGATCTTCGCCTCAAACCAAGTTTTCTTACACTGGGCAACCATTTCGCTCTAGAATTACTTGATAATCTTCTGATTTCATGATGCCTGTGATACAGTCGAGGCCTCCAGTACCAGATGCCACAAAGCAGCCCCACAGCATTATGGATCCTCCATCATGCTTGACTGTTGGTATGGTGTTCTTTTCTTTAAAGGCTTCATTGCGCCGTCTGTAAACATACGGTTTGTGTCAATTACCGAAAAGCTCCACTTTTGTTTCGTCTGTCCATAAAATGTTGTCCCAGAAGGCTTGAGATTTGTCCAGGTTCTCTTTTGTGAAGAACAAGCGTTATTTTTTTATGTCTTTTCTTTAACAATGGGGTCTTCCTTGACCTCCGCCCATAAAGCCCCACTTTGTTTAGTGTGCGGCATATGGTACTTGTTGAAACAATCACACCAGACTGCTCCAGGTTGGTCTTTAGATCTTTAGATGTTTGACGTGGAGTTTTTTCCACCATTCGCACCATTCGTCGAAGACTTCTGTCATCAATTTTTCTCTTCCCCCCATGTCCAGGGAGGTTCTTGACTATTCCATGCCTGGAAAACGTCTTAATAACATTACGCACCATTGAAACAGGGTGCCAATACCATTGACATGGTAAACATTATAGGTTTTCTTTGTTTTCTCATAATTTTTATCTTTATAAATGTTTTTTTTTTTTTAATCATTTGCTGTTTTGCATCAAGCACAAGCTATCAGCAGTAAAATGTTGTTTCACTTGATGAATTTTCTTCAGGAAATATTCCATTATATGTACTTAAACTTCATGTGTGCCAATAATGGTGAGCAGGACTGTAAACCTAAACTTGTAAATTTGATCACAAATGCATTGTATGTTATGCATTTCATATAACAAATTTTAATGGATTTGTTATATATAATATATATATGTCAGGCTCGGACCAGCAAAATATTTTTCAAGTTATGCAATTATGAAATATGAACCGGCCAACATTTTCACCGCATTTACTATTATCTGCCTGGTTCAGAATAAAACTATTTTAGCATAAGCATTGTGCAGACACCTAAGGATATAAACAGAAAATGAACAAACAAGCAAATGAGTAATGCGATGAGATTAGACAAAACTGTGACAGAATGTGGAGAAGCTAAAGTTAACCATGATTTAAGACAAAGAAGATGATTTTCTATCAATTTCCTGTAAAGGTGGGTATTTTCAAGCCTCTAAAAACAGAGGCATATCAATGTTTCCGGTGAAGTCAGATTGTAATTGACTCTTAAAAAAAGACAATTTCCTGAAAGAACAAAAATATTCAGAGCAGAAATTAAGCCAAAACTGTACAAAAAATATTTGCATTTAATTTTTTTTTCAATAATTTTTTGTGTTGCAGCTCCAAAATTTGACCTAGCTGCATTTGGCCACTCTGTATAAAGGTTGAATGCATTTGCTATGGATGACCTTCTGAATGGTGACTTTAGTACCATTTGGGCTAAGGTCTGACTTCTTTGGGCTCTCTGACCACTCTGAATTTATAAAATGATCTTAAACATGTGTCATCTTTTTGGGATATCATATATCTTCTTTTATAACCTCTTAACCTACATGTAAATGAAACTGGGAATACATTTTTAACATAACCAATTGTGGAAAACAATTGTCTTCTGACAGCGATGTTCAGCCTCTGTATTGGCTTTTCAACTAAGTAGTTGAGGCCAAACAAGCTAAATATGCCATTAATAAGTGGCAAACATGCACATAAACCAGTCAATCCAAACAATATAAATATTGCAATTAATTCATTCTTATCAATTGATTTTCTGAAGATGACTGTCGACTCTGATTCAGCTCTTTTATGATTAAATTGTTTAATTTATTACCCAAGCTATGTGTTTTTTTTAATGATTTCTGCATAGCTAAAAGTAAAAACAAACACTGGCTTCTAACTTTGAGTAAGTAGCATTTCAGTAGTATTTTAGTAACATCAAATTTAGCTGTTTGTACGTTCTTCTATACTCCATGTAGTCACATCCTGCTTTAAAGCGGCCAGAATAGATATGAAGAAAAAGAAGCCTGATTTGGAATATCTGACAGTGCTATGTCAATTTCATATGCATTGTCTGTAGCAAAAATCTAATTATGTGAGACTTATAGCTCCGTCCTCTTAATGGCATTTTCTTTAAGCTATAATCATTCTAAAACAGGCTAGTTGTGATGGAGATAGTCTAGATAGTCTAAATAACTGATGAATTAAAGTAAAATTATAGAATCACTCACTCAAGATCAGTAGAGTACATCATATCTATAGATACATGATGTTGATGTCTCTTTGTTAAAAAATAGTAAATGAACCAGCTCAAAATAACATAATGGTCTGATTTAAAAAAAAAAAAAAAAATCTGTCATTGTCTAAATTAATGAGATAATGTTTAACAATTTCAATGCAATTTACCAACTAATCAACAACAATCACAAATTATCCCACACCACTGAAAAAGTTTCTGTTTTTAATTTGGTTTGGCTTAGGAAATTAGGACACATTCACTCTGGTGGCAGCTAAGCAATCATGCAGTTGGTATCATGGGCATAACAGCGATGCAGGACACCCTGAAAGCACATTTAACCAACAAAAAGAAAGTGTAAGAGTGCTATTGGTTCACATGTCAATGCACGAGGAACTCTTCAACAAAGAAAAGAGTGCAGAACGTAGTTGATACAACGCATTATTTATTTTAAAATACTAATATTTCTGTCAATACACAATGAATGTACTATCAGCAGATTTAAAAACATGTAAAACACCACGTCAGTATTCATATAGATTATAGTTTTAGATTCAGAAAGGCTTTGAGGTGCTTCAGGTTGTGTCCACTACAATAAAATATTCCCTAACTCTGAAAGGTGAGGATACAACTATCCTCACCTGTACAGGATACAGGTGAGGATAGATATTAGGTCTATCTTGTGTGTGGAAGATGTGCAAAAATTTTGCTAAACATCATAAAATATAGAAACATCAGAAGGATAGAGGGATTTTCCCAGCACTTGCAATGTCCTGGTTTAGAGTTAATAAAATGTATTTGTTTTAAAACACAATGGTTTAAAATCTGTTGTAGTTGGACTACTGTGAGTTTTGTTAGATTGGCACTTATAACAAAAAGAAAAAAAAATAGCATTGCCATTTAAATACCAAGCTAATTGTGATGTCAGCTAAACTGTGGTGTTAAATGGTTCACCAACAATTGGACCTTAGCTCCAAAGTGTAAACAACTTAGAAAATAAATCTGATCAAATTGTATAGAATCACTCTGGGAGCTAAAGTAAACAAGGAACTGCTAGCAGCTACTTAGTTACTTACAGAAAAGGACTCGGCACCTACTAACAACAAAAGGAAGAGACAGTGGAGGAATTTAAATCAAGTTGGCTGACAATAATTCTATATTATTTGTATTTATATAAATGCCTTTTTAGTGTATCTGTTTGTATCAACCAACGGAGAGCTGCTTCAATGGCACACTATTTTTTCTGGGCCTGTTAGCTGTCAGGCCCTGGTGGTAGGTGGTGTCTCACATTATGAAGTTTTTGCTCAGTGTTAAACATATAATTTAAAGTCAGCAATTATTTTACCTTTTTTGAGGTTTTGCTTCAAACCTAGTGACAGTCAGGTGAATATTGATCCCGGTATCGGCTCCCTTTAGTTGTTAGGTTTGCAGTGATGCATTTGCACACAGCTGCACAAATCAGGCCACTCTGCTTTTGTCACATTGTTAAATACATGCCCACTCACAATAGCAAATTTGACAGACAATGAATTTTTCAAAGGGAAGTTTTATGTTTTAGGGTCATGATAAACTTTTTGTAGTTTCACACTTCCTGAATGCAAACCACATCCGTTCTACACTGGTCCGTTTGTGGTTGGAGTGACAGTGGACTCAAATGGCTCACATTCTGCACCTAGCAGTCGATAGTAAAAGAAGTTTCCTGTATGTAAGTAGCTGCTAGCATTTCTCTGTTTACTTTAGTTCCTTAACCAAAAGTGCAGTTGTCAATGGAAGAGAGACAGAGTACTTGATAAATTGTCATGCATGATGAGTTTGGACAATGAGAGTAACCACATGCATAAGGAGCATTGCACACAGAAAAACCTCTGCCATGGGGTTAAAAGTTGGCCTTCCATCAACTGAAGAACATTTCTAGGATTAGAGGACTAATGTCTCAGCAAGAGCTAGAGAAACTCATCCATGTCTTTAGTCACATTAATTACTGCAACAGTTTCTACACAGGTCTGCCTACAAAATCAGACAGCTGCAGCTGATCCAGAACGCTGCTGCTCGCATTCTCACTAAAACCAGGAAGATGGAGCACATCGCCCCAGTTCTAATGCCCCTACACTGGCTCCCTGTAGCTCAGAGAACAGACTTTGAGATACTGTTGATAGTTTGTAAATCACTAAGCGGCTTAGCTCCACACTATGTTAAAGATCTTCTGTTGTATCAACCCGCCAGACCTCTCAGGTCTTCCGGTTCTGATCTGCTCTGCATCCACAGAACCAGAACCAAACATTGAGAAGCAGCATTCAGCTTTTATGCACAACAAATCTGGAACAAACATCTGAAAAACTGCAAAACAGCCAAAACATTGAGAAGCACAATGTGACAGCAAACCACACCAAAAAATATAAATAAAATTTAAAAAAATAGAGTTCACTTCTGGCCTGGGCCAAACAAGTAGACCAACGGACCTTCCTGGTGTGAATACAGCCTTAGTGTTAACCTACACACCAGACTGGACTGGAGACACTGATTAGTGATCCACTGTAAAACTTCCACAGAAGATCTTTCATCACCACAAGTTTAATTACCTATAATCAATCAACCAAGCTTATTTGTATCGTAACAAGGCAGTTCAAAGTGCTTTACATCGTAAAATCACTGTAGCTAAGGATTTCTGATGATGTACTGACAAACTTTTTTTTTTGTTTTTACAAATAAATATGTGAAAGGTCTGGGGTTCATTTGGTATGAGCTTTATGTACTTTTTTCCCCCCACTAAATAAAAGCCAATGTAACCAGTTACCTCTGATAATCATTAAGAGAGTAATTAAAGTCAGCATGTGATCTATGAAGGCCTCCGAGGTTTTTCAGAGAACGTTAGTATCAATAAGTATCACGAACACAGCAGGAGGTCCAGGATAAAGTTGTGGGGACGTTCAAAACAACATCCCAAGCTTTGACTCCTACCATTACTTGATCGTCCACCTAAACTGAGAGTGAACACCGTAGTGAGATCAAAAGAGCCGTCTTAGGCCTCCAGGAAAAGGATTGTTGAGTCTCATGGGTTTGGTGAGGATTTAAAAAGCTCTCAACTTAATTTTAAATAAGTCATTCCTCTCCCCTGAAAATAGCGTAGAAGTGCAGGACGCTCAAAGCATCTGCTAACATGCGTAGGTCTGGTGTTCCGTGCACAGTAACTTCAACTTGAAAGAAGACTGCAAGGTGCTAAAACACACCAACTTACTAAAATGGCATAAGAAAACCTACAATGGGCTCTTGCTGCTGTTAATATGAAAGTGAATATATGTGCATTCAGAAAAATACTGCAGCAACTGAAACTTTAAGGAGAAGTGTGTAAAGAGAAAACACAAGAAAATCACCAATGTCAGACTAACATTTTTTAGAATTAAAATAGAAAAAGATCAAGAAGAGAAATGTCCTGAAAAAATTAATTTAAGATGAAAACATTTGGCCACCAGAATTGATACCAACTGCTTCAAGGTTGAAGTAACTGTGAAGCATAGAGCTGAAAGTGTCATGGTTTGGTAATCTCTTGGTACAGCATGACTTGGCCACCTTGTCATCATAAAATCCATAGTAAATTGTTAATGATGTTTCAGAAAAATGTCAGACCAAGCGTTTAAAAAAAAAAAAAAAAAAAGCTGGAACAAATTGACCCAAAAAAAACCACCAGTGTACTGTGTAAGACATTTTATTATTGTCTCAAGTTTAAAGTTTGTATTAGATATTAAGCCGTAATTAAATTATAAACTGGTACAAATTTTTGTCTGTAGAGCTACAAAGCTGATGAGATCCATTGTGGAGCGTTAAAAATCATGTCACACTTATATTTTTAAACAAACATCGAAAAAACATGTATCCACTTTATTCAATTTCTCAATCACCCACCACATTTAGTTGATCTGTCATTTAAAGTCTCCAAAAAATACATTGAACTTCATGGTTGTAATATGACACAAATGTGAAAAGCTTCAAGGCAAAGCACTGGGATCTAGCTCTGCCTTCTGAAGCATTCGGTGGGATGCATGTGATGCATTTTTTTTGTCATAAAAGGTACTTGTGCAAAAATGCTTTTGAAAAAGTAAATCATTTTATGTAAATACTGTACATATTATAGAACATCTGTGTGATAAGTAATAACATTTTATCAACCACATTTTTGTTCTGAAACCTTTAAGGAATGAGGATTAAGGTTAGGATTAGGAAAAATGTGAAAGTAAGGTTATTTTATTAATTAAACTTTTTCTCGTATCTGTAACTGTTGCGCAAACTAAGATTATTCATAAAAAAAACTTTTATGAATTATCTCTATTGAATGAGTGAATGTGAAAGATCTGAAATACCTATAGCTCATTTCTTCTTAGCCTACGCTCACAAGTGCGTCGTGCCTGTAAAGTAAAATCAATACATTTTGCAGGATGCTGTGAAGAGATCTTCATAGCATCCTGTGGATCTTATGGATGTTCTTATGGAACATCCATAAAAAGCGTCCTTCCTTGTGTTTGTTCTCAAAACTTCATTCCTTCGCTTTTTTCTCACAGAACCTCAGTTCTGGCTCTGCCTCCCTCTTTTAATTTCTCTTCTCATCCTTCCTTCGTGCTTTCTCTCTCTTCTCCCTCTCTCTCACACACACGCACGCACGCACAGGCACCCAAACACACTCTCTCCCTTTATTTCTTCAGCCTCTTCACAGTCCAGATGGCCTAGCTGCCCCCACACTAACTCCCCCACATACACTCACTCCAACCGCTCCACCCCACTCCTACTCTCCCCCTTCCACAGGAACAGCCCTCCCTTTTCGAGGAGTAGACCTCACCCCCCCCCACCCCCCACCCCACCCTCCCATATAAAAAATTTAATAAATAAAAAACACTACCATTGTGCTCAGATTCACGATCTGCACAAACACATACACTCAGATACTCTCCAATACATATCTACTGTCCCTCCACAGACCACAGGCTTACAAACGCCCACTCTCACACACACTGACACACGAGATCTCCTTCAGAAATCTGAATTTGAGCAGCACAATGACTGATGGGAGCTGTGTAGGAATGCTGGTATAGTAGGTGTGATGCACGGCACAGAAAAACAAGTCATCGGAGCAGATCGTGGCTCAGCTCTGTGTTGGATGTTTCATCGTTGTTCAGACAGCAGAAGAGAATAAACTCGCAGACACCCTTCAGTGTTGATTCACACAGGGACAGTTTGTTTCAATGAGATGTGCATCTCAGTGCTGTGGCTTTAGCATGAGAAAAAGTGCCTTAAGAGTTGGCACGTATAGTGCTCATATTTTATGATTGACCTACGAGGGGTTAGGTCGTATAATGGACAGGGCTGTTTTTGGAGGTGGTGTCTGTTTGATGAGGTAGGAGGGTGGAGTTGTCTATTAGTGTTTTAGGGCTTAGTGTCATGGCATAAAGGGTTGGGGGTGTCGGACAGAAAGGAGGAGGGTGTGGTTAACGGTTGCAGCACTCACAGGAAGCCGTGAAGCAGGGAAAGGGGAAGTGAACCGCCCCCACACTGTTCCAAGGCCGTGGCGGTACTCTCCTCGAGGTTGGAACTAACTGACCTCAGAGCTCAACTCACACCACACCTTGCCTCTCACACACACACACACACACACGCACACACATGAAAACAACTGATAGCTAAATGATAAAGAGTCTGTTTCTCTTGTGTAACGCTTTCAGGGAAAACAAATTTAAGAAGTTCTCACTTCTTACTCACTTTTATCATTTGTGTTACATGGAAACCAGTCGCACTTCATTTCAATTGAATTCAGGTCAGAACGATTTTATAGACATGCCACCAATTCAAAGGACTCATCTCAAAAGAACTTTATATAAGCAAGTCATATTCATGTTACGTTATATAGAAATATCGGCAACAACTCCAACGCAATTCAAGCCAATAATGTACATAGACATGCATTCACTGGCAGACTTCTGAACTGATCCTACTTATATCCCATTTCACACAAATTCAGCGGTGTAAAAGGTTTTCCATCCACGGGGGCCGAGGTGATTGCATTCAGTCACTAACTGTGCAGCAGTCCCTCCTCCTGAGAAAGCAACTGGTTGTTTCTGCATTAAAATTCAAGGTAAACTGCACACAAAAGTAAATAAACAGGAGCCAAGAAAAAAAATCACCCATATTTTGCTGAGATATACACTTCACTCTGTCAGCTGAAGGAAAGTCATGTTTCATTTAGAAGAGGAGTAAAATTGCTTAGAAGCCAAATTGCAGCATAACATATTAAAAAAATCTAATCCGACCTTTTGTTTATTTATTAACTAAATACACATGTTGATTTGAAACATTTTAAATTCAGATCACAAGTCTCCTGACCACCAGTACCTAAAAGCGGAAAATGTAAAAGTGCTTTTAATGTTTATTATCATGTGTTTATTTTCCTTTGTCTATGTAATAGACATTTTTCAAATGCCAACAAACAAAAACACACATTCACACCTACTGAAAATAGGACAAATTAACCAGAAATATATTTTTTAGAACAGTTTACCGGAAAGCTGGAGTACCCAGAAAAAACACCTGTGTGTCACAGGGAAGCATGAAAACTTACAGGAACTTTCCAGAAAGACGAAATGGGAGGCACTGAGTTTAAGCTGACAATACCTCTGTCATTTAAGGTGTTTCTGGAAATACTGAGCTTTGTCATAAAACTAGTTTCTAACTTAATTTGTGTGTGAACTCACACAGCATAAAAACAACCTAAAATTCTTTCTGGAAGGTCTTGGTATTGTTGTCCCATTAAGGTCAATGCTTTTTTTTTTTACAGATATTTTTGGTTATACTTAGTCATTGAATTGTAAGAAAAGACATAATAAGAGCCGTCTGATATGACGTTATATATATGTACTGTATATACTGTATATATACATATATATATATATATATATATATATATATATATATATGTGTATATATATATATATATATATATAAAGATCATTTTACTTTATTTTATCTGTAACTTAAAGACTTTTGTGGTTTACGAATCAGATACCACCAACTTAAAATCATACACACACACTGTATGCTGACAACCGAACATCTTGTACTCACACCCACACACAGACTGTAGGCACGTATATATACAGTTATGTTCAATAAATGTTCACTAAATTAGAATATGAGTTCCGAAGGGGATCGTTAGGGAGATTAAAAGTAGCATTTGAAAACAGCAACCTTGAATTAAAAATTCTTTTTACTAAAACCACATTTCTTTATTAAAATATTTTTTATTCATCTAACGTATTCTAATCTTAATACATAACCTTTAAGTGGAAAAAACACTATAAGTAACAGAAATTATGTTTTTAAAGCATACGTAATATAGATAATGTGTTTAACTTGAATGAATGAATGAAGTTGCTAAAACATTATCATACCATTGTAGAACATTCCCAATTATATTTAAATTGAATTATATGTCTGTATAGAGTCATGAAAACATGATTCTATACAGACATTTATGGGGCAGATTAGAGATACTGCCCCATAAATTTTGGTGCGCTCTATTTATGAAAATGACATATGTGCTCTTGGCCTCACATTAAGGTGTACCTAAAAGCACCGGGGAAGTAGGAGGCAAAAAATCAATTACAATCTACAAATTCTTTTTAGAAGAGGAGTACAAAAAGGTCAACAAGTCATCCTGTGAAGTGATTTCTTTTTCTGTCAGGAGCATGACTGACACACTGTGAGCTAAACCGATGATCGGACTGCGTTGTACACCTGCCAGCATGGCCTCACACTTGGACACCGGCTTCTGGCTTCTCAGCCCTTCCACATGTTCATTCTCAGACAGATAACCACAGGCAATGTGCCTCAAACACGAACACGGCAGCCATTATTGGCTGATTCATACGTACAAAGTTGTGGAGCAAACAAAAATTAAAACCAGGAGGGAGAGCATGCACATTCAAAAATCATCCGCTTGCACCTTAAGGAACATTTAAGAAAACTAAGTAAAGTTTTATTTTTAATGATTTTTTTATCACTGTTTAATAAAAAAAAAAAAAACTAAAAAAAAACACAAAAAAACGAATATGATCAAATTATTGATTCGGTGACTTCTTCTTTCAAACCTGAACATTAATGAAAATAAAGAAAAGGTTGCCGTTGTTATATGCCAATCAGTTCCTTTTTGTTTGCAGAAACTTTTCTCAGAATGGAGGCTTATAAATTAAATTCAGAGTTTCTGTGAATTCATTAAACTGTAATACAGTCACAGTAAAACACACTAAAGATTCGGTGGAACCAACAAAGAGAGCAGCCCAGTGTTGTTCTTTGATTACTGACCGCAGTTCACCAGTTTCAGAGTCCTAACCATTATATCAGAAATTAAACTGTGCTCTATTTGTAACTTAGTAAAACAGAAAAGTAAAACAATTTCTTTATTGCATTGCTGTGAATAAGACAGATATTAAAATCCCCATACCAAAAGTAGAGAATGATCTTATTGGAAATAATAAAAGCAATTAGTTTCCTTTTGTATGTAATTTTTTATTACTGAATTACTGCCAGTAAAATAACTGGTTTATTATTACGTTAAAAAGTATATTCATAAAACCTCTTTTGAGATTTCTTATCTGGAGAGAAGAAAACAAAAGCATCAGTTTATTGATTGTGCTGAAATGGAATAAAAAGAGACAGAAATGTATATGACATATATGTGCTTAGCTATAGCGCAAAACGCCGTATTGTATCTTCTGTTTCAGAAAATGACATACAGATACTTTTAAATGAATGACAATAACCACAGACACAAATATCCATTGTTATTTCATTGGTTATTTATTGAATTTAGAAATAAATCGTCATGGGTTTCCATATCTACAACATGCTAAATGGAAAGCATTTTGTTTTGGGATTTTTGTGCACAACTCAAGCAAAAATGCAGTAATTTATTACTGAAACATTTCTCTGACCTCGTGTTGGGTAAAAGATGGATGGATTTCAGAGATAATTTTCTTTTGCAGCATAGAACATTGAAAATCTAACCATACATGCGTTGCTTCAAGTCAAATTAAATTTACAGACGCATGAAATAAATACCATCCAAAATTTATAGTAACTGCCTACACCTCAACTCCAATCAATTCAATCGAGTTTGACCCGATTTACAATGAAAATATCTCCTTAGGACAGTTTACAAGACAAAGACATATTCAAAAGATTAATGTTGTTCAATTATATGGATTCAAATGCATTTCCATGCATTTCAATTTTAACCTAATTATAGGAAAGTGTAGTCTGATTTCCGGTATAAAGCCAATGGGTTTGAAGTCAGACAATTTTCAAGCATCATTGTCCTCTCTTGATCTGAAACAGCCGTCTGCAGAAAAACACACAACAACTGAAAATGTCCTTCTATACAAACATAGATGAGTCTGACCAACTTTCTTTGATTTGTAGGCAATTTTTTCACATTAGAGAATAAGTTGGGAGAGTGTTTACTCAAAATCTTAAACACTGAGGGAAATTGTTAAGCAGACAGGAGAGGGCCCTGATATTTACAGTCTATGCAAGTTTTACGTTTCGAGACTGAAATTGTCATTCTAGACAAGAAAAAATCAGCCCTGAATAATAGCAATTGTCTTCTAGATTAAAATCAAAGGAAACTTTGTCATGAATTTAACTATGACTGACAGCATCCTTCACTGCTCTTTGGTTAACGTGCACATTGCTCCCTCTTCTGGTTAACAGGCAGCAGCATTTTAGAGGAGGAAATGGCTGTTTTCTTTGTTTTAGAAGAATTGATGTTAAGAGTAACTGTCACTTACAATTCCCAACTTATAGAATAGCAGAACTGTATTATTTGACAAGCATTTTCTTAAAAAAATAAGTGAAATCTACATTTATTTTACCAAAATAATGAAATACCTAATCTTAAAATGAGTCAAACTTCAGCTTTCAGGCTTTTAACTCAGTCTGGACAGCTTTGTGGATTTTTTTTTTAATTTTCTCTTTTGGGGTTTCTTCATACACTGTGCTGAGGAGAGTTGGCGTTTCATGGGCTGACGAACCTGAGATTGAGCCTGAAATCACCATTCTCAGGTTGGACAGTCCTGGAAAGAACCACTCAGTAGTCAAAAGAGCGGCCGCTGGTCTCGGTCAGGCCGCTCCGTGAGCCTCAGCTCCAAGGCGAAGGCAAAGAGTCCAAGGCGAAGGCAAAATTTCCTGACAAACATAAAAACAAAACAAAACAAAAAAAAAATCCAACGGGTGAAAAAATGGGAAATATGTAGCCCTTAAAAAAAAAAAAAAAATCTGATTTAGTTACATCTTTGCAAATGTAGAATGGTCCAGACAAATTTTATTCACTTTTGAGGCAAAGTTTCTACCTTATTATGTCAAGTTGCCTACAAGGCTAATTACAACATATAAAGGTGCATCTTCTTAGTTTTATAAATGTTGCTAAACTACCTACCGCCTATTTGTCTCCTTTTAGATAAATTTATGTAATTTCAGTAGATGTGAGATTTATTCACCTGTCCAACATGATAAAATGTTTCAGGCCTGAGATGAATGCATGAGATTTTGGCGGGAAGAATCATCATCCAGACTGGGGAAAAAAAGTGGGAAACTCCTAATAAAAATTACAATCAAAAGATATTCTCTTTGGTTTATTTTAAAACTTTTTTCCTGTTTAATTGCTTCGCTCATTTTCCGTAAATGAGTCATTGTGCTTATAAATTGATATGGTTTTAAGTTTTAACGTCAGACGCTATTATAAAGCCTAAATGCTACCATAAAGGTCGATTAAACGATATAAGAGGTGATGGGCTTTTTTTTGTCTATCTGTTTTTAAAATTCGATCTCAGAAAACTTAATGCACAGTCTCTGAAGCACCACAGCACCACATTTGTCTTTCTGTTGCCTGCTGACCTGCACTCACAGAGCAATTAAACACTCAGCCATCTGAGCGTAATGCACAAACTGCATCTCTCACTGGAAACATCTAAATCACCCTGGCCTGGCTTGATGAGGACTGTCCAGTCTCTCAGAGCTTCTACTCTCATATTAAAGTATGCAGATGGAGAGTGCACGATGAGACGCGCAGACAAAGAGAGAGGGCGAAGGGAGAAGGAGGGGGGAGAAGGGAAAGATAGTACTTTACCCTCTCAAACACGCTAATCTAAATCCTCTTCATGTGATTCAGAAATACTTCATTGTCTGAATAATTCATTTTCAACTCTGAGCACTGAGCTGCTGCTCTCCGTTGGCCTACATCACATCACATGTCCAACCCTTACACCCTCACAGCCTGATTGCACACTAAACCAAACAAATAGCAGCCATACAACATAGTTATTTCCCCACATTCCTATTGCAGTAATCATGGCACCTTCGCATAGCCTAATCCTGAATTAAGACCCTTGGAAGTGTTCAGAGCATGCTACGTACCCACATGGCAGACCCTGAGGTTCCTCACACCACAGTTCAAGACAAGGCAGGTAGACACCGTCATGTGAAGCACAGAGCAAAAGACACAAAGAGAGCAGAGGAGCAACCTGGCTGAAACCGTGTGATGTGAGATGAAAAAAGAAACACAGGTCTCTGAGTTTTAACGGCCACTCCTGCAGTCTTCAGCAAGCTGTGACCTCATCATGCTCTGTGCTACCAATGGGGATGCAACAAAACACACAGTGACACGCCACCTTCCTGTTTGTCACTGCCGGTGCTGAACTTTCCACTGACAGTTTCATTCATATAGTTTTCATCCATTTTGCAGAGGATTTTTTTATTATTTTTTTTTTAAACCATGCTTTCTTTTCAAGCGATCTCTTTTACTAAATAGAATCAGAAAGAGATTTCTATGTTAAATCATTCAAAGAATTAACATTTGAATAAAAGCACATCAATCAAAACTGTAAAAAAGTCTTTTAATTGCACATAAAAGTATTGAATTCTTTTTAAAAAAATGCTGCTGCTGAATGTTTGATATTTTTATCTCTTGCATGTTCGCTCTCCATCCCCCTCACAGCTTCCCTCTAAAAGAAAAATCATGCTTTGTGCCTGTCGATACCCACCCAGCAGGCCAGCAGTTTGTAATTGTCTCTCAGCCTCATGAGATGTGTGCCAATCATATTTTATGGTGACTGACGTCTCGACAGCTGTCAGGGCGATAATTATGGAAACTAATGGAAGATACTGAGGTTACTTTCCATGAGAAGAGGACAACCACAATATCCTTCCTGTTCTTCCTCTGTAGCGCAGGTAATGTGCGACTGTGCTGAACGGCTTAATATTAAGTCTGCTGCATTTGCTAAGGTGCATTTCACTTGCATCTGTTTTATAAAAGTGATGAAAGAGCAAAATTCACCTTCTGTAGGGAAGCTCGGGGAAATCGGTTTTTGTTGCACTATTGTCTGAAGCTGCTTTCAGATACATTCACACTCACTGAACTTTTTCACATTTTTGTCACATAAACTATGATGTTCTGTTTTTTTTGGTGAGATTTTATGTGAAAGGTCGACAGAGTAGAGCACAGTTGTGAAGGGGATGGAAATAATAAAAAAAATTAAAAAAAACCTGAGAAGTGCAGTGTGCATTTGTATTCAGCCTCGTGTACTCTGGCACCCTTAAATAAAGTCCAGTGCAACAAATTGCCTTCAGAGGTCAAACAATAAATATATTCTAAATGTGCGAAACTTAATCTTAGTATAATGGTTCTGCAAAGCCCTCAAGGTGTTGCTGGAGAACATCTTGATCATCTGACAGGTGAGTGTTCGATCCATCATCCTAAAATGAATATTTGACACAAACGAATACCCACCTCAGCTGACTGGCAAGGCAAAGATCATGAATCAGGGACGGAGCTGTGAGGCTTATAGTGACAGAGACCCATGTCTCAGGTATGAGAATATGTTCAATATTATGTATGGCGGAAAAGCTAATGCTGCTTATGCACCCTAAAAATATCATCACAATGAAAATACAAAATGATGGCAGCATGGTGTTATAGAAATGTTTTTCTTAAACAGGGACATGGAGATAAGATTGGAAATTCTGACAAAAACAAAGAAGTTAAAAACGACTAAAAATCTGAAACCTGGGTGGAGGTTCACCTTCCAGCAGGACCAGAGCAGAGCTACAATAGAAGAGTTTGGATTAAATTATATTCATGTAAGAATAGCTTAAATCTGTAGTTTGATTAAATCAATACTCAAAACATGATGTTCACACACACCTACCACCCAATCTGAATGGAAATCAGTTGTTTCGCTTACAAGAATCACGCATCATTTCAAGCATTGAATAAAAATGTACACCACACTTTTCAGATTTTTTTATTTGCAAAATAATTTAAAAACATTGTATGATTTTCCATCAGCCTTACAATAACACAATGCTTTATTCTGGTTTGACACAAAAAAGTGCAAATAAAACACATTGACATTTGTGGTGATTGCATAATAAAATGTGAAAACGTTCAAAGGGTATGAAACGGCACGCAATCATTTGATTTCAGTATGGAAAGAGTTTATTGGTGAGTAACAGGTTGCAAAATGGAGGAGCAGAGATAAGCAAATATGACATATGTTCAACTAACATGATGCAGTATTTTCCACTTTTCAATAAAACGTAATTTTACTGTACTTTTTTACATTTCCGCTTCAGATAAACGCCAATATTGCAAAAATGTAAATTATAAAAAACACTACAAACACTCAACGACTTGACCTTCAAGATATGAACTATAGAACTGGTGAGGGTCAATATTGCAGAGTGTGACCCCAGTTCTGGTAAACTGAATAATTTACAACAATAAGAACAATGAAACTTAAACAGATTAATATCATTTATTTTCAATAAAACTCCCCAATCAAAACATTCGGCACATTGTGGATATTTTTATACCATCATTGCCCTCTTTTCAAATCACCAATCCCACCTACTGGGTTAAAACTATATGCCTAATTTTATGCAGATAACCCATTTCCACAGCAACAAAAAGATGCACGCCCGTCCCACTCAGCTGCTTCATACATAGTAAAAAAAGATGTAAAAGACAGACATCCAGCCTTAATATATACACCACAAGTACATACTTAAAGCTGTATAATGAACTTCGGTTTTCAACATCCTTTTTAGGCTGGATAGGTCAGCATCCACGTTGAAGGAAAAGGTTGAGAGAGAGCTAAAAAAAAAAAAAAACACAACACCCACACATTTTCCGATTGAATGGTCCTTCAGAAAAGCCTCACGGCGATGGAAGTTGAGCAAGACGGGTTCGTGCTACGATTTTACTTTTCTGAAAGTTACAAGGAAGGAGGCATGTTGTGAAAAAAAAGTAAAACAACAAGAGAAAAAAACCCAAAAAGCTTCAGTTTTTTTTTTTTTTTAAAGTGTGCAAGCTCACATTCAATTGTGTCGTCCACAGTACATGACTTAAGGCAAGATATACATCTTAAAACTGCACTTTTTTAATAGATTGTCACAATTTAAATATTTTAGCTCTATAACAAACTGTACAAATAAAAAATATTTTGGATGCATAACAGCAAAGTCACTCAACAGTGTTCAAAATTGATTTTTAAATGCAATAATTTACAAGTTAGTCTATTTGCAAACTCCCGTTTCCTGATTTTGAATTATTTTGCATGTCTTTCCTGTTCGATCCCTGAAGGATGCAGGCCGGCCGCAGTCAGAAAGAGAAGGACGAGGAGCATGTCTTCAGATTGCCCCCAAAAGGCCTGAATCCTTAAAGCGTGAGCAACAATCAGTAACTGGGCTCGTCTAAGTCCTCGTCGCTCCAGTCAGGCGGTGCGTCCGTTCCAAAATACCGATCTCCAAAATTTCCTGTGCAGAATAAAAAGTCGTTTTATAAACTGGAATAGGCTAATTTTCCCTTGGTCAGATGAACCGACTTTGACACACTTTTTTTTTAGCTTAACAAGTAAGACTAAAAAGGAAAACTAAAGATTCAAACAGCACTCACCAATGCCGGGAATGATGTGAAAAACATCATTGACCTTCTTGTCCACGGCTGTGGTGATGATTTTCACCTGTGGGAATGCGTAGGCCACTGAATGGACTCCCATTTCCGCCATTAGCAAAGAAACTAACAGGATCTTGTCCTCCTGAACATCATGGTCCTGAAAATGAAAATAATAATAATAAAAAAAAAAACAGGTTAAATATTGAATGCAGCTTAATGAATGCAGAAAAAGGAAGATTTTTGGAGCAATCAACACCAGCAGAACTCGAACAGCCATCATGGCAGCAGCCCCAGTGGACACAGTGCAGTCCATCAGAATCACGTGGTCCTCGCTGATGTCTTTGGGTAGACGAAGGTAATGAAGCTGAAAATGTGCAGACAGGATGTGTGTGGTTAATACCAAAAACGTGACCTAACTGACCTGCTGCTATATTCGGGGCTCCTGCACTTTCCTAAAAGTCAAAGTTAGGAGCGCTTCAAACACCTGCTCATTGAAACCTTTATATTCATAAAATTGCATGCAACCGTTTTATTTTAATTACTCGTCCAGTGAAGTTAAGTTTTAAACTGCGTTTACTGAGAAACAGAAAGGTAAAGCAATTTCAGTTTTAAACACTTTATTCAAAATTCAAGAAAAACATGACTTAGAAGTGTTGTTGAATGATGCAGTATTGATTGTTACATTCTCCTCACTAGTATCAACTTGGTATCCATATGATTAAAAAGTTACACAACTAAAGATCTACTATAAATAAATACATAATTAAATACAGAAATAAATTTAACAGAACAGTGAGCTCTATTAATAAACTATACTGATAATATACTATTATGAAACAAGTTTGTGTTTTTATTATCATCACATGGAAAACACAATTATAGAAACAAGCAAAACAAATCTTGAAAAATATTTTTTAAAATTCCTTTCAACTTTACAAGCTTAGTGCATAAACACTCACATTTTTATAGTGCTACACGATTACTATACTCTTAAATTAGTTTGGATTTATATGTATGGTCATTATTTGTCAGACCAGTTATATTTCTATTTCAATGTTTTTTCCCAAACTGGTCAACTGCAAGGACAAATTTGCAGGAATTAAAAATAAAGTCTTCCGATTCTGAGTTAAATAGATCCTTGCAAAGGAAAGGAAAGTATGTTTAGATAGTAATGTGTGTCTAACAGCTCTGATGTTGCTACAGTAGTGATCGTTGTACCTCAGGTTCCCCTGTGTCCTGGTTGGTCTGGATGAGGATCTTCCCGATGCGGACGTCTTTACAGACGGCCCTCAGGGCTGGTTCCATGGTCTCCCCAGCTCTCAGGATGGACACCCCTGTAATCTTTTGGAGGAATAAATTAAAATGAAAAGAAAATCATTTTAAGTGGCTTTAAACTGTGACTATTGGAAAGAAAGCTAAATGAAGCTCACTCACTCTCTTTCCATGGAAACTCCTGCCTTCGTAGTCCTCTCCCTGGGGGGTCTGCACTATGTGGACCTGAGTTAATATTGGACAGCATCACAGTATAAACACAGAGCTGTTCAGAATGCTGTATACTGTACTGCAGACGTCTAGAACATACATTCAGACACGCTAAAGGGCATTAGAAACTCATGTGAGTGAGTGAGAGATGCACACAGCAACCCAGAATTAAGGTTTAAACTTTCCATTGTGGTGAGTTTCTAAGTTTCCATGCTTGTGTTGCAGGTCATCTCAGGCTGCATATCTCTTTCTAACACAAGCACTTCATCTTTCCATTTGTCTTTATTTTTTCACACTGTTCACATTTTAAAGCCATCTACATGTTTTGTTCTCACTGCGT